>NC_056733.1:1047489851-1047634851 GCF_019279795.1 Protopterus annectens
CTTGAGACAAACTCAAGGTCATGCCGCTTAATGCTAGGAGCCTAAACAGTAAACTGCACTCCCTGGAAGCACTGCTCACCTTGAAAGATGCTGATGTCTGTGCAGTCACTGACACATGGTTCAAGGCCACAGAGTGCACCCAGGCTGTTCAAAGCTACAATGTCTTCTATGTGTTCAGTCCACAAAATGAGCATGAAGGAACCAAAGGAGGAACTGTATCTATCTTCATTAAAACCAACTACACCTCAGGACTGGTTAAACAGTACGACTCTCTTGAACTACTCCAGGTCAAACTAACTGTAGGTAAAACACCCTACCACATCACTGCTAGCTACAGGTTCCCCACCATGAAACTAGAGAAGCACAACACCTACATGGGTTTTCTAGGCTCACTCACTACACAACTATACACATTGGTTGTGGGAGGTTTGAACTATCCTTCCATCAATTGGATGACATACACAAGCATAAACATGCTTGCCCTGAGGTTCCAGCACTTTTGTCAATACAGATGCACTGGAACAGTTAGTCTGCAACCCTACAAGGGGCCCAAGTGTCCTGGACATGGTACTCATCAACATGGGGAGTCACTGCACTACTCCCTGTGTGTTGCCCTCTCTGGTAAGTTCAGACCATAAATCTGTCTCATTCAAAGTAATGATCAGACCTGACACTCCCACAGAAGCAAAAAAAAAAATGAAAAAAATTCTCCAAAGGGAACTACGGCCTATTAAGTGATGGTGTAAAAAGTTTCAGACCCCCTGCTAACACAGCCATCTAAGTCTTTTATGCAGAGGAATGCACAAATGTTCTGTACAACCACTTAAACCACTGTATAGACTTGGCTGTACCTGACTGGCTGAAAACCAGGTCCTCCTGAAAAAACAAGCCAACCTGGTGGACCTCAAGTATAAAAAAGTTATATAACAAAAGGAAGAAATTGCTATCAAGGAACAAGAGGGAACTTATTCAGCAGCAGCAGAATACCCTCCACAGCTTGAACAAGGGAAACATATATCTTGTAACAAGGAAATCAGATATCTTGTAACAAGGAAATCAGAAGGAAATCAGATATCTTGCAACAAGGAAATCAGATATCTTGTAACAAGGAAATCAGAAGGAAATCAGATATCTTGTAACAAGGAAATCTGATATCTTGGAACAAGGTAATCAGAAGGAAATCAGATATTTTGCAACAAGGAAATCAGATATCTTGTAACAAGGAAATCAGAAGGAAATCAGATATCTTGCAACAAGGAAATCAGATATATTGCAACAAGGAAATCAGATATCTTGTAACAAGGAAATCAGATATCTTGTAACAAGGAAATCAGATATATTGTGAAATCGTCTAAAGCTAGAGACTAAATTAGCTTCCCTAGCTAAGGGTAATCATAAGACATTCTTTAGCTACATGCATAATCTAAAAGGGAATGTTCAGCTGTGTGCTGAACTTATAGTAGATGGTACCATTCATACTGAACCTGAGGAATTTGCCAACCTGCTAGCTGACAGATTTGGCTCAAACTTCAGCCCCTGTCTGCAACAGCCATACTCCAAAGCATACCTGAAACCAGTCCTCTACCTAGTATCTCCAAACAGCAGGTCATATCCAATCTCTTGAAGGGAGGGTGGCCTAATGGTTAAGGTGTTTGCCTTACAAACACAAGGTCCAGGGTTCGAGTCTCACAAGGGATAGTTGGCTAGGCTTAAAAATGGCTTCCAAGGTCAGTTAGCCTAGTACTAATCTATGAATCTATGAAAAACACAGCCTCTGTGGGACCAGATAACATCCCAGGCTGCCTACAAAACAATCTAAAACAAGACCTAGCAGCCCCAATTGGCACTCTCTTTAACCACAGTCTGAGCTCTGGCTTTGTTCCAGCATATTGGAGAACAGCAACAGTAATCCTATTGCACAAAGGGGGTCCATCAACCGACCTTGGGAACTATAGACCCATAAGCCAAACCAGGCTTATTTACAAGGCCATGGAAAGAATCATCATGTACCTTATCAACAAGGGCATAGGCGACCTTCAAACTCTTGACTCAACCCAGTTTGGTTTTGTTAAAGGTAGATCATGCTTATTAAACTTGGTTGACGTTTTTGAGAATGTCACCAATGCCCTGGATGAAGGCAAAACAATACATACTGCCTATCTTGACTTGGTCAAGGCTTTCAACACAATCCCCCCACTCAGGTATCATTGAGAATCTCTCCCAACTAGCAATTAACCATACATCACTAGATGGGTAGTCAAATGGTTCACTAACAGAATGCATATTGTCAAAGTTGTGGAGTCCACCTCTACCAGTACACCAGTTACCAGTGGTGTACCACAGCGATCTCTGCTAAACACTCTACTGTTTGGAATCCATTTCTTGGAAGGCCATGAAAAAGTAGACTGCCTGTGGCTTACCAAGTTTGCTGATGGTTGCAAACTGGATACAATAATTGAGTCCCCTGATGATGTTAACACATTACACAGACAAATGTTTGGTGCCAAAGCCATGGACTTAAACTAAACACAAAAAATGTGTTATTATCCCCTTTGGCAAAAAGGAAGTCCCTTCAAATTACAATACTGACAACACTCCCTTAAGCTCAAACCCAGTTGTGTGAGATTTGGGAACACAGGTTGATAGCAATCTAAACCTCGATCACCATGTGTCCACAGTGGTAAGAAAAGCCTTCTGCACTGTGCATCTCATAAGTAAGGGCATCGCATCCAAGACTAAGGATGTTATAACTCTTCTCTACTCAACCCTCATCAGACCACTAATAGAGACCAGTGCTCCCTATTGAATGTACCTCATCAGACACCTACAGCAGCTGGAGAAACCACAGAGGTTTCTCACCAAGAAAATTCAGGGCCTCCAAAACATGACCTACATGGACAGACTGAAAGCCCTATAACTGTATACTATATCCTACAGGCTACTGAGAGGCAGCTTGTGCATAGGTTCATAGGTTCATAGGTAGGTACTAGGCTACTGGCCCTAGGGCCCATACAAGCCTAGCCAAAAAAATATACCCTGGCTTTGGCCACCCAAGAAAATTATTTTCCTATGCCTCTGTTGAGCAGAGCCACAGAAGTGATCCCCAGGGTGAATTTCCCATTTCCCATCCAATCATCAAGATTTTTCTTGAAGAGTGCTAATGAGGAGCTCTGTTTGACATAGATAGGTAGTCTGTTCCAGAGTATGGGAAGTCTCTGGGACAGGAATCTATCCCTCCAGCATGTTCTGTTTATTGTGGTGACAAGGTTAAGGTCCCTAGAGCATGTAGCTTGGAGGGATTGGGATTTCTTTAAGTGGAGCATGTCCAACAGCTCTGGGTTTGACATTGCTTTGTATGTTAGGCAGAGATCGCCCCTGAGTAGGCGATATGCGATGGAGTAAAGCTGTAGTTTTTTGAGACGGTCTGCATAGGGCATCTGTTTGAGGCCAGTAATCCTCTTTGTGAGGTATTTCTGTGGTCTTTCCAGTTGTTGTAGATGTCTTGTGAGGTACATACCAAAAGGGGCATTGTACTCTATAATGGGTCTAATGAGTGATGAGTAGAGGGGAACAATGACCTTTTTTTTTCTGGATGAGAATCCTTTTGTGATGAGATGAGCCATGTAGAAGGATTTCCTGACCACTGTGGCGATGTGATTATCAAAGGAGAGACTACTGTCCACCTGTGTCCCAAGGTCTCTTATCACATTTTTGGCATTAAGTAGACTACCAGCTATGTGGTAGTTCATGGGTACAGAGTATTTACCAAAGGGGATGACAATACACTTTTTGGCATTGAGCTTCAGGCCATGGCTTTGACACCAGGAATCTGTCTCAGTGAGGCCCTTTTGTAGTTTGTCCACATTGTTAAGAGTTTTGATTATGGCTCCTAGTTTGCAGTCATCTGCAAACTTTGTTAGCTAAAGACCTTCTGTGTTGGCCTGCACTTCAGAGAAGTAGATACCAAACAGGAGAGGACCCAGGACTGAACCCTGTGGTACTCCACTTGTCACTGGTCTGATGTCGGATTTGGAATCCGCTACTTTCACAGTGTGGGTTCTGTCCGTGAGCCAGTTGGCAACCCATCTTATGACATAGGGATTTATACCTAGTTTAGTGAGCTTATCTATAATTCCAGAGTGGGGGTGGTTTCAAAAGCCTTGGCGAGATCTAGATAAGCTGTGTGAAACATTTTACCATCATCTATGACTTTGGTGACTGCTTCAAAGAAGTCAATCAGGTTTAGGAGACATGATCTGCCTTTTACAAATCCAAACTGAGTAGGGTCCAGAGTTTGGAGATTACCAATGTCTTTGTTTATGAGTTTCATGATGATACATTCCATGGCCTTGCAGACCAGGCTCGTCAGGCTAATGGGGCGGTAGTTCCTGGGGTCTGTCGTGGCTCCCCCTTTGTGGAGTGGGATAACTGTCGTGGTGCGCCATTCAGTGGGTACAAAGCCTGAGGTGAGGCTATGATTGAACATGGTACTTAGGTAGGGTGCCAGTTCATTCTGTAGTTCGTGTAGAACGCAGCCTGGGATATTGTCAGGTCCCATGGATGCTGTGTTCTTGGCTTTGGAGAGTGTGTTTTTTACCTGTGCAGCCGTGATTATAGGAACTTTGCATTCTTCCAGTATAGAGATGGGCCCTCTAGGGGGTGAGAGGGGGGTAAAGTTAGCACTGAAATTATCTGCTAGGATGTTGGCAATATCAGTTGGTTCTGTATATTTAGTGCCATTATGCTGTAACTCAGAGCAGATCTGAGTGTTCCCATTTAGATTCTTGACATAGCCATAGAATGCTTTGTGGTTGTCTTTAGAGTCAGTAGCAATTTTGTTTTCATAACTAGCTTTGGAGGATTTTATGAGGGATCTCAACTTCTTTCTGAGGTTGACCAGGGAGTTCCTCCAGTCATGGGATTTTACTCTTTTTTGCAACAGTTTCTTTCTTCTGTTGTAGAGTTTGTTTATGGCAGAGGACCACCAGATTGGCTTCCTTTTTTTGGAGGATAACATCTTGGTTCTATTAGGGATAGCATGATCCATGCACTCGTGTAAGTGCTTATAAAGTGCATTTGTGTGGGATTCGGCAGTCATACCTCTATTGTCCGTCTGCATGGGTGTCATGAAGTTTGCCACTTCTGTCTTAAGAAGTGTGAAGTTGGCTTTTCAGAAGTTTTTTACAATGGTTTCCCTAATTGGGGCTGGGGGTGGGATGTGGATATCTAGGCTGATTAGCGTGTGGTCGGATCTGACCAATGAGGAATTGACCTCTGGTGTGGAACACTGGTTTCCCATGTTGGTGATGACCATGTCTAGGATATTGCTGCCCCTGGTGGGGGTGTGAATAAGTTGATCTAAGGCGTTGGAATTTATGAATTCCAGAAAACGTTGAGCAAAAGAGTTGGTACATGAGTAGTTTTCCCAGTTAATGGTGGGGTAGTTGAAATCGCCCATTATTAGGGTGTTGGGTTGTGCCCTAATACTTTCCAGTGTATCAAGAAATGAGGAGTGTGAATCCTGGGGCATGATGGGGGGTCTGTAGCAAGCTACAATTTGGATCGCGGTCTTGCCCAGAGTTAGTTGCACTTGGATAATCTCACATGCATTATGCTGGCCTAGAGATCAGTCTCTGATCCTACCCTAATGGAAATGCTGCATGTCCTTAAATCAAATGCAACAAGAGTCACTCACTCCAGCAATTTTAACAAAACCTGGGGCATCAACAGAACTTGTTGGAGAGACAGATGTGTCTCCTAGAAATTGCCGCTCCTCTGGAATAAACTCCCAATTTGCTTGAAGCAGAGCTCCTCAATGACCTTACTCAAGTGCAACCTAGACAACTGGATGGGAAACCATATATTTTCTCCAGGGGTGGCACCTATGTCCTTCATGGACAGGGGCAGTTGGTGTTGCTCATGCAAATAAAGACCATATAACCATCATCAATTAGAGAACAATGGTAAAATGTGGCTAGACTTGTAAAGGCACTAGGGCCATTAGTTTAGTAACCTCCTATGAACCTATGAAGATATGCATCATAAATCTTTGTCATAACACTGAAATCCATGTGCAGTACATTTATTGGGCTAGCATAGCAATAAAGATTATGTCTGCTTCCCCTCAAGACTGTATGAATCAAGAAATGCTTTTGGAATGTCTTTTTTAGTTGTGCTTGCAAAAGAATATGAGCAAAAATTTCTGTTTACATTTAGTAAAACATTACTTTTATAACTTCCCCATACTCACTTACTTATTTTATTGAAGATGGTAATGCTGCTGGCTTTCCTTAGATTGTCTGGAATTTTACAATTATTCCAAATCCAGAAAAGGCAATAGTAGACTTTCAGGACTAGATCTTCACTTTCACTCTTAAAACTAAAGGAAAATGCCATTTGGAATCACAGCCTTTTGATGTTGATATGCTTGATGGTGCATATTATGTGACTAACAGTGAAGAGGGACAGCTAGAGAGTTTGTTAGACAATCTTGAGAAAGAGATTTGATATTGGCATATAGGACATATGGTGCAGAGCTGTCCTACACTGTTTCTTTGATCTTGCCTGAATGGCTTTGCTCCTCATGAAATAAGTCATGCCATCTTAAGACAGAAGAACAGCAGGATGGTGAGGATCATGAGAGCTTGACCTTTGTACTCTGGAAAAAACGGTGCTTTTCATAGTTTTATGGAGATGAATCTCATCTGGGTTGTCTTTCAGCTGGTTTGACACTTCCAATATTTTCTTCAGAATAGAATTGCTAGTGTGACTCTGTTTCACTCACAAGACATGCCATATTTTCATATCTAGTGAAATATTCATCTGGTATTCATTCAACTGGATGACTCACCTTTCATTGAACAATGATGTGAATGCTTCATAAAAAGGATTACATAACTAGCTTTAGTAATTGACCCTGAGGTTTGCAATATCATAGTAAGTTAACTTAGTTAAAGGGTGCAAGGCTAGGGAAGAGCTAGTCATCTATGTAAGAAAATGTTTACTCAATATTATTTGATTAAAATGGGCTCTTCAGGATATGGGATATGGCTTGCTGAAAGGTAAGCTGATGAGGTCTGTTGTACTCCCCATTCTTCAGATATGCACGTCTCAAATCACAAGATTAGCTTTAGCAAACCACTGTAAACAGAGCTGAATCATAGTCAAATGAGGCCCTAGGCAGAGTATAGGATCAGCCCCCCCCCCCCCCACCCAGCACAGCAGCACCCCCCCCACACACACACACACACATACACACTCACTGGTTAGAATGTGTTTTAAATCTGTAGGTTTGAACATTTTTTCCAGTAAGCAAAGAAACAAAAATATAAACAAATAATGACAAACTACCTGTTGCACAACATTTCAACCACAAAAGGCCACTCAAACTTCTGTCATTGCAATCCACCAATATCAGTGAATATACACAATCTCTGCAGAAGTAAAAGTCATCTTACTAATTCCACATTAAAAAGATCTATAACTAATAAAGAGGTTGCTGCTGGCGAACACCTTTACATTTCAGTGTTTCATGTACAAATTCAGTGTCTGCTGCCCTTGAAGAATAAATTGCCCACATTACATTTAAACAAAAATGGTAAGCTGGTAATACTGAAATAGGGAATGGCTGTCAAACTAGCAACAGGTACATCATTACTAGGTATCTCATCCAAAAGAGGACACACTCAGGAGTGCAGCACCCCCATCACCCCTTAAAGGGGCCACTGCAGTATCAGTACTCCATTTACATGGTATGAGAGTAGCCTTTAGCCTCGCCAAGCACTTTCATGGGAATGACTCCCACTTCTTCAGACCATTCAATAAAATACATCTCACTACTACTCTATATATAGGAAAATGTAATATCCTAATTAATGCCGATTAAATCGTAATCACATCAGCTTACGCTCTTAAAGTGCCGAGCAATTTCAATTACATTGTATTATACTAAATCATGCAAAAAACTTCTGTGAGATGTAAAAAATTTGTATAAAGTGTAAAAAGCTTCTATAAAATATATGAAGCTAAATATTCATAAAAAATAATAATAATACACATAGAAACTTCTGTAACTGATTCTGTCTCTCTATTTGAGAAGAAATTATTGAGACAGAAGTTGGGTAAGCTTGAGCGGGATAGGAGAGACTTTAAGGAGGGCCATGTTTTTGTTTGGCCCAAAATGCATGATAGTATTCATACTAATTCAGATACCACCATAAGAAGTGAACAAAGGAGTGATGTTGTGAGAGTGACCCATTCTACTGAAGATGGAAAAGCGTCACAGTATGAGAGACTGGGTGCGAGGCTAAAGGCTACTGCACCACTGCTAATGGAAGATGAATTATCGAGAGGCCAGAGTTCCCGTTCCAACAGGGGATGTAACGATAGACTGAATGATGTGAATAAAGAACTGAGAGTGCCAAAACAAGTTATAGACGGGTCGAGTGAAAACACAACAGTACAGAGCCCGTTTTTTTTTCGATTTTACCAATAAGACTAACAATGGAGCAACAGAAAGACACAAGAGAAAGGTCCCAGAACAGAGGGCGTTTCAAAAGGAAGGAGATACAGGAATCTCAGAGAAGTGAACTGTGAAGAGACATTGGCTTTGTCAACCTATTAAGTAAAGGACTTTCGTTTAGCATCATCATCATCATCATCTTCTTTCAGCTGTTCTCGTTAGGGGTCACCACAGCAGATCATCTGTTTCCATTTCTTCCTGTCTTCTGCATCTTGCTCTGTCACACCAACCACCTGCATGTCCTCTCTCACCACATCCATAAACCTTTGGTGCCAGAGCCATGGCCTCAAGCTAAACTCCAAAAAGTGTATAGTCATCCCCTTTGGCAAAAACAAAATGCCCACAAATTACCACATAGGTGGTAATCCATTATGTACGGAAATGTAATTAGGGACCTGGGGACCCAAGTTGATAGCAATCTCTCATTTGAAAACCACGTGGCCAAAGTGGTTAGAAAAACATTTTATATAGCCCACTTAATCATGAAGTGATTCACATCTATATCAGGGGAGGTCATCGTACCTCTTTACTCATCCCTCATCAGGCCCATAATTGAGTACAATGCCCCTTTTGGGATTTACCTTACCAGGCACCTGCAGCAACTGGAAAGACCCCAAAAGTACCTCACCAAGAGGATCAAAGGGCTCAAACAGATGCCATATGCTGCCCGGTTAAAGAAACTCCAGCTCTACTCAGTGGCATACCGCCTGCTCAGAGGCGATCTGTGCCTGACGTATAAAGCCATGTCCAACCCAGAATTAATGGACATGCTGCACCTCAGAAAATCCAAATCCCATCGAGCTACGTGCTCGCGAGACTTGAACTTCAGCACTGAAATAAATAGGACATGCTGGAGGGACAGATTCATAACCCAGAGGCTCCCTTCACTCTGGAATAAAATCCCAGTCCAGGTTAGGCAGAGTCCCTCATTGACTCTCTTCAAGAGGAATCTTGATGAGTGGATGGGAGATCGTAGGTTTACCACAGGTATCACTTCTGTGTCATTGTTAGACAGAGGCACAGTATACTAACCTTGAAAAAGGGCATAGCAAAATTCATTTAAAATGGGTGGCGAAAGCCAAACACACTCTGGCTAAGCTTATAAATGTCCTAGGGCAGATAGCCTAGTATGAACCTATGAACCTATGAACCTATACTAGTAATGTAAATGTGATGAAGGATGTTATAAGGAAGTATTGGCCAATGCTAACACATGACTCCCAAGTTAGGGAAGTGGTAGGAGATGAACCCAGTTTCCTTTTCAAGAATAAGAAATCTTTGAAAAGGTTACTTTGTTATGGACCTAAGGTGGATGAAAGTATGGGGGGACACCAGGGAACAACTTCATGTAACAGTTGTAACCAGTGTAAGTGGATAGATACAACTAATACGTTTAAGCAAAGGTAGCACCAAGGGGTAAAGAGTCCTGTGGTCCAAAATACAAACTCAAAAATCCATAAAGTAAAACACATCCACAGGATTCAGACACGGTGACTCAGAACATCCGTTGTAAAGGATCAGCTTCTCTTAACAAACCAATAATGAACACGCGGGCTGATAAAAACAGTCCAAATTTAATAAAAAGTTAGCGCTTTCACCCAGTAGGCTTCATCAGACAACTACTAACACATACATTGCATTTAAATAGGACATCTCAGGAAACCATTGGTCCACACTTACACTGACATCATCACGATTAATTGCTAAACGTAGACACATTCATCTTCCTAGAGTCCGAAACTATCAAAATGCATATGCTATATCTAAGCATCTCAGAAACAACTATTTTTAAAAATAAGATAAAATAAAAACACTATCACATGATAATTGATTATCATAAAATTAAATGATACATTACTTTCCTGATAGGATGTAAACATGTCACATGCAATAGCATACTGTCATCATAGTTAGAAATACAATTCTGCCTTACTAATACTGAAATACTTAACTAAAAGGATGAAGCTAGTACCATGGTTAATGATAAAATTCATCCTTATCAAATGCTACTACACAGTCTACTAGACAAAACTAAAATATGCATCCAATGCATCGTAAAAGGACATACCATACAACCGCTATATGCGTCATGAAAATAACAAAAATAAAAATAAATTAACAAAAATCAAATCTGACATATTCATATACATTAAAAAATCATTAAATAAATACATAAACTTATATAAATCAGCAATATCCTCACAGTAATCAGGGAAGGTTAGGGCGATGCCTCCCAGAAACCACTGGTGCCCTATTCCGTAAAATAGGTTTGAGGGAGGCTTTATCATTCAAACCTGGTTTCTTATCTGATCTAGTCCTAACAATCCACCTAAGTTCACACTCCTCAGTATGGGTCTCAATATCACCCCCCCGATCATTCGATTTAACAAAATGAATAACTAAAAACAAAAAGGTATGCATAGGACCTGATTCTTTATGATGTTTCGCTAATGCATTCGAGTCCATGCCAACACGTATATGATATACATGCTCTCTGACCCGTTCACGTAGCCTTCTATTCATCTTGCCTATATAGAAGGCTTCACAAGAGGTGCACCTAGCCAAATACACTAAATGTTGACTTTGACAATTTGTGTGTGTATGAAAAACATACTCATGGCCCGTAACAGGGTGTATGAATACATTTCTAGTATCTATATACTGACATTGGTTGCATCCATTACAAGGTCTAGTATTGACTTGGTCATCTGTAGTGTACTGACTCAATGTATTCAAAGGCCGATAACAAAGGAGTTGTTTTAAGTTCTTCCTATTCTTGTAGACAAAGGAAGGCCTGGGTCCTACTATTCTACTAATGTTCTCATCCAGTAGTAATGTATCCCAATACTTCTCAAAAATACTCCTATTGTTCTAATGGATAAGTTAGAAGTTTTTCATACACACACGAATTGTCAAAGTCAACATTTAGTGTATTTGGCTAGGTGCACCTCTTGTGAAGCCTTCTATATAGGCAAGATGAATAGGAGGCTACGTGAACGGGTCAGAGAGCATGTATATCACATACGTGTTGGCACAGACTCGAATGCATTAGCAAAACATCATAAAGAATCAGGTCCTATGCATACCTTTTTGTTTTTAGTTATTCATTTTGTTAAATCGAATGATCGGGGGGGCGATATTGAGACCCATACTGAGGAGTGTGAACTTGGATTGTTAGGACTAGATCAGATAAGAAACCAGGTTTGAATGATAAAGCCTCCCTCAAACCTATTTTACGGAATAGGGCACCAATGGTTTCTGGGAGGCATCACCCTAACTTTCCCTGATTACTGTGAGGATATTGCTGATTTATATAAGTTTATATATTTATTTAATGATTTTTTAATGTATATGAATATGTCAGATTTGATTTTTGTTAATTTATTTTTATTTTTGTTATTTTCATGACGCATATAGCGGTTGTATGGTATGTCCTTTTACGATGCATTGGATGCATATTTTAGTTTTGTCTAGTAGACTGTGTAGTAGCATTTGAGAAGGATGAATTTTATCATTAACCATGGTACTAGCTTCATCCTTTTAGTTAAGTATTTCAGTATTAGTAAGGCAGAATTGTATTTCTAACTATGATGACAGTATGCTATTGCATGTGATATGTTTACATCCTTTCAGGAAAGTAATGTATCATTTAATTTTATGATAATCAATGTGATAGTGTTTTTATTTTATCTTATTTTTAGAAATAGTTGTTTCTGAGATGCTTAGATATAGCATATGCATTTTGATAGTTTCGGACTCTAGGAAGATGAATGTGTCTACGTTTAGCAATTAATCGTGATGATGTCAGTGTAAGTGTGGACCAATGGTTTCCTGAGATGTCCTATTTAAATGCGATGTATGTGTTAGTAGTTGTCTGATGAAGCCTACTGGGTGAAAGCGCTAACTTTTTATTAAATTTGGACTGTTTTTATCAGCCCGCGTGTTCATTATTGGTTTGTTAAGAGAAGCTGATCCTTTACAACGGATGTTCTGAGTCACCGTGTCTGAATCCTGTGGATGTGTTTTACTTTATGGATTTTTTAACTAATATGTTTAAACATCCAGATACAGGAAGAGAACACAAATTTACAGTCACAGCAGATTGTTGCACCAAAAATGTAGTATACCTAGCAGTATGCAGCCTGTGCTCAGGATATTATGTAGGAAAAACTAATAGAGAGTTTAGATATAGAATAAGGGAACATCTTTTAGGTATAAGAAATATGGACAGAACCAATGCCCTAGCTAAACATATTTATTTATTTTACATTTTTTGACCGGGCTAGTCTAACTGAATATATGTGCATTTTCAGTAGAGGCCCGGGGGGATAAGCTCCACAACAAACTGTTAACATAAAAAAATTACAAAGAAATATAAAAAATGAAATTATAGTAATATATACACTGACATATCTGGTTAATATGAAATCATTTGAAGAAGAGCTATCAAATACAATGAAAAATGGAGTTTCAAAAATGACATGGAGGTTCACTCCATAATTCAAAAAGGAGGCATACAATCTAGTTCAATGTACAGGTAAAGTACATCACTTAATGGCAAAGAAAAAAAAACAGGAGGTATACAGTCTGATGCCATATACAGTACATTACACAATGAAAGAGGCTGATTAATGATCAGTAGTAGTAATAATTATTTACAAAGAAAAATTAATAATAAAATGTTTTTAATACATTTTTTTTTGCGTAGATATATTTGGAAAAGGGAGAAATGCATATTTTCAAGTTTATGGTTATAGAGATAGTGAATGAGAATGAGGGGGGTGGACATTAACAACAAAATAGAGACTTCAGAAGTGAGATGGATCATTCGGTTGCAGGCAGATAAAGGTAGGGGCCTCAATGATAGAGTTCCCCTGAACCCTATTTTAAAAAAATAGTAGCCTTCGTAGATAGTATTGAGGAATATGATTGATATAAGTACATTTTATACAAGTGTTTTTATATAAGTACCCTCCATGCACAAGGATTACTGTTGAGGGACTTCTATAGTAATGGAACTTTATGAAGTATATTGTCGTGGATAGAAATACACAGGGAGAATTACATGGTATATTAAGGACTTGTTTAGACTATATTATTGTGTCAAATTGCGTAGATATATTTTTGTATTATGATGATGAAATCAATGCGTTTTCATTTTGTATATAGATATTATTATCTTTTATATGGATGCTGCGACACTTTTTGGCATATGAGTGCATGGTTCTATGCCTTTTGTTTACTAAATAAGTTACTATATGCTAGACATCATTCATAAGTATGTGAGGATGAGTTTGCTTTGTCTTGTATTTGCACTGTTTGTTGTATATATATATATATATATATCTATGGAAATATACACGTACATATCAGTTTTCTGTACACATATACATAGTGTATATATGAACACAGGATTATATATATATATATATATATCTGTATAGAAACTGTATAGGAGAGGATAAGGATTTGTCCGATTTTTATGTGGACCATATACATACTTATATATGCGTTTTAAGCTGAGGATTTTTTATATATTATTATTACCTGCAGTTGTGGTGGTGCAGCAGTAGCATTGTTGCCTCACAGCAAGAGGTTCTCCCGTTCGATTCTCAGCTGGTGTGCGGGGAATGCCTTCTGTGTGGAGTCTGCATGTCCTCCCCGTGGTTGGGTGGATGTTCAAAAGACATGCGTAAATGGGTGTATCTTCATTGAAGGTTGAATGTCTAGCTGGCATCTCGGCGTTCGTCAAAATCTACTGCCAATCATTAGCTGACCGGAGTTCCGCTGTGGCGACCCCTACTCGGGAAAAGCTGAAAGACAACAACATTACCTGCAGTTATGGTGTTATATATTTTTACAAAAAACATGATGTTATATGTTTGTAGTGTGTCAAGTATGTATGTGTATTATTATTATTTTTATGAATATTTAGCTTCTTATATTTTATAGAAGCTTTTTACACTTCATAGAATTTTTTTTACATCTGACAGAAGCTTTTTGCATGATTTAGTATAATACAAAGTAATTGAAACTGCTTGGCACTTTAAGAGCGTAAACTGATGTGATTAGGATTTAATCAGCATTAATTAGGATATTACGTTTTCCTATTTTTAGAGTAGTAGTGAGATGTATTTTATTGAGTGGTCTGAAGAAGTGGGAGTCATTCCCATGAAAGCGCTTACCGAATAAACATTTCTACTGTTGCAACCTGACCTGACTGTTTCTCCACGTTGTTTATGATCCTTGAATTTTTGTGTGCTGTTGCTTATTTCACCTAGTCCAAGATTTGTGAATGTCTGCTTATTGTGTTAAACTCATGTACACAATGAGCAGTGACATAAAGGGACTTTAAGATTTAGGAAACAGCTGTACACTTTATGGACAGCAGCAAAAATGAGTTAGCAGTCGAATATGCTAATGATCATATAATGAGACTTGCAGTATGCTAATGTAGAAAAAAAACATGGTGGAGTGATTCAGAAATATGTAATTACACACCAACCCAATCACTTTAGTTCTGAATCCCAATGTATACTAAACTATCCACAGTAAAGTTTAAAAAATGTTAGGGGTTGCTGCAGCCATTGCAACCCTGCATCTGTAACAGGCTCTCATATAAGGTGCTGCTGTCAGATGTCACAAACAAAGGCATAGGGATTTTAGTCCACACTTGACCTGCCACGGGCTACATGAAATAGAGATAGTGGGTGGCTACAGGATTAACAGGGACAACTTACAGGAAATAGTAGACACCTGCTAGCCCCATCTGAATCCCTATGAGAACTGTAGATAATCCATCCTTTTGGATATGAAGGTATATATAGCTTTGCATATTTTATCAACAAGGAATTTTCAGTGGCCTAGACTAGACACAGTGAGCGTTTCATAGGTGTCAACCTCATTAATACTCCACAAGGTCTCAGTGCAATGCATAAACATATGAGGGACCATATGTGGTTTAAACATACTTCAGAGGAGAGTGCAAGCAGCAGCAGCCCATTTTCTTGAGGTACTGGGGACCACAGACTGTACCCACATTGAAATAAAAGCCCCACTTAGTAAACCGGGAAGAAGGTATGCGAGCAAAAAAGGGTATCACTCCATCCACCACCAGATGGTTTATAATTCACAAGTTATCTACAATATCTGTATAGCCACAGAGGCAGTTTCTACAACTCCCATATATGGCACACCTGTTTCTTGTACATAAGGTTTGCAAGGGTTGACTTCCTACAAGGACACCTAATAGAGGATATGCCCTACAGTATGACCCTGCTGCATCCACCAAATAGTGACTGTGTGTGCCTTCTTATATAATATTATACTTAGAAAACAGTTACAGCAGGGTACCCAACAGAGGGACTGCAGTTCCCAGCACCACAGGCATCAGCAACTGATACAGATGAGGGGTCAGATGAGGAACCAGCAGCAGGGGATGATCATGGCAGACAAAAGTTGGCACAGTGTGTCTTGGTATATGCAGACTGCACATATACTCAGTACTTGATTGACATAAGAGGTCTGCAGATACAAAGAGCAACAGTGATGCATGCTAGCAAAATATATTCAGTATATCAAATGTTTTAAACATCAATGCACAGAAGATTGAACACACAAAGTAGAAGCACACAACACTGAACCTATGCTACTGAAGCACACAACACTGAACCTATGTTGCTGAAGCACACAACACTGAACCTATGTGCTGAAGCACACAACACTGAACCAGTGCTGCTGAAGCACACAACACTGAACCGATGGTGCTGAAGCACTCATCACTGAACCTATGCTGCTGAAGCACACAACACTGAACCTATGCTACTGAAGCACACAACACTGAACCTATGTTGCTGAAGCACACAACACTGAACCGATGGTGCTGAAGCACACAACACTGAACCTATGTTGCTGAAGCACACAACATTGAACCTATGTTGCTGAAGCACACAACACTGAACCTATACTGCTGAAGCACTCATCACTGAACCTATGCTGCTGAAGCACACAACACTGAACCAATGGTGCTGAAGCACTCATCACTGAACCTATGCTGTTGAAGCACACAACACTGAACCTATGCTGCTGAAGCACACAACACTGAACCGATGGTGCTGAAGCACTCATCACTGAACCTATGCTGCTGAAGCACACAACACTGAACCTATGCTGCTGAAGCACACAACACTGAACCGATGGTGCTGAAGCACTCATCACTGAACCTATGTTGCTGAAGCACACAACACTGAACCGATGGTGCTGAAGCACTCATCACTGAACCTATGCTGCTGAAGCACACAACACTGAACCGATGTTGCTGAAAAACACAACATTGAACCGATGTTGCTAAAGTACACAACACTGAACCTATGCTGCTGAAGCACACAGCACTGAACTGATGGTGCTGAAGCACACAACACTGAACCGATGTTGCTGAATCACACAACACTGAACCGATGTTGCTAAAGTACACAACACTGAACCAATGCTGCAGAAGCACACAACACTGAACCAATGGTGCTGAAGCACACAACACTGAACCGATGGTGCTGAAGCACACAAGACTGAACTGATGTTGCTGAATCACACAACACTGAACCGATGTTGCTAAAGTACACAACACTGAACCAATGCTGCTGAAGCACACAACACTGAACCAATGCTGCTGAAGCACACAACACTGAACTGATGGTGCTGAAGCACACAACACTGAACCGATGCTGCTGAATCACACAACAGTAAACCGATGCTGCTACTGGATTTTTTAATAACACTAAATAGCTGCCAGTGTTGCAATACAGCAAGGACTATTTTTTCCTTTCCACACTGTAGTGCAATCTCAGAATTAGTATATATAATTAGCATAAGGTGTGTGGCGGGGTGAAGTGCAGCTTGTCCCCCTACAAAGACACTGATTTCAGTGCTTCTGCTGTTGTGTTTTTCGGCCTTGTGAGGTTGATGTTCTGTGCTTTGATGTTTGAAGCATTCAATAAAATGAATGTATTCTCATACAAACAAACCAGACATTGTTTACTCATATACTGGCTGACTACTATAAGCAGCAGACATAAGCAATGCTCTGATAGAACATTCTCTATTCTCGACTATTATTACCACTACTAACAGCTGCTAATATCACTACTACTACTACTATTACTACTAATAATATTTACTAATAGCACTACTATTACTACTAATAATAGCTACTAATAACACTACTAATACCATTACTACTACTAATAGCACTATTACTATTACTGCTACTAACAGCTACTAATAGCACTACTACTGTTATTACTACTACTAACAGCTACTAATAGCACTACTACTGTTATTACTACTACTAATAGCTACTAATAGCACTACTATTACAATTGCTGCTATTAATAGCACTACTACTACTATTACTTTATTATTATTATAACAGTTACTAATAGGGCTACTACTGCTATCACTACTACTATTACTACCATTGTTGCTACTACTAAGAGCTACTAATAGCACTACTACTGCTATCACTACTACTAATAGCTACTAACAGCACTGTTACTACCAATACTACTACTAATAGCACTACTACTATTACTACTACTAATAGCTTCTAATAGCACTACTATTGCTACTCCCATTACTACTACTAATAGCACTACTACTGTTACTGCTACCAACAGCTACTAATAGCACTACTACTACTACTACCATTTCTGCTACTAATAGCATGACTACTACTAACAACTACTAATAGGAATACTACTGCTATTACTATTACTACCACGATTGCTACTACTAAGAGCTATTACTAGCACTACTACTGCTATTGCTACTACTACTATTACTACTACTAATAACTACTAATAGCAAGAGTACTACTCTTACTACTACTAATAGCTACTAACAGCAGTACTACTACTACCATTACTACTAAAAATAGCACCACTACTACTATTACTTCTGCTAATAGCTACTAATAGCACTACTGCTGCTACTCCCATTACTACTACTAATAATAATATCACTATTATTGCTATTAACAGCTACTAATAGCACTACTACTACTACTACTACACACATTACTACTACTACTAACAACATTACTACTACTGTTATTGCTACTAACCTCTACTAATAGCACTACTACTGCTATTACTACTAAGAGGTACCAATAGCACAACTACTACTACCATTAATACTACTAATAGCATGACTGTTACTACTATTGCTGCTACAAACAGCTACTAATAGGAATACTGTTGCTATTATTACTACTATTACTACCATCATTGCTACTACTAAGAAGTACTAATAGCACTACTACTGTTATTACCAGTACTATTTCTACTACTACTAATAGCTACTAATAGTACTACTCATTCTATTATTACTACTAATAGCTACTAAAACCATCACCTACTGTAACTACTACTAAGAGCACTACTACTACTAGTACTTCAGAAGGTAAGCAGACTTAACAAAACTTAAACATAGTTACACATTCAAATGAAAATAAGACCTTTAACTAATTATGACTGGTTGGCCATTCTGGCCACTCTGTGCATCAGGCGTAGGCATGCCAAGTCACAGATTGTACAAAGAGTAGGATGCAGTCATCATAATTTACACAGTATGGGGGGTTATAAGGGGCATGTCCTACATATAGGGAGGGTGCGAGTTCAATGGATGTGTTAATGGCAAGTATCCACTGCCAGGGCTAGTATAGCAGATGGGATTAAGCCAGT
Source organism: Protopterus annectens (assembly GCF_019279795.1). Lineage (NCBI taxonomy): Eukaryota > Metazoa > Chordata > Ceratodontiformes > Protopteridae > Protopterus > Protopterus annectens. The sequence goes on from NC_056733.1 coordinate 1,047,509,109, forward strand.
TCTGAAGTGTGTGTGTGTGTGTGTGTGTGTGTGTGTGTGTGTGTGTGTGTGTGTGTGCGTGTGTGTGTGTGTGTGTGTGTGTGTGTGTGTGTGTGTGTGTGTGTGTGTGTGTGTTTGTGTTTTGCATGGTTAATGTCAGATGTATTGTATGTGGATATGCAGGAAGACAGCCACAGCATTAGTGCTAGCACTATACCCTGGCATCCTGGACAGGAATGAGCAGTGAAGGATAAAAGATCAAGTTCATTGTGGATGCCCATGACCACTTGATGTCCATGTGTCAGAGATTACACTGCTATATCCAGGACTCTGGCTAGACGTCAGAGCACTACCTGAATGCGAGCAATATTTGCTGGTTAAGCTGTCATATGACCATGTCCACAGCCATGACCATGTGGATGACCATATCCGGGAAACATCCTCCACATATACAGCAGTTGAAGTATTACAACTGCATGAACAGGATCTGGCACATCCACAGACATGTCTGCTGACATCTGATGATGTCCCACCAGACTGACCCCGGGCATGCTGCCCCTCACCCTGTAGATGATACACAGCAAGCACAGCACGGTCCAATGTGGCATTTATCCTGTGTAAGGAGTCACACACATGATTCATGTAGTCCTATACATCAGAATGAATGACATGCAGTAATCTTATGACCTCTTCTGAGGCCCTGGTGGAATTTGCCTGTGCATACACAACAGAGCTGCACAAATGTTGGGTGTCAGCTTCTGACACACCAATGTCAGGGGAATGTTGGTAAGCATACCTTCTCTGAGCAACTCTACTGACACTCCTGTGTTGTACCTTTCCCTCATGATAGCTGGAGAGAACTGGGGTTACCACACTACCTTGAACAACCATGTCTCCCCTTAACTTGTCTGATCTCAGATGGTACTGTGTCATGGATATACATAGGCATACTGACTGTGTCTCTTTTTTAATTTCATCAAGACTTTTGGATTTTTAATACAATGACAAGAATGGACCCCATTCCTAAGTCAAAGTATGATTAAAGTTTGTGAAATTAGTATTGTTTCAGTTTTTGATGTTAGCCAAAAGTACTCTTCACAACACCTGCAATGTGCCCAGAAGTGACTCCTTCTGTAATTTATATGAAGTTACATGCATCAGTAACATATCTAAATACGACTGTAAATTATTTTATATGAGACCCATTGCTGCTACTACTGTTGGAACTGTCTGGGTATCCTTCTTCCATGCTGCCCTCATTTTTGCCTACAAATCCTGGTCATTTTTTACTTTGACTCTCTTTGTACGCAAGACACTGTAATCACCAGATATAGCAATTTCAATGCCCAATGCTACTTTTGTCTTCTTTTCAGGGACTACTATATCTGGTTTTATCACATCCATTTTTCAAGTGTTGATAATGGGTGCTCTCATGGTATATAAACTTCATCATTCTCTATAATGCACTGTGGCTCATGTTTCCAATGCTTCTCAGCTATTTCAGTAATGTAATGTTTGCACACTCCCCAGTGCAACAATCTTGTCACATTATTATGCCTTTCAGTATACAGGCCTTCTGTCAGTAGTGTATCATACCAAGCAACAAGATGTGTGACTGTTTCCAATTCCTTTTTACAAAACCTGCACCTGTCTGTTTTTCCTGACATGTTCAATAGATTTTGTAAACCAGTATTTACATAATGGGTTTAAATTCACCTCTCCTTAACCATTCCTGCTGTAGATCCTGATTTACAGAAAGTTGTTCCAGGAGTTTTCCATACTTGCAACTATACTTATGCATTTTCCACAGTTCTTGCCTTTTCATCTGATCCTTCACCTTATATTTTTTCTTTTGTTTTTGGCACATTCAGTTGGTGCCTGATTTGTATCTACTTCTGCTTTGATTTCTGTTCCTGTTTGACACCAATATGCTTTTGCTAAACTAAGCAGGGACATTCCCTTATCAAGCGGTCCCATGGTGTGCTTTGGCTAACATAGGTTAGCAATAACTCCTCATCTTGAAAGGCCACTGACCTTCCCTGTCTGGAACTACCTGCAGTCGAGTCCCTCCCCTGGTGCCTCCTACCATTTAAATTGAGACTGTCTAAGTTAGCAATAACTCCACATCTTCAAAGGCCACTGACCTTCCCTGCCTGGAACTACCTGCAGTCGAGTCCCTCCACTGGTGCCTCCTGCCATTTAAATTGAGACTAAGTTAGCAATAACTCCTCATCTTCAGAGGCCACTGACCTACCCTGCATGTAATTACCTGCAGTCGAGTCCCTCTGCTGGTGCCTCCTGACATTTAAATTGAGACTGTCTAAGTATCTCCTGTTAAGTGTTCCCTGACATCTAATACTCCCTGCTCATTTTCTGATCTCTCCTTCACTGTACTGTTCCTCCTGCTTTTTTTCTACTTCCTTTCTGCCCATCTCCTGTTTCAGTACTCTGCACTACCACTGCCTCCTCTCCCACAACTTTTACTCAGACTATTTCTCTGGATTGCTCTACACTCCCATCTGTCTCTCTTATCCCCAATTCTGCCAAGCTTACCTACTTACTGTTTCTTTCCAGAGATTCTCTATGAGTATAACCCTGCTCCATTTGCCCTTGCTATGCTTGGGCTCACTTTGTTCCCCTACCTTACCCCCATTCTCACCCACCCCCACTTCAACTACATTAATACCATCCAATACCTCCCCTTCCTATTCTGCTCAACCACACACAACCTATTTCCTGCCTAAACTCACACCCAGCCATTCAACACCCAAAATTAAAATACCACACTTCCTACTTCCAATCTCCTCCCCCCTCCACAGCTCTTCTTTCACATACTCTAACTATGCTACTCCTTGTCTTTACCACACCACTTATACTCCTCTCTGTACTAACCTCCTATCACTCCCTCACAACATACCAACATATTTGCTTCCGTACCTCTAGCATCTCTGAAACACTTCCTTCTACCTGCTCCTTTAATATCTCCCCATCCCTCAACTTTTCCATCAACTGCCTCCATAAACTAACTTTACAGCACAATCACCCACTCATTAGCAAATCCAAATCTAAACTCTATACTTATCTCCTACAATCTCCTTCACTCACATTCTTGAGTAACAACTTACTCCTCTCTGCTGACATCCATTCCAACCCTGCCCCCCTCTCCTCCTCCTCTCATCCACCTACCCCACAAAACTTCCCCCACTTCCACTCCCCCCAAGCCTCAATCAGCCCTCATTCTCCCAATCAACACTCTTCCTTATACAAACACCTAGCTATCTACTCAATAAATTTACAAAGCCTCACTAACAAAATCTCTGAACTACACTCATGGATAACCAAAATCTCCCCTCACATTCTAGCCCTATCTGAAACCTGGCTCAAACCCCACATCACAAACAGCAAAATTCTCCCACCCGGGTATAATATCTACTGCTCAGACAGACTCCCTAAAAAGGGGGAGGTTTAGCCATCCTCTACTTTAATTGCCTAAATCTCTCACCCATCTCCATCTCTATCCCAGACTTCCACCCAGCTCAACTAATCATCCTCAACTGCCACCTTAACCCACACAAGAAATTTGCAATTGCTTCCATTTATATCCCCCCTGGAAACAATATCCCCACCCTAGAAAACATCCTATCCTGGTTTTCCCATAACATAAACTATGAAACTCTCATCCTTGGCGATGTCAATATAGGCTGGGCAAACTTTCTACTGACTCTCCACAATTTAGTATAAACCTTCACAGATTCCATTAACTTTAACATACCCCACCTGTCTGCATAAAACCTCACCATCTGGTTCAACCATAGACTGGATTCTCACTAACTCCCCCAACCTCTACCATAGCCCAAAAACCTTATCTAACTCCCTAAGTGATCACCTCCCCACCTCTATTCTGAAGCACTCCAACCAAACATGCAAATCTCACCTCTATAGAGACTGCCACAAACTTACAAACTTCAATATCACTCAGTTCATCTCCATACTGTCTAATATTGACTGGTCCATCCTTAAGCAAATCCTTCTCAATGACACAGTGAGTAAATTTAATAGCATCATTATAAGCATCCTCAACTCCCTTGCCTCCTCCAGAAGAATTAGAATCAAACCAAAGTATGCCCCCAGGCTTTCCAAGGATACCAGATCCCTCATGCACAAAAGAGATAGTGCTTGGAAAGCCTGTGTTAAAAAGAAAGAACTACCCTTGTTACACTACCCCTACTACTCCTGTTTTAAGAAAGGTTCAAATGACAAATTCACCACTGTAACAGGAACAGGCAAGCAAACACTGAGGGTAATGCTACTCAGTGCTATAAGTCTAAATCTCAAAATGCAGTCCCTCGAGGCACTCCTTAAAATGGAGAACATTGATATCTGTGCAGTGGCTGAGACCTGGTTCAAGGCTCCAGAGAGCACCCCTGCATTACCAGGCTATAACCCATACCACACTTTTCAGCCACCTAACCTGGACCAGAACACCAAAGGTGGAGGTGTTTCCATATTCATTAAGGATATCCACACCTCCAGGCTAGTTGCTCAGCATAATGCATCCGAGGTTATCCAAGTTGAACTAACTCTGGGAAAAACTGCAATCCAAATTGTAGCTTGCTACAGATCCCCTACCATGCCCCAGGATTCACACTCCTCTTTTCTTGATGTTGTTGTCATTTGTCTTTCGGCTTTTCCTGGTAAGAGGTCACCACAGCGGAACTCCGGTCCACTAATGATTGGCAGTAGATTTTTACGAAATGCTGAGGTGCCGATATACTGGAAAATATTAGGGTTCAACCAAACACCCTAATAATGCGCAATTTCAACTACCCCACCTTTAACTGGGAAAACTATTCATGTACCAACTCTTTCACTCAACGCTTTCTGAAAATTCATAAATTCCAATGCCCTGGATCAACTTATCTACACCCCCAACAGGGGCAACAATATCCTAGACCTAGTTATTACCAACATGAGTGACCGGTGTTCCACACCTGAAGTCAACTCCTCGTTGGTCAGATCTGACCATAAGCTAATCACCCTAGATATCCACATCCCACCCCCACCCCCATTAAGGAAACCACGGTAAAAAATTTCTACAAAGCCAACTTCATGCTTTTTAAGACAGAAGTGGTGAACTTCATGACACCCATGCAGATGGACAATACAATTACGACTGCTGAATCCTACACAAATGCACTCTATAAGCACTTACATGAGTGTATGAATTGTGCTATACCAAACAGAACCAAGACGCTATCCTCCAAAAAAAGTAAGCCAATCTGGTGGTCCCCTGTCATAAACAAACTCTACAACAGAAGGAAGAAACTGTTACAAAAGAGAGTAAAATCCCATGAGTGGAGGAGCTCCCTGGTCAGCCTCAGTAAGAAGCTGAGATCCCTTATAAGATCCTCCAAAGCTAGCTACAAAAACAAAATCACCACTGATTATAGGGACAACCACAAATTATTCTATAGCTATGTCAAGAATCTCAATGGCAACACCCAGATCTGCTCTGAGTTACAGCACAATGGCACGAAAAGTATAGAACCAACTGATATTGCCAACATCCTGACAGATAGGTTCAGTGCTAACTTTACCCCCTTTCACCCCTTAAAGGGCTCATATCTATACAGGAAGAATGCAGAGTCCCTATAATCACAACTACACAGGTAAAAGCTGCACTCTCTAAAACCAAAAACACAGCATCCATGGGACCGGATAACATCCCATGCTGCATTTTACACAAACTTCAGAATGAACTGGCTCCCCACATAAGCACCGTGTTCAATCATAGCCTCACATCAAGCTTTGTGCCCACTGAATGGTGCACAGCAACAGTTATTCCACTCCACAAAGGGGGAGCCACCACTGATCCTGGGAACTATCACCCTATTAGCCAGATGAGGCTGGTCTGTAAGGCCATGGAATGTATCATCATAGAACTCATAAACAAAAACATTGGTAACCTCCAAACTCTGGACCCCACCCAGTTCGGGTTTGTGAAAGGTAGATCATGCCTCCTGAACCTGATCGACTTCTTTGAGGCAGTCACCAAAGCCGTAGACGAGGGTAAAGTGATTCACACAGCCTATCCTGACCTCGCCAAGGCTTTCAATGCCATCCCCCATTCTGGAATTATAGCTAAACTCACTAAACTACGTATAAATCCCTATGTCACAAGGTGGGTTGCCAACTGGTTCACTGACAGAACCCACAATGTAAAAGTTGCAGGCTCCAAATCTAACTTCAAACCAGTGACAAGTGGAGTATCACAGGATTCAGTCCTGGGACCTCTCCTGTTTGGTATCTACTTCTCTAAAGTACAGGCTAACACAGAAGGCCTTTGGCTAATGAAGTTCACAGATGACTGCAAACTAGGAGCCATAGTTGAGTCCCCAAATGATGTGGACATCCTACAGAAGGGCCTCACTGAGACAGATGCTTGGTGTCAGAACCATGGCTTCAAGCTCAATGCCAAAAAGTGCATTGTCATTCCCTTTGGTAAAAACTCTGTATCCATGAACTACCACATAGGCGGCAGTGTACTTAACTCCAAATGTGTGATAAGAGACCTTGGGACCCAGGTGGACAGTAGTCTCTCCTTTGATAATCACATCACCACAGTAGTGAGGAAATTCTTCTATGTGGCACACCTCATTACAAAAAGGTTCTCATCCAGGAAAAAAAAAATTCATTGTTCCCCTGTACTTGACACTCATTAGGCCATTTATAGAGTACAATGCCCCTTTTGGAATGTGCCTCACAAGACATCTGCAGCAGCTGGAAAGGCAACAGAAGTACCTCACAAAGAGGATTACTGGCCTCAAACAGATGCCCTACACTGACCATCTCAAAAAACTCCAGCTTTACTCTGTAGCATATCTCCTACTCCGAGGTGATCTCTGCCTAACATATAAAGCTATGTCAAACCCAGAGCTGTTGGACATGCTACACCTAAAGAAATCCCAATCCCTCCAAGCTACATGCTCTAGGGATCTAAACTTTGTCACCACAAAAAACAGGACATGCTGGAGGGATAGATTCCTGTCCCAGAGACTTCCCATACTCTGTAACAAGCTACCCATTTATGTCAAGCAAAGTTTCTCATTAGCACTCTTAAAGAAAAATTTTGATGAGTTGATGGGAAATAGGAAATACACCCTGGGTATCACTTCTGCGGTTCTGCTTGACAGGGGCACAGGAAAATAATGTTCTTGGGTGGCGTAAGCCAGGGAACCTTGCTGGCTAGGCTTACTTAGGCCCTTGGGCCGATAGCCTACTACCTACCAATGAACCTATGAACGTATGAGCAATTATAGACAACTAAGGAATCTTGTCAAGAAACAAGTTAATCATGATAAAAAGTCCTACTATAACTCTGCCCAACTCAATGGCAAATCCAAACCACCTAAGTTCTGGTCAACTCTAAACTATATTCTTTCTCCAGGCCACCCTTCTAACTCCTCCCCTTTTCCAAATAAATCACCACTAGAGACTGCTACCTTTCTCAACAAACATTTCATTGACATGATCCAAAAACTCACGCCCTCTAATTCTAACCCCACCTCTCCCACTATACCCCCATCTTCTCAACAAAAGCCTCTTCTCCTTCTGCCCTGTTCCCACTTCCTATATCAAATCACTTCTTCTGAAACCCTGCTCACCCTCCATGGATAATCTCCCCTCTACCTTTCTCAAAGTGGCTGCTGAAGCCATAGCCTATCCTGTATCCATTCTCAGCAATAGATCAATCCAGGAAGCTACAGTTCCTCTCATCTGGAAATCCCTTTTTACCATCCCCCTGCACAAAGGAGGAAACTCAACTGACCCATCCAACTACAGACCCATCACCATCCTATCCCCCCTCTCTAAAATACTCGAAAAATGCATTCATACTCAACTTCTCAACTATCTCCTACAGTATAACCTCCTCACTCCCACTCAGCATGGTTTCCGTTCTTATCATAGCACAACTGCCCTCCTATCTTTTACTCATACTATCGCTGAGGCCCGTGATAACAACCAACTCATATCCTGTCTATTTCTTGACCTATCCAAAGCTTTTGATACAGTCTCTCACCCTATACTGCTATCAAAACTTACTAACCTTAACCTATCTACAATCTCCCTAGCCTGATTCTCCAGATATCTCTCATTTAGGCAGTAATCATCTTGCTCTCCCTATATTCCATTTCTTTTTGGCGTTCCACAAGGTACCATCCTGGGTCCCCTCCTGTTTAACATTTTTACAAATTAACTCTATACATCTTGTCAACAATCCTCTTTCATCCAATATGCAGATGACTCAACTCTCATTTCTACCTCCAAAAATATCTCTGAACTTCTCACCCTAACACAAAACCCTTATCTATCCACAGAGAAGTGGCTGTCAGATAATCTTCTCATCCTCAACCCCCAAAAAGACTAAACTCTTGCTGTTTCTTCCACATTCTCTCTCTCATCATAAATCAACCTTCACCATCACATCCTCTAATAACACTATCATAAAAACCGAATCCCACATAAAGCTCCTAGGTGTTATCATAGTTGATGAACATAAGTTTAACCATCACATACTCCAATGTATAAAAGAACTCACCAGAAACTAGGATTACTATACCGAAACCAAAAAATTCCTAAACCCCAATGCCAGACTCTCCCTGGCACAGGCCCTTCTCCTCCCCTCCCTTCTATATGCTGCCACAATACTAATGAACATTCAATCTACAACCTTGCTCAAACTTCAACAAGCATACCACAAAATAGCTAGATTCATTAAACACTCTCCCTACAACTCACACCACTGCCTATCACTAAACACCTTCCAATGGCTTGAACTGCTCCAACAACTCCTTCTACCACAGTTGCAAATACTACACAACATTCTATATAAACCAACTTCCTGCCCTGCTTTCTCCTCTCTTATATCTACCTACTTCCCATCTCAGATCCTATGCTCCTCTAACCAGCAACTTCTGGAAATATACCATCCAAAAAGAAATGTGGGAAAACTTCTGTATAAATGCTCCGCAGCCCAAGCTTGGAACAAACGTTCTGTACACATTTGCTCCATTAACCACCCTCTACAGTTCAAAAAATAACTTAATCTGCATCTTCTCAACTCCAAGACCTGCCCCTGCCATGACCCCACCTGACCTTTTCTTCTCCCTGTTTCATATCCCCACCACCTGCAAATATAATATTCTCTCCCTATCTCTTAACTGGTAACCTATGAGGTGTTTACCTAGCCAGCTCATACTCTCAAAAGTGAACACTTGAATATGGCAATGTATTTTCTTTTTATATCTCATCACATTAATGATACATGCTGAGGCACTATGTGTTTTTTTTTCTCTAACTGTCTACTCTATTCATTGATGTACTTCTAATTTGTGTGTTTTCTTGAAATGTGAATTTATCTTGAAGTGTGAATTTGTTTTAAATACTGTAATTGCTGAATGTGAATTTGAATCTGTAATGTCTTTACAATCTAATGACATGTTTGTAATCTGGAGCTTTTTTCCTCGGTTCTCCACTGAAAATGGGCTTCTGGCCTATTTGGACCAACCCTGTTAACTAATGTCAATTAATAAATAAATAAATAAATAAAATAAATTATCTTAGACTTGCTCTCCTCATGTTTAAAAAGTTTCTCTATGTATGGATCTTGTGAGGTCAGCAGATATGCATGTAGTCCTACGATTGTAGATCTATACATGTAATCAGTTTCGAAGATGCTCATACTGCCTTCAGAATGGGAATATATAATCTTGGCATACACTGACTTTTATAAATCATTTGATAAGCATAAAGCATTTTCTTGTTTTCCTATTCAACTAATCTGATACCTTTTGGGGCCAGTCACTCACCCCAAAACTGTAAGTTAGAACAGGTAGAGCACATTTCTGGCTTGGACTTTGTTCCTAGATGTCAGCACTGTTTTCAGTATTAATTTTAGTCTTCTAAAATATTTCTTACTGTTTTATTCACATTTGTTCATGTTTTATTGCTGATTCTTCATCAGTTCCCAAATATGTATATACTTCCTCTTGCTCAAGTTGTTTTACATCACATTCCTGTCCCAAAGTGACGTTTTTGGTGCTGCAGCTTTCCTGCTGTAAAGCTTGCCTTTGTACATTTATCAAGAACAAATGACATTCTTATATCATCTTAGAAAGCTTTGACCACTTGCAGTTTTCTTTTAGTTCCTCATCTGATGAACTATACAGTTTAAATTATCCACAAAAAGAAGAGGAGAAGTTCTTACACTTTGTTGTTTTCTGGGAATCAAATTATAGCCATGACCTAATCTATTAAGTGGTCAGTTTAATGGATTAAGGGCAAGACAAAAGAGCAGCAGTGACAGAGAGTCACCCTGGAATATCCCCCTTTGAATTTTTATCTCTGGATTATAATTTTTCCTTTATCATGGCTTAGCTGCATAGTGATTTGCCTCTGTTTCAATGTCACTGCAGTGTAATCGTCAATGTAGGGTGTATCTTATACATCTGTAAACACATTTTTATCCATGAATGCAGGATACTGTCAAATCCTTTTTTGTAGTCTAGCCATGCCATAGTTAGATTCTTCCCTTTTTTACAGTTTTCCATTATGACTTTATTTAACATCAAATGGTATTTTCTTCCTGATGACTTTCTTTTATTATCCTTTTGGTCTATTGCCATAAGTGAGTTTTCTTCTAAATGACTAAACTGTATTGTCATCAATTCCAGAATAGAGTTTATACATCATTGGAAGACAACATATCGATCTATAATTTTTAGAACATCTTGCAGGTTCACTCTTAAGGAGGAGTATTGTTTTTCCTGTTGTTAACCAGATTGCCATATGCTCAGGGTGCTCATATAAACAGTTCTTATTCACGGCTAAATCTTCATATAAAGATCTTAATACGTTTAGCCAGAAGTTAGGTATTGCATCTAAGCCTGAGATTTTCTAATTAGAGGCTTTTCTTAACTTTGTTTCAATCTCTCTAGCTGTTACTTCATCCCATTTCATATCCTGGGGTCTATATTGCAACATTGAATGCTTAAAACAGAGAACGATGTTACAATGACACATTTTCAGTGAAAGCTGAAAATGTTGAATCCACAGAACAGCGATTTCTTTCCTAGGGAAAGAAATCGCTGCTCCAACCCCCACAAAAAAAAAACATTACACACTTCCAAACACATGCACACATACCGAATCCTAATTATAACCCCCAAAAACCAGTAAACCACTAAATACACATATGCACATAACCCAACCATACATTTAACAAAAAAAAACAGTAAACATTTAAACCATATGCACTTACCTTAACCCGCACCCTAACCCTAAAGTCAGTAACTCTTGCACATTTACATAGACAGCTCCAAACACATACACACTTACCTTAACCCTAATTCTACCCCCCCAAAACAAAAGTAAACAACTGAAAACACATACACATGTAACTCAACCATACATCTAACACAAAATATAAAACAGTAAACACTTTCATACATATGCACTTACCTTAACCCTAACCCTAACCCTAAGGTCAGTAACTGTTGCACAATCACACTCGGGAGCTATTCCAGACAAGGGACCACACTACACTTCAGAACACAGTAAAACAACGACGTGGCCAAGCGACTTCTTTCCCAGGGAAAGAATTCGCTGAACAGCTGCTTCGCTGTTTTGCCTGTTTGCTCTACATGTGTCGACGAAAACGCATTCGACATAATGTGTTTTCGTTGTACTCATAGAAACCCCATATCCTGTATTTTTAAACTTCTTATTCTTTCTTTTACTTCTTCTATCCATTGAGCATCTTTGTTATGTTCCACATGATCTTCATAGACATTTCTCCAAAATGTATCTATTTTTTTCTTTTTTGGTGGTCCTTCAATTCCTTTTGCCTTGTTTCACAATTCTCTATAAACCTTGTTTGGGTCATCAATAAATTGTTTATTTTGTACTTTTCCTTTATATTTGTCTGCATATCTTCTAAGTTTTTCTGCCTGTGCTGATATTTTTAGTTTATTATTTGCGATAGTGCACAATAGATCCTGATCTTTTCTAATACTGCACATTGCTTGTATCACATGTATCTTTCTGAATATTTTTTTGATCTGTTCCCTCTTGTGTACTGTTCTAACAGTGACACATCCTGTCTTAATTGCTTTATAGCTTTCTCTGTTTGATACTTCCATGATGACATTTAATTTCTCCCCTTCCTTTCCCTTACTGCCCTGTGTTTTTGTGGTAAAACTTTTATCTGTTATTAATTTAGCTACACAATAAGATATCCTATTTACTTCTGTTATAGCATGTGAATTTCTATGAACAGTCCTAATAACTGTGTTCATTTGTTTTATCAAACTTCTAACATTTTTAATTGACTGTCTGTAGTCTATTTTTTCATTGATCTTAATATATCTGTCCATCTCTATTAAATCAAGTGACTCTTCTCTTAGATCATTTTCTTGTAAAATGAAGGCACGTTCTATAGAGAATTCCAGACCATCTTCCTGTGCCTCATTCTGTTCAGTTTCATCCTGTGTCATCTATTGCTCTTTCATGTGGGAACTCACTCATATCACGCCACAGCATTGACTGCATCAGAGGGGTCTATATTATATGTTCGAAGTTTGAAAACTTTGAACGTTAAATAATTGAATTTAAATGTTCGAAGTTTCAAACATCAAACATATAATAACAAAAAAAAACCAAACAAACAGAACTTACCTAACTCACTAGTCTATCACGCTGCAGCATTGACTGCATCAGAGGAGTCTGTATTATATGTTCGAAGTTTGAAAACTTTGAACGTTAAATAATCGAATTTAAATGTTCGAAGTTTCAAACATCAAACATATAATAATAAAAAAAAAACTAGTGTAGGCAGGGGGCAAGCCATTAGTTTTGGGTTTGGGTTTTCTTTTTTTTACATATGTTTGATATTTTAACATTCTAAATTATAAAACTTCGAACATATGATCTAGACCCATATCAGAGTTGCCACAATTTCCTGTTACTTCCCTTGCTGAGCAACTTCAACTGAACTTTTGTACTGGTTTCCTATGGGAGGCTCCAAAATATCTTCATATGACAACTGATCAGATAATTCCCACTCCACTGTTTTTCCGTAATTTGGTGATCCATTGTTCTATCCTGATGTGGTGCTATCAGATTTAGATCTTCTACACTAAAACTTTGCTTCACAGGTAATCCATAAATGCAGTTTCTATTCCTTTACCTTTTCCATTACTAATCCTCCTTTATTCTTTGTTTTCTTATTTTATATTGTAAAATATTCCATATCTGGATACCTTTGCCTGTATTTCTCTTTAAATATCTTTGTATTAATTACTTTTGCTTTCTTCTTTGCATAAATATTGCACCGTATTAAATCTGTTTTTCTTTCCCATGTTCATATTTCTTCTTCAGACGTCTTCTGCTCCTCCTGCTTCTCCTTACTTTGGTAGTTTGTAGAGGGCCCACCACCAGCATCCCTCCACTCCTATGCCACAACCATGGCTCTGACAATAGACTTTCTAATCATGTCACTGGTCCTATGTTTGACCATGTGGTAAATGCAGCCCTGGCCACCAACAGCACTAACATTGTTGACCACTTGCCACCAGACACAGTCACAGAAAGGCTTGCCAGAGGCAAGTAAATCAAGAAACCATCATCTACCATAGATGGAGGGGTTGGGAGGGTGGCTTAATGGCTAAGGTGTTTGCCTTACAAACACAAGGTGCAGGGTTTGAGTCTCACAAGGGATAATTGGCTAGGCTTAAAATGTCTCACAAGGGCAGCTAGCTTAGTACTAAACTATGAACTATGAACCTACCATGGAGATGGTGAACCTGTATTATGACCTTATTTTCAACCTCTGAGAAAGGAGACTTCTTTTTAATATGGGTGCCATATTGCGGTTGTGAGGGAAGAAAACACAACACAACACACACAGATAATGCAGACTTTTATAGTTATGGAAAAATGCAACAACAACAACATATCAGCATACAGATAATGCAGACTTTTATAGTTATGGAAAAATACAACAACAACAACATATCAGCATACAGTGAGTGAATAGCATAACAGAAACAACAGTCTAAACAACACTACAAGATCCAAAACATTATACATTACACACATATGTATTAAGGATGCCAATACAGCCAGCAATATAATATTCCACATGCCCCCCCTTAAAAAGTAAATTACAGAAACTAACAAACAGTAGTGACTGCAAAAGTATACACCTATCAAATAGGGAAAAATAATGAGCAGAGAACAATTTGTCTAGGAACGTGCAGTGGTACCTGTTTGCACTAGTAGCATTTATGGCTCCTTGAACATTGTAGTCCATTTTGTATTCAGACAAGGTGACTTTGCTATTGAATAACAACCTTCCAGAAGTGAATAGGCGATTGATCATATTTATCTGTCATATATACTGATGGAAATCTGGTAATACTAATTTTAAGTAATATTAGAATTCATTTATGCTGTTTTACTCTGGAATAAAAGTCAGAAATAGATGACAGGCAGTGCAGTTACAGTCCAGTTAACTGCTATATACACTGCACTGGGCTTGGATCATAGTTGCAGTGGGTCCTTAGACCAATTCATTTGCTCAGCTTACTAACAAACATATATAGCAAGATAAATAAATAGCTAGTTATCTATATAGCTAGCTCACTACTTAGATAAATATTTTAGGATAACAGTAGATTTAAACCCATGATTCCTTAGCAGCACTTATATGCTAAACATGAGCTGTGATGTATATGGCTAAAGGAAATTGCCAACTATCAAACAGTACCTTTGCCAGTGCCAATTGCTTTTATAGCTTTTATGGTGTAATGAGAAAAGAAAATGATCAGAGTTGTAATGCACTTGTACAAAGGCTTCCCTGACAGCTGATGCATGCTAAGATTAAGAGAGTTCTTGTGATAAGTGTTATCTTTTTATGCTGCTGTAAATGCACATACCTTGTAACATCAGCTGTTTGATGTAATTCCTTATAAGCTGTGTTTACATTTTAAAGGCATAGCTAAAATGACTGATGTAGACAGCAATAAAGAACTTCAGACAATGCTAAAAGTGATCCATTAATGCCTAGAGTAAAATAAAAATTGTACCTTTCATTCTACATAAATTATAATGTAGAAGTAGAAACAGTCACATTTCAATCATGTACACAACAGCCTTTCTCTGCTAGGAACTAATCCTGTTCTTTTATATTATGGAATTATGGAGATTCATAGGAAGAGAATACCAGTGTTTGAAAGACTGCCAGTTCCTTAACAAGGTTTGTCACATTTTGTATCAAAAGACATGTACTCATGAGTAATACACATGCTAAGTAATTAGTGTCTGTATATTTGCATTCATTATTTTGCCTAAATTAAAAAAAAAACTGATAAATGTGCAAATTCTCTTCTATGAATTAATGGAAATTTATGTATACCTCATACTATTTTTTATTCATTCATAATCCTGTTACTTGTTTGATCTTAGCATCACAGGGCAGTTGATACCTATCCTAGCAATTGATGGGCAAAAGGCAGAGAAAATAATCCTGGATGTTGTGTCAGTCTACTGGAGGATGGCTACACACATGCGCATGTACACACACACACACACACACACACACACACACACACACACACACACACACACACACACAAATATACACACAATCACTGCATGAACACCTGCAGTCATCTACAAATGTCTTTAACATCTGCAGTCATCTGCAAATGTCTTTAAAATCTGAAAGAAAACTAGGGCACATGGAAAAAATAGGCAGACACAGGGATGACCTACAGCTTCTGTATGGAACGCAATGAAGGGAAGAAACCAACTGGAGAACCAAGCTCCGTGAGGCAGCAGGGGTAATGAATAACCACTGAGTCTGTGTAATCACACATACGCACACACGCACACATGCACACACGCACACACGCACACATTTTGTATAGATATATATTTATATAAGCAGCTATCAACTTACACAAATGTTGATTCTGACAAAATCAAATATAATTAATTGACTACACTTAATTGCATGCAGTGTTGCTTGGTAACTTAAAAACAAGGAATATTTCCAGGAAGCACATAAATGGGTGGGAATAAGTGGAATAGGACGGGGCTATGTTACAGCAGCTCAATGACTGTTTAACTGTAATTAAACAACAATCAGAGCAGACACTTTAATTCAAAGACTGCCTACTCAGCATAGGCCCTTTATTGAATGTATACAACTAAGATGTCAAGCCCTGGTCAAATAAAAAAATAGCAATAATAATAATGGTCACAGCATCAGTAATGTATTTTGACTTGTTGTATACAAACACAAATTAGCAGTGCCAAGGTATATCAATGGAAGTTTACCTGCGATCAAAGAGTAGCATAGGTCCATCAGTTTCATCTGTTTTGTATATTGTGGTGTTTTCATTACACTGTGTCTTAACTGTATTCTGCTTTCTACTGCATATTTAAGCTAGTAAAGAAACCAGAGCTGTCTCCCTTGTGAGTCACAAGGAAATTACATTTTTCTCAGCCACCCACTCTGTTGCTGTTGTGTTTTTAAACTTAGTGTCTCTCTAGTTGCTCACCCATTATGTTAATTGATCACATAATTCCTTCCCTCTCCTCTTTCATTGGTTATGGTCAGTAAGCAAAAAAAAATATCATTTTGTGAATTCAGTCCTCCTTTAGCTGTTTAAATGCACTGACCCTCCCACTGTATTCCATACAGCCAGAATGCTAAGGCATACCCCTTTCCAATCTATCTTGCTCTTTTAAAATTAGTGGCTCCCCCTTAGATTGCTAAAGCTTGAGTTATCCTGTTTCATATGAAACTGCTTGTTACACACTGCAACTCTTAGGATACTAACCCATTTTCCATCTTACCTTTAAAATCTTCAACATCTGGTCCAAGACCATCAATCATTGGAAAATCTAAATTCTACTACTCAGTAATCATCTTGGGACTTCTGCTTCTGTTTTGCTGTTATTGAGACAAGGAACAGGGGACACTGATTCCCAACTGTCTCTTACTGGACAGTGAGTGTCTGTGTGGGACCATCCTAATCAGTGTGGCTGCTATTTAAGGTGTATACCAGGAAAAGGCTACAGCAAGCCTACAGACCCCTGCATCATCTGAGGCAAGACTGTTGGTCACCAAAGAACCTGTAACCTGCTTCCCATCTTGGGATTAGTGCTACTGTTTTGCTTCTGGTGACTTCAACTTGGTCAACTTCTTTGAGTCAGTCACCAGAGCTGTGGATGAAGGCAAGGAGGTTCATACAGCCTACCTTAATCTGGCCAAAGCCTTTGATACCATTCCCCACTCAGGAATCATAGAAAAACTCACTAAGCTAGGCATCAACCCCTACATCACTAGGTGGGTTGCAAACTGGCTCACAGATAGAACCCACAGTGTGAAAGTAGCTGACTCCAAGTCAGACTGCCGACTAGTCACGAGTGAAGTCTCACAGGGTTCAGTCCTGGATCCTCTCCTGTTTGGTATCTACTTCTCTAAAGTCCAGGCTAACACAAAGGGACTCTGGCTGACAACGTTTGCAGACAATTGCAAGTTGGACGCTATTATTAACTCCCCATGTTATGCTGACATCCTACAGAATGGCCTCACTGAGACCAACGACTGGTGTCAGAACCGTGACCTTAAGCTCAATGCCAAAAAATGTGTCATCATCCCCTTTGGGAAAAACCCAGTTCCCATGAATTACCACAACAATGGTAGTTCACTGAACACAGAAGGCATTATAAGAGATCTGGGAACACAGGTTGACAGTAACCTCTCTTTTGATCACCACATTGCCACTGTGGTCAGAAAGTCCTTCTATGTGACACATCTCATTACTAAAGCTTTTGCATCCAGGAAGAAAGAGGTCATTGTCTCCCTCTATGCTTCCCTCATTAGGTCAGTCATCGAGTACAATTCCTCATTTGGCATGTACCTCACTAGACACGTGCAACACTTGGAGTGGCCACAAAAGTACCTCACAAAGAGGATCCTAGCCCTTAAACACTTGTCCTATATGGATAGACTCAAAAAAACTACAACTATTCTCTGTCTCATACTGCCTCATTAGAGGCAATCTCTGCTTGACTTACAAAGCCATGTCTAACCCAGTTCTGTTGGAAATGCTACATCTAAAGAAATCCCAATCCCTCTGCACCACATGCTCCAGAGACCTCAACCTCATTACCACAATCAACAGAATGTACAGGAGGGAGAGGTTCATAACCCAGAGACTGCCCATGCTATGGAATAGACTTCCCATACATGTCAAGCAAAGCACCTCACTGACCCTCTTCAAGAGAAATCTCGTTGAGTGGATGGGAACTAGAAAATTGACCTCGGGAATAACTCCAGTGGGTCTACTTGACAGAGGCACTGGGAACTAAGGTTGGTGGCATGATGCCAGGGTAATCCTATGGCTAGGCTTGTAAAGGCCCCAGGGCCATTAGTCTGGTATACACCTATGAACCTATAAACCTATAAGAAGCAAAGGGGATTGTATCTCTACTAGTAGTAGATATTAGCCAGGTAGGTAAATCCCCACTAGTCTTCATGCTTGACAAAGCTAATTCTTTCTTTTTAGTAAGTATTGCTTGATTAGCTACTGTCTAATCTAACTTTAGAATATCTTCCAAATACTTCATCCATAAATCATCAAGATCTTCTATAGTAGTTTTTCTTCAAGTGTTTGGTAGAGCCCCATATAGATGCAAGCATTTTGAGTTAACATTTGTCTTGAAAAAGCACTCTTGAAATTTTACCAATATCTAGTTACAGTGATAAGCACTGCCCAAGAATTGGAATCTAGAAACTCCTGACTTTGCTCTGTAGTCTCATATGTGGACACTACTATAGTAATAAATTTCAGCTCATTGTTTTCAGATGATTACTGTGCAACCCATTACAATTCCTTGCACACACAAGCACACACACACACACACACACACACACACACACACACACACACACACACACACACACACACACACACACACACACACACACGTGACCACCAATCATAGCCACTTTACTGTATATACCAAATGTCTAATTGTGATTGAGAGAAAAAATACATGTAAAAATAATATAGACGATGATATACTTCTGCTTGTTGCTGCAACTCATTGCAACCCTTTCCATGTGTGCCACACCCTGACAGAATGCTACATGTATAAAACAAGCAAGCACACATTGTTTTCCTGGCTAACAGGCTGTCTGACATCAGCAACACTGAACAGAAGAACCTGTCATCTCATAACGGAAGGACCACAAGGCAGACTTATTATTTAATAATAGTAAAACACTCATTTAATAAAACAATTATTTCCCCTGTGCCCTGTGCTTATATATATATATATATATATATATATATATATATATATATATATATATATATGATTCACTTTATAATCTTGAAATACTGAAATATCGAATTTCAGTATTTCAAGACCATAAAGTCGAACGTTCCAAATCCGGAAACCGTGAAGCACAAAATCACTCACATAAACACACCATACACCACACAACACATATATCATCCAACCCACACCACAACAAACAAAACACAAACAAACACAAAAACACAAACAAGCCTACACTACATATAAGTGGGGGGGCAAGACCCCCTGTACTCCCCATGTGGGGGGCTAAGCCCCCACACCCCGCACTTATATATACTAACTCTGAGATTGCGCAAGCAGGAAATGACAGCAAACTCATGCCCAGACATTCCACAGTCCCTTGCACACAGACACACACATCACACATACACAGATGTCAACACATCCAACACTTACACACTCATACTTTCACCTACCTACCCTAACCCACATGTACAACTTACACACACACTCTCATACATTCAAACTCCCACCCAAAACCTTAACAAAGCACTTACTTACCTACATCCAAACACGACATCATACACCATCCACAGAAAATACCGGACGTAACAAAGCATAAAGCAATAACTGTGAATAAGTGATATTCAAATTTGCAATTATGCACTTTCGCTATTTAAAAAATTCCACTTTATAGTCTCAAGATACTGAAATTCTAAATTTCAGTATTTCGAGATTATAAAGTGTAACTATATATATATATATATATATATATATATATATGTGTGTGTGTGTGTGTGTGTGTGTGTGTGTGTGTGTGTGTGTGTGTGTGTGTGTGTGTGTGTGTGTGTGTGTGTGTGAAGCTGCTCACAACCTTTTTTGCTTTTATTCAGGCTGCATCAGGCAACAGTTATCTGAAGCAGCATAAATAAAGGGAAATCAGCTGCACGGTTCTTTGTCTCACACCCTAGCATGTTTACTTTAAGTAGCATCTCTGCCCAGACAGATATATATTGTACCCATCTTGAATGGCACTAGAAACTAAGCCAGTTGTTGACATCAATAATATTTTCTTTAGTGCTGTGGCATCGTTCTTGGTGAGAGCAGAGTGTTGCTAAAGCTAGGTTTATGACTGCCTGAGACACATGTTCTAAGACCTCCATCACGTCCCTCTTCATAAGGTCTTCAGTGGTACATCTCAAGTCATTTAGCACCCATGTGCACTATGTATTATATGTGTACTTGTGATGAAGGACTTGCATGCACATATGATGTGGTGACTCCTGGCACATGATAGGCAGCTCGCCATGATCCAGCCCTTGCACAGCCTAGTAAGTGGTGCATCACTGTGTCTCACTATGGAGTCACCTGTGACTTGGATTTTAAACTGTGTGGTTTTGGCTCGGGCTTTTGAATTGAAACTTTTACATGTGCATTTCATGGTAGGTGTTGTCAATGGTGTGTGTTTGTGAGTTTGTGTAGGTTGCTAAAGGTACTTGTTCCTTAGGTTACCTGCAGGAGGCATTTGCGGTTATGGAGGTTACTTGTAAGACCTTCACCATATGTGGGTCTATGCGTTTGGTCTGATCTACATGTGCTTGATTTAGTGTGGTGTTGTGTGGTACTGGCAGTCTGTTTACTATTTATATTGGCTTTGTGTGATAGCTTTGTCTCCTGTAACATTGCATAATTTACATCTCTCACAAGCTGTGTCAGTTTTTTTAAGCAGAAAGTATTGTCAGTAAACAGGATGCTTTGTCTCAGAATTCCCCTTTCAGTCATTTCAAGTAATCTAAAATTCATTTAACAAAGCATGAAAAAGCAGAAACAAATATTAGAATTACGTCTATACATTTAACAAAACCATTTTGGACTTTCTGTTACACAATTTAAACTGAACTTAATTAGAGAACATCCACCACAAATGTTCCTCTTACAAACTACATATTACACAATAATTGTACGTTATGACTTAAAAATGTGCAAGCAGATTGAACAATCCAGTTAGTGAATTTACTGCATGTCTAGTGCCTGTGGCACAATAGGATGTGCATGCGTTCTTGGTGTAGAAGATTGTGAGTTCTATCCCCATTTCAGATAGATGGACTATTGACAATGCTGGGCAGCATAACAGGAGAGCTGCACTTCTGAGATGAGACTTTAAACCAAGGCCTGAAGTGGTGGTAGCACAAGTGGAGGTAAAACATCCTGCAGCATCTATTGAAAATAGTAGGGGTCCTTTATTTACATAACAACATGTACATATTTACATTTTTATCTGTTCATAAATATACATACTTATAAAATTAAACAGTTGTATATACAATTCCATTTTATGTACATAATTTAACATTCTTCTCTTGTTTATACATTCTTATTTAAATCAGCCCCCACTCTTTTTTCAATAACCACTATCTAACTTTCCTTCATATTATTGACAATATACATTTCCCATTAAACATAACTTCATTAATTCTCATTCTATATTATCTGTACCACATAAAACTGTTTTTCATCCAGTTTTAATTTTGATTCTTTACTTCTTTTCTTATAATACCCATACTTAATCATACCCTTATTAATATTGTTAATGCTTTTAAAATCTTTAAAGAAATTTTCAGCACATAATTTCTTGCACATTTTTTACCCTCTTACATTTCAAAAACATGTTCTGTGGTTTCTTCTTTAGCACAATGTAAACATATTCCTTCACTTTTCTTTTTATAAAGTATATTACCGTTTACTGGTATTTTTCCTAATGTCCATAAAACATCTTGACATTCTACTTTATTACCACACCATTTCTTTCTTTCTTTTATTGCTTGAATGTTTTCTTCTGGTAAAATTTCCCATAGATTAACACAAAAATATCATGCCATTATATTTTTATACCAAGCTTTTCAGTTTTCCTGTATTTTGTCAGTCTTTATTTTCCACATTTTTATCTTTTGTTGATAATTCTTTAATTCTTCACTAAGACCTTCCCTGGGATTCATCAAGCAGCTGTGCAGGAATAAGTTATTCCTGGATGGCAGTGACCATTCCTATTCAGCACGGCAACTTGCCATGCATATTTATGAAGGTGCACTGCCATGCTCGAAAATGGACATGGTTCCGTGTATGAGCTGCAGGGGGTGTGTCTGAGAGCAGACCTCTGACAATACACATGCCCCCTGCACTCCAGAAATGCCTTTTGGCAATTTAAAATGAATGAGAATGATCATAACACCCCCAACCCGTCAGGATAACAAATCTGGTCAAAGCCATAAGGGACAATTGTCCCTACCAAACCAAAAGTTGTTAGAATAACACAGGTAGCATAAGCACATAGCACACACCTCCCAACCCATCAGAGTAAGGAATGTGGACAAAGCCAAAAGGGACAATCATCCCACAAAGCAGAAAGTTGATAGAATAACAGGTTCAGCATTAGCATGGATATCCTAAGGGGAACAAATAAAAAAACAACAAATATTATTTTTTAAACATGCAATAAAGTTTAAGTGTAGCTGCACGGGTGTGCCCATTGCTTAACTATGCTTAGTCCAGCTTAAACAGCACAAGACATTTAATAGCAAGACACATCCAGCATAAGCATTATTTCAATAGTGTAGTGGTTAGAGTGTGCACTTTACAAACAGCTATTCCCAGTTCGATTCCAACTATAACCACTTTGCATTTTACATGTGAAAGCAGTATAATAAATATTTATTTTTATAATTAGCTACTAAATAATATAAATGTGTTAACCAGAGTACTGCATTAGGTCCAGATGTGAGGTGCCAGTTTAATAAAGTTGTGAAACCCCCATATAAATGCAAGTGCCCCATACAGTTTAGTCACACATGAATAAATGTAATGAAAGCACATTGGGGATGTCAGGGACAGTAAACAAATTTATAATATATAATGAATGATGAATCAATACCATACAGCAGATAGTCTATAAAATGAAAAATAAGCAATGCTAAGCATTGCACAGCTCTGCTTACCAGGTGTAAGCATTGTGTAAATATGACTGCTAAGAAAAAGAGTAGCCTAGCTAAGTGGATTTGCCCATCGGTAAGGAGTGCTGAACCTGACCCTTTAAGCACTGCCAACCTTAGCTAAGCAGGACTGCTCATAGCTTAGCTTAACTCAGCATATTCAAAACCGTCCAATCACTGCAAAAGGCAGGAAATTGGTCATATTTATCCCTCACAGGTGGGAATACAGCTCATAACTAGTTGCAGCTTCCCACTGTAGGCGGTATGGCAGGAGTTAGTGAGGACATGAGCTTTTGTGCCCAGCGCTGGGACATACAGGATTCCAAGGTCATGGTAGGACTCCTGGTACAAAACCATGATGAGAGACTGCTGTAGGGCCAGCATCAAGGCTCCCAGTATAAAGCGGAAGCATGGGACCATTTCACCCATGATCTCACCAGTGCCACTAGTATCCCTTGGACTGGTGAGCAGGTCCGGCACCAGTATGCCGACTTGAAGCGGAGAAAGAGGGAACTCTTGGATGATTTGGCCCAAGAAGCAAGGCAGAGGGGTGATGTCCCAGCAGTGTGTAAGTACTCATACCAATAACTGTTTACTAATGTCCAGCCTCTGTATATGATGGATAGGTATGCCTAAATATTTCTCTATTTCCCTTACAGCTGCAGCTGAGTGGGCTGTGAATACGAAAGCCCATGCTAGTAGGCTACAAAGGCCGTGTCATGAGGCTGGTGAGTAACAATCCTGCTTGTAGTAGTCATACCAAATAAATATAAAGCAGTAGAAAGTCACCTGGCAGTATAAAAACCGTGTATGGGTTGTACTGAATAAACCAGACAATATGACAGTAATAATCCCATATAGGTCATATTTAAATAAAGCTGCAACTTCCTGGCAATAAGTCCTGGACTAGTTGTGTTTACTCTGGTATCGTATGGCATTTATTGTTGCATTTTCTGAATAGTAATGTTGTGTTAACCACTGTTACCCACACTGTGCTACATAAAAAAATGTCTAGGAATGACTGTATAAGACTGTTGTAAGTACAAGATCAGATTGTACAACCAAGAGAGACTAGACAGAAACCACTGAAGAGATAGGCAGCAATATCCAAATAACACACCACAGTCTGCTGAAACTTAAAATTGTTGTAATTTTAGCAGACACAGCCATGGTTTGAATCCTGGGAGTGGTAGTAAGCTGTATGCATTATCATACCTCTCAACTGTACACATTTTGTTCAGAATGCCCAGATAATTGGCTCATATTTTCTGCCTGTTCCTCTGTCCACCTGGCAAATCAGTGGGATGATCTGAGAATTGTAGTCACTAAATAATGACATAACATTTGATTTTCAGACCTCAAAACCTTCAGAAAATGTATATCAAAACAAATCCTGTCACTCTAGCAACCAAGTTTATGAGAGCAATATTCAAAATACGTCCCTATTTGTACCCTCAAGTTGTCAAGCTTTGTCCAGAGTATGTGCATTAAGAGATTGAGAGGTATATGCATAATATTAACTCAGAATCTGGGAATATGTGTAGAAACAGTCAGGTAGTGTTTAAAAATATTCCCTCCACAGGTCTACCAGGTAAGAGATGTAGAATTTGGCTATAAGACAGTTGACGTATACACTGTGTACAAACATAAAACTGCCCAAACCAAGGCCATAGGGTATTGTAATAATACCTGTACCTTAATGATTAGAACAATGATCATTAAAGTTGTGAGTACTACAAGGATATATAAGTTGTTAATTGACATCTCTCTCTCCCCCCACCATATCTGCAACAATAATCTAAATACACAAATCAATGGGTATCTTACACCACACTTACTGTTGGGACAAATGTTCTATTGTTCAATAAATATTGAAATGTGCTTCTATTAATGTTCCATGTTAAAATACTATCATTGGTGGCCTGTTGCTATCAATGTAACCTGCATGCCATTGTAATGACCACTGTGGTTCCATATATGCATGTGTTCTGTTTGCTATGCAACTGTTCCAAATCTGGTGTTTTGGGTTAATGGGAATATCTATGTATGCTGTTAAAAAATAATCCTGGATTGTGTTGACTATTACTAACCCACACTTGTTTTAAAACTGCAATGCCATAGCACGTTTGGTAAGGCCGGTCCCAGCGGACCCACCTCTCCCACCTCATCTGGCCATGGCACCAGGCCCCAACATGTCTGGGACTCAGCCCGGGACCTCCTCATCTGCTGGTCCTGCACCACCTTTGGGTGGATGGGGCTCACTCAAAGTCAGGTCGGGGGATTGGTGCATAGTGAGCTCCGAAGGGAGTTTGGAGATCTGCTATGCCAGCTTGAGGGCTGCATGGCACATTTAGATGGTCAGCCTGCCCATCCTGCTCAGTACCCAGCACAGCCACCTTCGGGGCTGTGAAGGTGAAGTGGTGACTGCCCATGGGTGAGGGCCTCAGTCCCATTGTTTCTATTTGGGGCTCATGGGCTTCCAATTTCCAAACACCCCTCCCAGTCCAAGGTGTTTACTGCCACATGTGTTTCATACCACCCCTGTATGCTGTCTTGTCTGTCTTCCTACCCAACCTACCTCCCCAAATATACCTACTATCCTTCCCCAACATCCCACTCTCACCTTAAAAAAAAAAAAAAGGGCAATCTGTTCCCAAAAAAATTTTGCCCCATACATGGCTGTCCATTTTACACACATGTCCACTGGACACATGTAATCTGGTCTAATTGGCTTCACAACACATTACTGTTGTCCGCACCCCTCTCTCAGGAGTTTGAGTGTCCAAATCTACCTCCAAATTCAGTATATATGCACAGCTGTTGCTGCAGAAGAAATGGACAGCTATGGACCATCCCTACATCCATCCCGCACATCCCTAGCTACTTTCCCTATTGTCTTTCCCTCTGCATGCCCCCTTTTTTACCACTTTCCTATCACCCCTTTTTTTCTTTTCTTTTAAAGAAATTAGAGTGGAGGTAAGTGGGAATAAGCACTTTTAAGCCTGTTTGCATGGCGGCAAGCAATGGCTAGACAGATTAAGCACTATCAGGCTAACTGTCTGTAAGCTTATTTAACAAGAAATTGGCATTGCTTACTACCATGCAAACCCCCTTACAACTGCTTAAAAGTGCCTTAATCACTCGATATCCAACAGCCCTTGTTCTGCCCAGCAACAGAATAAGCAGCCCTTGCTACCCAGGGCTCTGCACACCATAGTCACAGTGATTTACAACTAAGCCATTTAAGCTGTACATAAGTGTGATATTTTCTCAAACATATGCAGCACAGTCATTCAACACCAGGGAAAAATAATATATATATGTGTAGACATACATGTATATATATATATATATATATATATATATATATATATATATATACATACAGATTATAGCCTGTTTATGGCAAGGGTCCACCAGACTGGTTTCCTTCTCTTAGGGGAGTGAGTCTTGGTTTTGCTAGGGATGGCACAATCCATGCATCCTTGTAGGTGCTCATGGAGTGCATTTGTAAAGGTTCTTGCATCTTGGACACCGTAATACTTTAGCGTGGGGGCTGTGAAACTTACCACCTCTGTCTTAAGTAAGTGAGGTTTGCTATAGAAAAGTTTTTCACTGTGATTTCCCTGGTTGGGGGTGGTGGTGGTGTGGTGTGGACATCCAGAATGATTAGTTTATGGTCTGATCTAACCAGTGACGGGTTGACCTCCGGTGTGGAACACCTTTCGCCCATGTTGGTGATGACCAGGTCCAATATGTTTTCACCACTGGTAGGGGAGTTTACCAGCTGATCCAGGGCCTTTTGAGTTGATAAATTCCAGGAAGCGCTGGACCTGGGAGTTTGTACTTGAGTAGTTTTCCCAATTAGCGGTAGGGTAATTGAAATCGCCCAATATGAGGGTGTTCGGTAAGACCTTCATGTTTTCCAGTGTCTCCAGAAAGGCAGAGTGGTGGTCCTGGGTCATGGAGGGTGATCTGTAGCAGGTCAGAATTTGCATTGCAGATTTGCCCAATGTTAGTTGCACATGGATGATCTCAGAGGTATCATGCTGCACCACTAACCTGAAGGTGTAGGTATCCTTGATGAATATGGATACACCCCCTCCTTTTGTGTTTCGGTCCATGTTCTGTGGATGAAATGTGTGGTATGTACCCTGGTAGTGCTGGGGTGCTCTGTGGCACCTTGAACCAGGTTTCAGTTACTGCACAGATGTTGACGTTCTCCATACTGAGGAGTACTTCGAGCACGTGCATTTTGAGATTTAAACACCTGGCATTGAGTAGCATAACCCTCATTTTTTTATCATGCAGAACAGTCAGTCTACCATAGGGAATGTACAATGTGGAAGCACTAAACATTCCAATGATACATACACACACACACACACATATATATATATATATATATATATATATATATATATATATATATATATATATATATATATATATATATATATATATATATATATATATATTTATATATATGTGTGTGTGTGTGTGTGTATACACATACATACAGATATAAATATATAAATATTTATAGATATATATAAAAAGAGTATATAGAGAGGGTGCACAACATATCAGACAGCAATTATTCCTACAGTTGCCAACTTTTCAAATGGCCAATGTCTGATTCTTTCCTACAAATGAGAATTATTGCATGAAACATATACCCTCACACAGTGCAAAGGACAGGACACCACACACAAGTTTGCATACACATAAATTTTTATTTGTGTACTGTTTCAGTTATTTATGCCATTTGTTATAGCATTTAGGTGTTTGAAATACATAATAACTGATTAATGCAACTCTCAAACAAAACATATGATACAATAATCTGCAAAACATAATATACTTTGCTGTCTAGGCTAAAGCCTTCAAGTAGTACAACAGTAAAAAAAACACACTTGCCTTGAAGACAAGAATAAGTCAACACTTAATTACAGATGTAGTTTAGCAGCCTTCAATTATACTCTGTACACAACCCCTAGGGGGAAAGTATTAGTTGTCACAATGTAAATGTATCTGTTACATAACAATGCTTAACTTAAAATGTCACTATCACACTGACAAACAGCACTGTGTGTAAGACAGTAAGCTCTAGCCCACCACAGTTCCCATAGTGAAACATATGAAAATGTATAGCCCACCACTGTCCCCATGGTGAAACATATGGCAATGTACAGCCCACCACTGTTCCCATGGTGAAACGTATGAACATGTATAGCAACATATCTTAATGTGTCTTATTACTGATATCCCTCACATGTTGTAACAGCCTAGATTAAAAACATTTAATACCCCTCCCCCATAAAATGTCTTACAAGGGCATATACCAGTGTTCTCTATACACTGACCTCCGGATTGTACAGGGTCACACATGTTTTATCCAGCTGTAGCCCTTATATATATGGACCCTACCCCACAATTTGTGTGGGAGTCCACAACATCACTGGAATGACAGCAGGAATGCCAGGACTAAATAATGATAGGCCATTAGCTAACAACCTCTTACTGCATGACATATGGACAAAGCCTGGTACATAGGTGGAGGACAGAGGCTGAAACACAGGGCCATATTTGAAATATTGCTGTTATACACTGTGAAGGTTGCTGGTGTTACAGGATTGGTTGCAACATACCCTTACTCAGGAATATGAAGTCAGAAACACAAATGGATATTGCCATGTACTGATAGCAATCAACTGAGAGGATGGTACAGATATGTCAGGGACAAGACCTATATGGTGAACAGACAAAACATAACAGCCAATCCTCTGGCCATCATGTGGATAGGCCCACAGTTGAAACCTATGCAGACAGACTGCATTCCATGCAAAACTAGCATGTACACACAAACCCTGTAAAACTAGTAGTATTCAATGCATATAACAGCAATACTCACACACTTTCCCTTAGTCTGAAACCTTATACAAACATGTAGTTGGCCTGTGTCCAGAAGTCCTGTGGTAAGAGGTATTGCTACGTGCTGTCTGTAACACTGCTGCCCACACACAGGAAGGATGTCTTCCATACAGGAAAGGTAAAAGCACAATGCCCACATGATGTAGTCATTTATAGTAGTGGGTTGCTATGACATTGGCTTTTGGAAGTGCTACACAGCTGGCTGCATGCAATTAGCAAGTGGGGAACACCAATTGGTGAAGAGGCAATCACCTTATCATGAGCATCATCTACAAAAGGAGAGAGAGAGAGAGAGAGAGAGAGAGAGAGAGAGAGAGAGAGAGAGAGAGAAATAATACAACAGTATGTGAAACATGTCAGCATGTAACTGAATGCGGTACTTGGTCTGTAATAATGGGATAGATGATGTTGCAAGATTTGTATGTGCCATCAAGACTTGCTGTAATGATGTCCTGCTGAACAACTGCTACGGACATAGCATCTGCTATACCTGTCAACTGTACAGATCTGCACAGAATGTCAAGATGTAAGCCATCATAGTGTTTGTTCTTTTCCTCCAGACATCTATATTAGTCTGACAAATAGCTGAAGTTGGAAATAATGAAGTCATGATAGACACATGAGATTCAGACCCCACCACCTTCAGAACAGTCATGGTAATGTGAACTGTATCATGCACAAACTTCATAGGTTTGTAATAGCATATCTATGATCTGTCCCTATATATCACCCCTAATTTTAGGCTGTGTCCACCTGTGATGCTCTGTTTTGTAGAAAGTCAGAACAGTTCAACTGTGGAGGAAGGAGGTTCACAATGTGGATCCGATGTCTGACTGCACTCCATACACACACATATATATATATATATATATATATATATATATATATATATATATATATATATATATATATACACATATATAGGTTCATGGGTAGGTACTGGACTACTGGCCCTAGAGCCTGTACAAGCTAAAGTACCCTGGCTTTGCCACCCAAGAAAATTATTTTCCTGTGCCCCTGTCAAGCAGAACCACAGAAGTGATCCCCGGGGTGACTTTCCTATTACCCATCCAATCATCAAGATTTTTCTTGAAGAGTGCTAATGAGGAGCTCTGTTTGACACACACATATATATATATATATATATATATATATATATATACATGTATGTCTACATATATTCAAACACACACACACACACACACACACACACACACACACACACACACACACACACACACACACACACACACATATATATATATATATATATATATAAATACATTTTCCCTAATGTTGAATGACTGTGCTGCATGATATGTTTGACAAATCTTCACACATATCTGCAGCTCAGATGGCTTAGTGGTAAACTGCTGTGGCTATGGTGTGTATGGTCCTGGCTTAGACATTTTCAAGGGCTGATAATTTTTTTGCTGGCCAGAAGAAAGGCTGTTGGATACAGAGTGATTAAGGCACTTTTAAACAACTGTAAGTGGGTGCGAAATAGACAGTTATGTATGGTGTGAAATTCTTTTTGGGAACAGATTGACCTTTTTTTGTGAGAGTGGGATGTTGGGATAGGATAGTAGGTATTTTTGGGGAGGTAGGTTTGGTCAGAAGACAGACAAGACAGCATACAGGGGTGGTATATGAAACATGTGGCGGTAAACTCCTTGGATGTGGAGGGGTGTTTGGAAATTGGAAGCTCATGAGCCCCCAAATGGAAACAGTGGGACTGAGGTCCCCACCCATGGGCAGTCACCACTACACCTTCATGGCCTTGAAGGCGGCTGCACTGGGGGCTGAGCAGGAGAGGCAGGCTGACCCTCTAATTGTGCCATGAGGCCCTCAAGCTGATGTAGCAGATCTCACAATTTACTGCGGATCTCCGTATGCACCAGACCCTGGACCTGACTTCAGGTGACAGGATCCTGTCTGCGCCCACTCCCGGGGGGGACCAGCCCCATCCCCTGAGGTGGCTCCACCTGAAGGTAGTGCAAGACCAGTGGATAAGGGTCCCAGATGTGCTGTGGCCTGGTGCCATGGCCAGATGATGTGGGCAAGGTGGGTCTAGTGGAACCAGCCATCCCAAACATGCTATTGTGTTGCAGTTTTAGAACATATGTGGGTTAGTAATAGTCAACACAATCCAGGATTAGTTATAACAGCATGCATAGATATTCCCATTAACCCAAAACACCAGATTTGGAACAGCTGCATAGCAAACAGAACACATGCATATATGGAACCAAATTGGCCATTACAGTGACATGCAGGTTACACTGATAGCAGCAGGCCACCAATGATAGTGCTTCAACATGGAACATGAATAGAAACACATTTCAATATTTGTTGAACAATAGGATATATGTCCCAACAGTAGGTTTGGTGTAAACATCCCCACTGATTTGTGTGTTCAGATTATTGTTGCATATATGGTTGGGGGGAGAGAGAGATGTCAATTAACAACTGTTATATCCCTGCAGTATGAGGTGCTCTGATATTTTTTCCTGTTTATGTCTTTCAAGTACCATGTCCGTGAACGTCTCCCTGCATATACTTTCCAGAAGAATGATATTATAATAAACTTCATAGTACTACATCACAAAACCCTCTTTAGATGCAGGGCCCATAATCTGCAGGAGAGGACCGCCCTGTGGAATGAGCTCGTCCACAGGGTAAATGATGTTTGCCTGCATAACCGCAGTTATGAGCAGGTGCGACATTGTTGCACTGATCTCATCCGCTATGCCTGTCAGCATGCTGCTGCAGTTAGGAGGGACCAGCTAGCCACAGGTAGGGGTCATGCCATCCAGCCCCCACTGACACATGCTGAGGAGCTCCTCGCCAGCCTTGGGGTTCCTGCCTGCCAGCCAAGCCAGGAACCTGAAGATAGCATTCTGGAGGTGAGCGGTACCCAAACAATGGATTAGAAGCATGCAGGTAAGGCCCCAGGGCACATTAGTAGACCACTGTTCCTTATCCATCTTCATCTGTAAAGTATCTTCATGCATATGTCAGATAACATAGTCGGTTTCTGCAGTGTAGTAATGAACAGGTGTTCAGAATCTCTAGTATTGTGGGTTTGTATTGTTGATGTACTAAAATGCTGCTCCCACCCTGTACCAATGCCACAGGTATGGCTACTGACATCACATCTCTCACACAACTATGTAGGGCCCTCTGGTATACAACTGGGGTAGCAGCCTGTAGCTGGTGATTATGGAGTTGTTCTGTTCAGGTTTGCCAATACACCAGCAATATTATGGCCATGGTATTTGCCATGCACACATTTAACACACCTACCGATAATGCATGCTATACATGTTCACCTATTGTTGCTGTTAACTGCACTGCATCACAGTGGTCACCATGGTGGCATATCTGAACGGTATGTAAGAGTCCTGCAGTATACCTGACAACCTGTCAGTACAAGATGTGTGGACAGAGATTAACATAATGGTGAGAAAAAATGGCCTACAGTAGGGACATGTCTGAAACATTACCGTTATATAGTAGCTACAGCAGTGTATACACCATTATTACAATGGCAACTGTGACAAATCTACACAATGGCATATCACAATACCACATTCCACACCTTTTGCAACTTGTAATGTGATCCTAACATGAGCAATGAATGTGTAGTATGGAATCCTATGTTAGGACAACAAATATGGAGAATACAGACCTTAACAAACACTGGAAGCATATCTGCACACACACTCCAAATAGCATATTGTGGAAGCAGCTTTTGAGGTACTGACAGCATTCACTCTTCTTCAGTACGCACCTTCCATCAAGTACATGGCCTCAATGTCACACTAAGTAATGGTCTGCTGTCTAAGAAGTATGTCCATGACATTTGCTCACTCACCTGCAACAGAGGCAGCCATGGCTTGCACACATCTTACAAACCATGGAATGGATCCCATATCTGAAAGGTAGCACTCAGGATTGGGAGAAGTAGCCTTACCTCACCATTGCATATACCATGGCAAACAGTGCAGACAGTCATGTATGTGACTATGAAATATGGAACAACATTAATGCAGAAAATAAACAGATGCCCATCCAGGACAGATGACAACACATGTTGCATACTGGTTATGGAGGCTGCCCAGAAACATGCAGCAACACTGAGGGGCTTGCAGGAATGTCTAGCAAATACTCCCTGTGCAGTAGCTGCGTTGGCAATTGCCTGGAATCTGCATAGGTGTGGCCTATGGGTTAGGGTAATCAGATGGAAGATTTGTTCCACAGGAAACATCATCCAGGGCTGTCTACATGTAGCATATGAATAACATCAGTCTCCCAAAGGCATGTGTTGCAATGTGTAATGGTGTACTAAGACCAAGGCTGAAACCTACAGACAGTTTTAATAAAGATACATGTGATGCACAAGCAACACCTCACTCCACATCAGGCCCATCATACCCATCTGTACCTTGCTGGTGCCAGTGTACACCTTTAGGTTTCCTGTTCATTAGCAGCAATTAGGCTGGTAGACATGGCATTCTGAATTTGGAACACTGCAAAATGACACTCATGTGTGGCCCATAGTTGTCAAGCATCTGCAATAAGGCTGAGGATGGGGAGGGGTTTCATCCTGAAACACAACAGTGAACTGAAGCAGACATCCAAAGCTCAATAAGAATGGCTTTATCTAAACACAGTCAAGGTCATGAATTATGCCAGACATAACCCTGACTCCACAGCAATAGTGAAGGCATTGTGTAACCTCCAAGGGATGTGCACATGAGCTGGCCTTGCAATCCGGCAGAGTTGGGGGACATTTGTAGGGCAGAGTGACCAAATAATGGCAAGTGAAGACGGGCCATGCTAGTATACCCCTTTCAGGAATAGTAACTGCTGTAGTTCACTTAACAGGTGCTGCCCAAACCATCATGTTAAGGGTGTACACACTTATGCAACCCACATATTGTATGCATCTCAATCAGCATCTGCACAACTAACACATTTGTTTGATACTACATGTGATTGCACAAGTCATATGTCACATATCAGGTGTGTGTAATGTAAACATATGCAGTATTGTGGCACCATTGCATCTCA
Source organism: Protopterus annectens (assembly GCF_019279795.1). NCBI lineage: Eukaryota > Metazoa > Chordata > Ceratodontiformes > Protopteridae > Protopterus > Protopterus annectens. Next base: position 1,047,543,482 of record NC_056733.1, read on the forward strand.
TGGAAGAGGCTGGCATGTCAACAATGTATGTACACTCCTCATAGCCACAGTAAGCTTTGAAGGTTGTCAGTGTAATCAGATTTTATTGCTCATACATGCACTGTTGATGATGAGATCTGCAAATCAAAGGTCAGGCATACACTATTGACATTTGTTCTCATATCATCCCAGGTATGTGTCAGACAAAGACATAGAGGCTGTGAGCAACACAGCAAACATAACTGCCACACATATACACATTCAGCAATGGTGTGCACACTCATGAGGTATGGTGCATAGTACATGCCAGAGTGCTGAACAGGTGCACAGCAATACTGTCTACATGGGTGCAGTGTGTTCCAGGAGAAGGGGCATCACCTACTAACACAAGTCATGCAACACAGATATGTATAATGTTGGTAACAAGGATTGAGTATAGCTGCAGTGCATGCTGTTGAGTGCCATATGTCATGCATGTTGACTGTTGGGTAATGAGAGGTCTGTGTTATATCTTTGTGCCACCTCACCTGTAAGTGTGTGTGTGTGTGTGTGTGTGTGTGTGTGTGTGTGTGTGTGTGTGTGTGTGTGTGTGTGTGTGTGTGTGTGTGTGTGTGTGTGTGTGTGTGTGTGTGTGTGTGTGTGAGTGTAGAGTTAAGCAATGATGTACAGGTCTTAAATTATGTTTTTTGTTTTTTCCTCACAGGTGGCGAGGTGGGTCAGGGTCCTTCCTGTAGGCAGACTGATGCTAGTGTCCATACAGACTCTGACAAGGATGATAGGTACGGTGAGACACAGGCAAGGTTGTCATGGGCTGAAGCTGTGCCATCGGTTGACATCCCCTTTTATCCACCCCATCCCTGCACATAGTCACAATGCCTATACATACCCCATCACCAGTGGCAATAGATGAGGGACAGTTGACAGGTGGTGGCATGGGACAGGACAATGTTGTGACTATGGCAAGTGTGTCTGTATATAGCAGCTATAGCCAGATGACCGTTGAGGTTCCACTCAGGCAGATGTACAGGGGTGCTCATAGGAGGGCTGCTGGCCTTCATGTCCCTGGCAGAAGTACCACAGCAGGTGTCACCAGACACATGTTTCAGTCCATCATGGAGGCACAGGCATGTATGGAACATTACACCAGACAGAGTCTGAGGCTCCAGAGGGCTACTCATTCTGCTGTACTTGACAACATCCATGATCTTGCAGGTGCCCACCATTATTTTGCAGAGGTCCTGGATAGATGGTTGGGGGAGATGGTGGGAATCCTCGACAATGCACTGTCTGTGTTAGAGGATATGGTGTGAATAGGGAGACAGCAACATGGACATAGGTCAGCAACACCAACAGGTGGAGGTCTGCGTGGATGTGCAACAAGTCACAGCCACTCCCATAGTGGCAGTACCAGAACCAACACTGCAGGGGGGTGTTGTCCACACCACAACACAGCAGGTCACATGCACATGGTCCTGGCCAGTCACAACAGGGACACGGATCCAGCAGACATTTGTCATCATCAGGGTAGAGTACCATATCTGGTCTTCTACCTGGTAGGGCCCGTGGAACTCCTGCTAGGCACAGTTCTCATGTCCATGGCCAGACACAGTGAACTGTACACCCTGCCATGTATGGTCTGCAGCTGTCCAACAAACCCCTGTATAGGGCAGCCACATGGCAGATCTGTGTGCATACACACACACACACACACACACACACACACACACACACACACACACACACACACACACACACACACACACACACACATCACCAACCAGCTAAGGCACCTCCATACCTATACACACCACATCTGCACAGCCCAATTGATAAAAAATCCCCTAACACACACATGATGTCAAGCAAATGGCTCAGCCTAGGTCTCTGGCAAACCCACAACACACCCTGTACATATGATGATACCATTGCCACATCCCTGTCATCCACACTGTCGATGCAGGGACATGCTAATATGGTTCTGATGCACAGGGTCAATGTACTAAGGTTTAGCAATGTAATGCTGTGCTACATGTTTTCAGCTGGAAAGTTTAATGCTTACATGTCAGGATGTGTAACTGTCCAGCCATGATGCATTATATCTGTTATTAACACTGACTGACTGTGGTCTCTATAATGTATTCAGTTTGTGTTGTAGGTGTCTCAGCAGGATGTTGGTTTTCTGTTTTTTCTTACTAGGGGTATGGCACTGTGGTGACACATTGACTGTGTCATACCCTGGGCACAGCTGAACACAAGTAACAGGTCTGTATAACAGTTACTGCATGTGCCACATGGCTGATAGGTCTGAAGGGTGTATACTGGTGAGTGCATGGTGGCTGATGTCAGCAGATCTTCTACAGTGGACAGTGGTAAGTGTACTGGGTGGTACACACCAAATGTTTGTGAATAACACCCTCACAGAGGATTTGGTGTTGATGCATTACACACAGAATACTGTACACTTGAATGTACTTAATTTTGCAGTGAACTCATTTTGGCCTATGTAATTCCACCAAGACAAAGTAGGCAAAACATCACATCAGTAAATAATCAGTCTGCCAGTTTAATGTAATTGACAATAGTACTGGCAGGGTATATGTCCTCTTCCCCAATATAGTGCATTCCTGGAGTTGGTAAACATAGGTGTGCTGGTGTGGGTGGAACAGCCCTCCACTTTAGAGGGTGTGGGGTGGTGAAGAACCACACATAGTGTGATTAACAACTACTTAACCTGTTAACATACACTGTACAGTATTACAGCAGACTAAGCAGGGGAATACACACAACAATACCCACAATGAGCGTGGCTGTGCCCACAACATCCACACCCAACTATATATACCAACTCTAGTATCGCTATACAGTTGTACAGTGGGGAAGAAGGCATTTAGACATCTACTACTACTTTTGATGGAATGAATTCCCACAAGATGATTCCTTTGAAATGTTAGCATTTGCCAGTCAGTTCTCAGACAAACGACCTCCTGGGACATGTATTTTCTGCAAATTGAAGTAGATCCCTTCATACACACCACACACACACACACACACACACACACACACTTACTTTGCAACACTAATAGTAGCACCTCTACCTAGGTACTTATTGCTACTAATGTATTTGGCCTTAATTGCACACACCACACAGTTTTTAGGATGAGATGTGTCCCAACTTTCTTGTTAAGTGAAGAACATCACCAGGCCTTATACAGTATGGTAATGGGGGATGTACTGGGTGTTAATGAAGAGTACATAATATGACATACTGTATATACAAATTGACAAACACATAACAGTCATAGACACATCTGAGAGAGTTGGGTTTATCAGTGCTAACTATATTGTCAGTGAGTCCATTCTGTTACAGAGAATTTCAACACAGCACATTGGGCTGGATATTGTACTCAGTTACATGTATGGTTGATGGTGACAGTTGTCCTTGGGACTTGTACTGGGGTACCATGGTGTAAAGACAGTATACCCAGCACCCACACCCCACATTGGATATTTTACTAACTGAAACCCATGATAATATTCTGACATACCCATAATCACACATTGACCAGGACTGCAATACAAACCCTTGTCTATCTAATCAGTGCTAATACAGGGATATACATTTATTGCACATGTCATAGTGGTTGTAGGGTGAGGGTTTGTCATGGTTCTCCTAATGTCAGGAACATCACTATCCCTTATAATGTATGGCAAGGTGTATTGTATTTGGAGAATGTGGCCTCAGAAAGCTGTATCCAACAAATATACACACTCACACACATACACACACTTGCCAAGACTCAGTACGTAACCCATGCCTATCTACCCATTTGTGCAATAGTGTTATGCTGGTACTGCAAGCTATAGGTAGCCCATAGGGTGAAGAGTGTAACAAGGTACATTTAATGTCAATTACAGCAGCAGCCATTTCTAACTATGACAATGGGGGTGTAGTGGGTGAGAAGGCACTCAGGGTCTTATCAACCACAAGTTTACAAACACACAGACACAGTTATTCTCAGTAATGCACACTGACACATTTGTCAGTACTGGGGTCCATATGTGCAGGTTTTCCTAGGTGCGTAACAGGCTAATGTCCATGAAGAGATGAGAAGAGTAGGGGATGTAAGTACACTGGTATCATGCCACCTGACATTTGTCAGCAGGCCATCTATCAACTGATGCCACTTGAGTGATCTATGGCATGTGGTGCATACAGGGTGGGGTTTCCTAGCTGGGGCATTCAAAACACATCTGGGCAGACATGTCAGTGTCAGTCAAGCATAGATTGTCTGTAAGCAGCCAAGATGGATACCTGACATCTGCACATCTGTACAGAGGACAGACAGGAACCAGTTAGACAACAGGTTATGCATTAGGATGAGTGTTTTGACAGAAGTCTGACACTGATAGGTATGCCATTATTACATAACAGCAGCCCTCAATGAAATGTCCTATACACATAGTAGTCTACAGTTAATATCCACATATTAGATACCTATCCAGTAGCAAATACGTAATAACATACAGTTCACACACCAAGAACACAATAGTCAGTACTCAGAATCTAGCTTTGATTGCAGGGGTGTATGGTTTCAGTACTACAATCTGCAATCTACTCTTACTTGGGAATGCACTGTTAACAGTAGTAACGCAATGATACAATACATGCAAGTGTGATTGCATATAACCTGGGATGCTACCCATGTATGAAACACATATAAAGAGAAAAGATTGTTGTACTAGCCATATATACTCAGGTGTCCCATACAGTATACTCACACCCCTTGCTACTGTAATGACAGCACATAGAAGCATGTTATGTACAGGAAATTAAATACACTTATTAAATATGTCATTACCCTGCTATTTCATCAGACTGGAATGTGATCACTGGTTACGAGGGCTGAGCTAAGCTTAGCAGATGTAAGCATTGCTTAAATATAAATGCTAAGCACATTGGCGCACTGTTAAGCAAAGCCTACACAGTGTAAGTGCCTTCTCATTTAACCTTATGTTAGCAATGCTTACCATCATGCAAACCTGTGAAAAAACACTTAAAGCTGCTCAAAAACTACCTTAACCACTCTGTATCCAACAATCCCTGTTTTGCCTTGCAACAAAATAAACAGCCCTTGCAGGTCTTGAACCCAAGACCCTGTATACTATAGTCACAGCAGTTAACCACTAACCCATCAGAGTTGTGAAGATGTTGGTTATTTTGTCAAATATATCTGTCAGTACACATACTGAATAGTAGTGAACAAATGCGTTGACTACTACAATTGTTTAGTACTTGCAAGTGAAAATAGTGTTGAATCAGTCATGTTGTTATATCTAAATATACACATAGATAAATTTGGTGGGATGCATCAGGGAAGGTATATACAACACTTATGTTTACACATAACAAGGATATGTATATGTATATATATATATATATATATATATATATATATATATATATATATATATATATATATATATATATATATATATATATATATATATATATATATATATATAATGAAAACTCCAGCAAAACGAGAACTTCCACTGAATGAACTCCCTAATCTCTTGCATCAGAGTCATGTGGGATATACACAAATGATCCTTATGAACATTAGGTGTTTCAGCTATTTGGTAATTCTGAATACCCATAACTTGTTCCATCATTTTAATGGGCAATATCAGGCCAATAAAGTCAAACCCCATGAGCTGTGGATATACATATTTCAGCCTTGTTATGACCTATCAGCACAGCACAAACAGAGTGTTTGACTAAGCATAAGAAACACAGGTCTGTTATACTCATCTGATGTCCATTATCATTAGGGTCACTGCAAAAATATCCCAAACAACAAACTAAAACAATGAGTGAGAATGTCACTGATCAATCAATAAAAACAAAATGAAAACTCAAGCTAAGCAAGAACTTCCACTGAGTGACCTCCCAAACCTTTTCTATCAGAGGCACATGAGGTATATGCAAATGATCCTTTTGAACATCAGGTGTTTCAGCTAATTGGCAAATGCCTATGACTTGTTTCATCGTTTCAATGGACAATTTCAGGCCAATAAAGCCAAACCCCACTAGCTGTAGATATGCATATGTAGGCCTTTTTATGACCTCATAAGCACAGCACAAGCAGAGTACTTGACTAAGCATAAGAAACACAGGGCTGTTATACCCACCTGATGTCCATTATCATTGGGATCATTGAAAAAATATCCCAAACAACAAACTAAAACAATGAGTGAGAAGGTCACTGAAAAAGCAATCAGTAATAACAAAATGAAAACTCCAGCAAAGCTAGAACTTCCAGTGAGTGACATCCCAAATCTCTTGTATCAGAGGCACATGGGATATATCCAAATGATCCTTATAAACATCAGAGGTTTCAGCTAATTGGCAATTCTGAATGCACATGACTTGTTTCATCATTTTAATGGATAATTTCAGACCAATAAAGCCAAATCCCACTAGCTGTGGCTATTCATATTTTGGCCTTGTTATGACCTCATCAGCACAGCACAAGCAGAATGTTTGACTAAGCACAAGAAACACAGGGGTGCTATACCCAGATGATGTCCATTATCATTAGGGTCACTGCAAAAATATTCCAAATAACAAACTAAAATGAGTGAGAAGGTCACTGAAAAATCAATCATTAAAAACAAAATTAAAACTCCAGCAAAACTAGAACTTCCACTGAGTGACCTCCCAAACTCTTGCATCAGAGGCACATGGGACATATGCAAATGATCCTTATGAACATCAGGTGTTTCAGCTAATTGGAGATTCTGAATGCACATGACTTGTTTTGTCATTTTAATGGACAATTTCAGGCCAATAAAGCCAAACCCCATTAGCTGTGGAAATGCATATTTTGGCCTTGTTATGATCTCATCATCACAACACAAGCAGAGTGTTTGACTAAGCATAAGAAACACAGGGCTGTTATACCCAGCTGATATCCATTATCATTAGGGTCACTGCAAAAATATCCCAAATAACAAACTAAAACAATGAATGAGAATGTCACTAAGAAACCAACCAGTAAAAACAAAATGAAAAGTCCAGCAAAGCTAGAACTTCCACAGAGTGACCTCCCAAACCTCTTGTATTGGAGGCACATGGGCTATATACAAATGATCCTTATGAACATCAAGTGTTTCAGCTAATTGGTGATTCTGAATGGCCATGACTTGTTTTTTTTCATTTTAATGGACAAGTTCAAGCCAAACCCCAGTACCTGTAGATCTGCATATTTCAGCCTTGTTATGACCTCATCAGCACAGCACAAGCAGAGAGTTTGACTAAACACAAGAAATACAGGGCTGTTGTATGCAGCTGATGTCCATTATCATTAGGGTCACTGCAAAAATATCCCAAACAACAAACTAAAACAATGAGTGAGAAGGTCTCTGAAAAAACAATCAGTAAAACCAAAATGAAAACTCCAGCAAAGCTAGAACTTCCACTGAGTGACCTCCCAAACCTCTTGTATCAGAGGGACATTGGACATATGCAAATGATCCTTATGAACATCAGGTGTTTTAGCTAATTGGTGATTCTAAATTCCCATGACTTGTTTCGTTATTTTACTAGACAAATAAAGCCAAACCCCACTAGCTGTGGATATGCATATTTCAGCCTTGTTATGACCTCATCAGCACAGCAGAAGTAGAGTGTTTTACTAAGCATAACAAACATAGGGCTGTTATACCAAGCTGATGTCCATTATCATTAGGATCACTGCAAAAACATACCAAACAACAAACTAAAACAATGAGTGAGAAGGTCACTGAAAAACAAATCAGTAAAAACATAATGAAAACTCCAGCAAAGCTAGAACTTCCACTGAGTGACGTCCCAAGCCTCTTCTATCAGAGGCACATAGAATACATGCAAATGATCCTTATGAGCATCAGGTGTTTCAGATAACTGGTGATTCTAAATGACCATGACTTGTTTCATTGTTTTAATGGACAATTTCAGACGTCTTCTTCTTTTGGCTTTTCCCAGTTAGGGGTCACCACAGCGGATCACCTGTCCACTCATGATTGGCAGTGGAGTTTTACAGTGTTGAGTTGCCAGCCCAGTGCCCAACCTTCCACAGAAGGCACACACATGCACACACTCAGACCTAGGGCCAATTTAGAGTGTCCAATGCAACTACAGCATGTCTTTGGGATGTGGGAGGAAACCGGAGCACCCGGAGGAAACCCATGTGACCACAGGGAGGACATGCAGACTCCGCACAGAAGGCATCCTAGCCAAGGATCGAACCAGAGAACCTCTTGCTGTTAGGCAGAAATGCTAACCGCTGCACCATCGTGGCCGCCCAATGGACAATTTCAGACAAATAAAGCCAAACCCCACTAGCTGTGGATATGCATATTTCAGCCTTGTTATGACCTCATAAGCACAGCACAAGCACAGTGTTTGATTAAGCATAAGAAACATAGGGCTGTTATACCTAGCTGATGTCCATTATCATTAGGATCACTGCAAAAATATCCCAAACAACAAACTAAAATGAGTGAGAAGGTCACTGAAAAACAAATCAGTAAAACCAAAATGAAAACTCCAGCAAAGCTAGAACTTCTACTGAGTGACCTCCCAAACCTCTTGTATCAGAGGCACATGGGGCATATGCAAATGATCATGATGATCATCAGGTGTTTCAGCAAAATGGCGATTCTGAATACCCATGACTTGTTTCGTCATTTTAATGGACAATTTCAGACAAATAAAGCCAAACCTCACTATCTGTGAATATGCAAATGTTAGGCTTGTTATAACCTCATCAGCACAGCACGAGCAGAATGTTTGACTAAACACAAGAAACACAGGTCTGTTATATGTGGCTGATGTCCATTATCATTAGGGTCACTGCAAAAATATCCCAAACAACAAACTAAAACAATGAGTGAGAAGGTCACTGAAAAACGAATCAGTAAAAACAAAATGACAACTCCAGCAAAGCTAGAACTTCCACTGAGTGACCTCCCAAACCTCTTGTATCAGAGGCACATGGGATATATGCAAATGGTCATTATGAACATCAGATGTTTCAGCTAATTGGCAAAACTAAATGCCCATGACTTGTTTCATTGTTTTGATGGACAATTTCAGACCAATTAAGCCAAACCCCACTACCTGTGGATATGCATATTTCAGCCTTGTTATGACCTCATCAGCAAAGCAGAAGAAGAGTGCTTGACTAAGCATAAGAAACACAGGGCTGTTATACCCATCTGATGTTCTTTATCATTAGGATCACTGCAAAAATATCCAAAACAACAAACTAAAACAATGTGTGAGAAGGTCACTGAAAAAACAATCAGTAAAAACAAAATGAAAACTTCAGCAAAGCTAGAACTTCCACAAAGTGACTTCCCAAGCCTCTTCTATCAGAGGCACATGGGATACATGCAAATGATCCTTATGAACATCAGGTGTTTCAGCTAATTGGCAATTCTGAATGCCCATAACTTGTTTTGTCATTTTAATCGACAATTTCAGTCCCATAAAGCCACATCCCCACTAGCTGTGCATATGCATATTTCAGCCTTGTTGTGACCTCATCAGCACAGCACAAGCAGAGTGTTTGACTAAGCATAAGAAACACAGGGCATTTATGCCCAGCTGATGTCCATAATCATTAGGGTCACTGCAGACATATCCCAAACTAAAACAATTACTTTTGCTATACTGATGAGGTCATAACAGGGCCGAAATATGCATATCCACAGCTAGTGAGGTTTGGCTTTATTGGCCTGAAATTGTCCATTAAAATGACAAAACAAGTCATGGGCATTTAGAATCCCCAATTAGCTGAAACACCTGATGTTCATAAGGATCATTTGCATATATATATAGTGAGCACTGAACCACGGCAATGAGTAACTTAATAAAAGACTTTAATGAACAGATTGTAACAAACAGTAAAGCTGAGCACTTTCTCAGTGAAGCTGCTTCATCAGACAATGTTCATCACACAGCTCCACCCATATATACATCACAAATAACTCTAAATGCAATTCAAAGCAATTTAAAATAAGAACAATTAATATTTAAAAGGCCAGTGTAGAATTTCAGAGAGACTGTCCTATAACGTAGTTACACATATATGTATTATCTACATAACATAAAAAACTTAAGCTAAACCAAAGATGTACTAATATATGTGTGAAAAACCCTTAATTAGTGTAACGGCCTATTGATCAAGACCGGTTGAATAGATACCTTATCATTGAGGCCTCTGCCCATATTCGCCCTCATCCTACATCTCTGAAATTCTACACTGGCCTTTTAAATCTTAATTGTTCTTATTTTAAATTGCTTTTAATTGCATTTAGAGTTATTTGTGATGTATATATGGGTGGAGCTGTGTGATGAACATTGTCTGATGAAGCAGCTTGACTGCGAAAGCGCTCACCATTACTGTTTGTTGCAGTCTGTTCATTAAAGTTTTTTATTAAGTTACTCATTGCCATGGTTCAGTGCTCACTATATATTTTCTACGTTCATATATATATATATATATATATATATATATATATATATATATATATATATATATATATATATATATATATATATATATATTATATCCTTGTATGTAGTGTAGGTTTGTGTGTGGGGAAGGTGTGTGTATGTGTGTGTGTGGTGTATGGTTAGTGTAGGAGTCACGATTTTGAAATTAGCTATATATGGGATTTTAAGGCTTCAGCTTTATGATCTCGAGATTCTGAAATTCGATATTTCAGAATTTCGGCATTATAAAGGGAACCTATCTATCTATCTATATATATATATATATATATATATATATATATATATATATATATATATATTTACATACATACATATATATATATATATATATATATATATATATATATATATATATATATATATATATATATATATATATATATATATATATATATATAAAACCATAACATGTAGTGGAATCATATCTCAGCACCAATAGTCATAACCTCTTAGTGCAAGGGAAAGAAATGTAAGTATTGCAGGTATAAATGTAGAATGCTGCTACAGTAACAGTGGTTGTGTCAACAGGCATGTTGTGTAGGAAGTCACTTCTGATACTGACATACGCCATCAGTTACTGACTGACATCATAAGATCATCATAGTGAAGTACCACACAAATCACAGTAATGATCCTGTGGAATACAACAGAGATATGACCAATACACGTAGACAGTCTGACACAATCTGGTCAGTCCAGAGGTATACACAGAACCTCGTTGTGGAAGACGTGTGGACTAAGCCTGACAAAGTGGATGTTTGTAGCCATGTAAATGGGGATATCACAAAAATACTGGAATAGATAAGCTCACACAGTTGATGCAGTCGCACATTCCTGTCTCTCCTAACACATATTAACCAGAGGAGCAGAGGTCCCAAGCCCACATACTTCCCGCTAGTTGTGACATACATCTTCACAGCATCCCACTGCTTTTTCAGAAATACACAACACTTATGGTGGCCAGGCAACAGTACATCTGACAAATATCCGGACATAGCATCACACTAGGTAAATACAATGAGCTGTTAGGCATGTCAAAAAGCACTGTGCAAATTACAGGCAGACTGCCACAACACTGACCCAAATTTCCTATGGGGGAATACACATGTAGTTGCAAATATAGCAGGCACTGCAGGCATGTAACAGAATGGAGTAACAGACACCAGTGTGAAAGTCCATTGCCTACCCACAACCATTCTGAACACAGTCACATTATGGTAAGCCAAATTAATAGTATGGTATATGGACTGTGTGAACAAAACCATCTTCATATGTGCCACTCACATACTAACCCTACATATACTGGCCCAATTCACAGTGTAGTCTGATGCCTGACTGTGGTATGGGACATGTCTTAGTCTGGCCCTAGAAGCATATACACTGATAGTGTACCATAAACTGGAGCAGCCTGGAACGTCAGATAGAATAGGACCAAGAACAATGACATCTACCACAGTCTGTACACAGGCCAAGTAACATATTCACAATACACACTCTGTCACCAATCATAATAAGTACACAGACCTCACTACTGTACAACCTACAACATAATGTCCAGGTTTTATCCTCAAATATAAGGCCTACTATACATAATATGTCTAGCAGTCTGATATCTCACTAACTTGTTACCAGGTATGATTTCAGTAAATAATTATGTACTGTACATATGCACCTCTTACGGCATGACATATGGAGAAATGTTGACAGACTTGGGAGATGGAGGCAAAAACACAGGGCCAATATTGACATATTGCTGTGATAAACTGAGAAAATTCCTGGTGTAACAGGGTTTGTTGGGACATGTCTCTTCTGATGGATATGAAGTCAGTAACTCACATGGATGTCACCAAGTACTGACTACAATCATCAGAGTATGCTGCTGTATTTCTAAAGAAAGGACATGTGTGAGTAACACACAACATGTAAGACTCCAAACTCTGGCCAGTCTGCAGATAGCCCTACAGGTTAGAGTTTCCTCAACCACATAACACTGTCATGCCGGACTTTAAATCATGTAGAACAGTCATATCCATACAAACCCTGTTAAACCAACATTACTTCAAATGTAAAACAGCAATACTTACATTCTTTCCCCATGTCTGGAACATCCCCCTCCTGTTTGTTGGCCTGTCTCCACAGTGTATGTTGTAAGAGGTATTTCCAACTACCCTCTCTGATGCTGTTTGTCAAACACCCACATGACGTCCTGCTCACAGTGAAGGAAAAGGGCCAACACCCACATGAAGTGCTTACTTATAGAAGTGTGTTTCCATGCAATTGGCTATAGGAATGATACCACTGCTGTTCCACATGCAATTAGCAAGTGGGAGACTGCAATTTGTGCACAGGCCATCAGCTGATCATGAGCATTACTTACAAAACTCAAGCTGCTGCCTATGCAAAACAGATGTACTTTTCCACATCCACCAGAGAGAGAGAGAGAGAGAGAGAGACAGAGCCAAAGTAAGAAAGGAAGGGAGTAAGAGAGTAAGAGCCAAGCATGTCTGTGCATGATCCATGGGTGGAGAGAGGTATCTGGGTATTATAACGGTTGCCTATATTGTTTACTAATCTACACTGTCACATAGTAATTGCACATGGCTGTACACATTAATGGCTGAGGATTGTTTACAACAACCTCTGCATTCTTTGAAAACTATTGGCCTTGTAATGTGGACATTGGGACGTATAGGTCCTCAATATAATGATGTAGCAAACCCACACTACAATGGATCCTATCATTACACTATCACCCCAACACAGGATACTGATGACACACACACACACACAGCACACACTTACCAGTACTGAGTTTCAACCCCCTACCTGACTATGTATTGCTATTACAGTGTTACGTCGTTATTGCACATGCCATGAAGCTTACATGTTGGAAAGTTATCCAAAGGTATCTTTGAAGGTGAGTAACACCAGCAATAGTGCTAAAGGAGGAGTAAGGGAAGGGTAGTGAGTGTGAATGTCCACAAAAGCAGGTGTCAACGAAGACACACACACACACACACACACACACACACACACACACACACACACACACACACACACACACTCTCAGGGAAACACACATTATCACAGTTGGAAGAATCAGGATTAGAACTCTTACCTAACTAGCTTGCTACACTACAGTATTACACAGTTATCGCAAGCTCCACAGAGCTTACATGGCTGAAACATGGCCAAAGGGTTATTTCAAGGTGAATGACATCAGCAGGTGAGCTGAAGTAGGGCAATGGAAGGTGTAGTGTTTGTGAATCACTTCAAAATCATTAATCTTCACACACAAACACACACACACACACACACACACACACACACACACACACACACTTGCCAGTACTGAGATGCATAGGTTCATTGCTTCACAGGTGTGTAGTAGGTGGATGGACCTGAAGGCTGTACAAGGCTAAGCAAAGGGAATACCTTGGCATCAGGCCACATGATAATAGTCTCCATTGTGGCTCAGCAGTGTAGTCCCTGGAGTGGTTCTCAGGGGTGGGTATTGTATTCACTATCCACTCATCTGGGTTACTATTGTGGGTTGCCAGTGATGTACACTGCTTCCCATGTATGTGATCTATATTCCATAACATGGACAGTGTCTGGGTTGTTAACATGGACAATGAGAAGTGCAGTGTGTGTGAATGGGCCAGAAAACCATTCATTTGAAAACACACACAACACTCAGTCACACACAACTTTACATTTGACAGGACTGGGTATACAAATGCTAGCTGAATACTGATATGTACTATCATGTTACACAGTTATCACAAGCACTACAAACACTATAGGGCTGAGGGCTACCAAAAGCAAATGTCTACTGTGACTGACATTGGCACTTCATGTGATATTGACCAATTTGATGAGTGGAGGGTGGGACAGGCCTCGTGATTGAAATCTCTCTGTCACTGTTTGTTTCTCTCTTATCCACATCTCTGTGTGTATATGTTTGACATATTATAGTGTTTTGGCTTTAGATATGTGTGAGTATTCCTATCCAATGTGTGTGCAAAGCACGAATGGTGTGCAATGTGGTTTGTGTGCACAGACATCTGTGACTGACAGATATGTATAGTCCACTGTTGTTGTCAGAAATGGGCTTTGTTTCTCTGTCAAACATGGGCTTCATTTCTCTAAGTGTAGGAGCATGCCCAGTATGACCTTCTGTATTTTGTTGTCAGATATGGGCTTCATTTCTCTAAGTATAGGAGCATGCTCAGTATGACCTTCTGTACAGAGTGTGTGAATCCATTCCAGGGAGGTTGTACTCCAGTCCAGCATTTGGTGTTCTTCACCTACATCTAGTGACCTGTTTCTGCAGGATATCTGTAGATAGGTTGACAATATGGAGTCACAATGGGCAAAAGATAGTGGAATACTGTAACTATTGTGTCTGTGCTGCTTGTGTTACATGGTTGCTGTTAGCAAAGATATTCTGACATATGTACTGTTTTAATCTGTGATGTATTATGTCATCAACTACTGACAGATATACTTATTTGCTCACAGTTATTTCCTGGGAAATACAATATAAATGAACCTTGGATTATTTGTCTCAATAAATTCTGGACCTTTTTGGATGCTAGTCTACGTGGCAGTTTGTTTTCAGTTTTTGGTCTTTCATACTTTTGTTTCTAAATGAAGCTGTGTCCAGTATTGTGGTCTGCAGCCTACATATTCTTGCACACTCATGCCATTCTGGAGGGGTAGCTGCAGACACTTGCTGATGGGTCTGTGTAAATGGTCCAGCACCTTGGTACTGTGGTGGCTGAGGATCCCCTGCTTGCACATCTATCAACGTAACAGAATGGCCATATCCTGCTGTGGCCATACCTCTCCGCTATAAAGATTCACCCAGGTTACGCAGAGGCAGGGCTCATATATCTGATCAGTTCCCCTTCACATTGTGGTTTATGAGCAGGTTTGTAGCCACCCATTACTGAGTTTGTGGGCAGGGGTAGTATGGGCACACATCAGAGTTTCAGACTTCACACACTCTATGGCGTCCATGCTTCTACACCCCTTCACTCTGTTATTCTATCCTCTTCCTAACATTATGAGACTGACATCTAAGAAGTACCCCTATATTTGTCCCTTCATCCCAACAGTATTTAGGAGTTGGTCCACAGTTCATGCAGTCGGACATGGTGGGCATTCTACTTGGATTTGTCAACATGGCCTTGCATTTGTGTTCTGTGGGCTGTGTTATGTTCTTAGTCGAGCTCATGAGTTTCCAAATGGAAACAGTGGGACTGAAGTTCCCACCCATGGGCATTCACCACTGCACCTTCACAGCCCTGAAGGTGGTTGTGCTGGGGGCTGAGCAGGATGGGGAGGCTGACCCTCTAAATGTACCAAGCGGCCTTCAAGCTGGCATAGCAGATCTCCAAATTCCCTTCGGAGCTCGCTACACACCAATCCCCGGATCTGACTTCAGGTGACTGGATCCTGTCTGAGCCCACTCTCAGGTGGTGCAGGACCAGTGAACGAGGAGGTCCCGGGGTGGGTCCCAGACATGGTGGGGCCCACTCCCACGGCCAGATGAGGTGGGAGAGGTGGGTCTGCTGGAACTGGCCTTCCCAAACATTCTATGGTGTTGCAGTTTTAAAACAAATGTGGGTTAATAATAGTCAACACAATTCAGGATTAGTTATAACAGCATGCATTGATATTCCCATTAACCCAAAACACCAGATTTGGAACAGTTGCATAGCAAACAGAACACATGCATAAATGGAACCACAGTGGCCATTACAATGGTATGCAGTTTACATTGATAGCAACAGGCCACCAATGATAGTATTTCAACATGGAACATTAATAGAGACACATTTCAGTATTTATTGAACAATAGGACATATGTCCCAACAGTAGGTTTGGTGTAAACATACCCATTGATTTGTGTGTTTAGATTATTGTTGCAGATATGATGGGGGGGAGATGTCAATTAACAACTTATATATCCTTGTAGTACTCATAACTTTAATGATCATTGCTCTAATCATTAAGGTACAGGTATTATTACAATACCCTACGGCCTTGGTTTGGGCAGTGGTATGTTTGTACACAATGCATACTTCAACTGTCTTATAGCTAAATTCTACATATTTCACCTGGTAGACCTGTAGAGGGAATGTTTGTTAACACTACCTGACTGTTTCTACACATATTGCCAGATTCTGAGTTAATATTATGCACATACCTTTCAATCTCTTAATGCACACACTCTTGACAAAGCTTGACAACATGGGGGGTACAAATAGGGACATATTTTGAATATTACTCTCATAAACTTGAAGAGTTGCTAGAGTGACAGGATTTGATTTAATATACATTTTCTGAAGGTTTTGAGGTCTGAAAATCAAATGTATGTCATTATTTAGTGACTACAATTCTGAGATCATCCCACTGATTTGCCAGGGGGACAGAGGAACAGGCAAAAAATATGAGCCAGTTATCTGGACATTCTGAAAAAATGTGCACAATTGACAGGTATGATTATGCATACAGCTTACTACCACTCCTAGGATTCGAACCATGCCTGTGTCTGCTAAAAGTACAACAATTTGTTTCATCAAAGTGTGCTATTTGGATATTGCTGTCTAGCACTTCAGTGTTTTCTGTCTAAGTCTCTCTTGGTTGTACAATCTGATCTTGTACTTACAACAGTCTTATACAGGCATTCCTAGACATTTTTTGTATGTAGCACAGTGTGGGTAACAGTGGTTAACACAACATTACTATTCAGATAATGCAACAATAAATTTCATACAATACCAGAGTAAACACAACCAGTCCAGGATTTAGAGCTTTATGGCCAGGCAGTTGCAGTTTTATTTAAATATGACCTATATGAGACTATTACTGTCATATTGTTTGGTTTATTCAGTACAACCCATACACAGTTTTTATACTCCCAGGTGACTTTCTACTGCTTTATATTTATTTGTTATGACTACTACAAGCAGGATTGTTACTCACCAGCCTCGTGATGCAGCCTTTGCAGCCTACTAGCATGGACTTCGTGATTCACAGCCCACTCAGCTGCAGCTATAAGGGAAATATAGAAATATTTAGGCATACCTATCCATCATATACAGAGGCTGGACATTAGTAAACAGTTATTGGTATGAGTACTTACACACTGCTGGGACATCACCCCTCTGCCTTGCTTCTTGGACCCACTCATCCAAGAGCTCCCACTTTCTCTGCTTCAAGTCGGCAAAGTGGTGCCGGACCTGCTCACCAGTCCGAGGGATACCAGTGGCACTGGTAAGATCACAGGCGATATGGTCCCAGGCTTCTGCTTTATACTGGGAGCCTTGGTACTGGCTCTGCAGCAGTCTCTCATCATAGTTTTGTACCAGGAGTCTTACCATGACCTTGGACTCCTGTATGCCCCAGCGCTGGGCACTGAAGCACATGCCCTCATCAACTCATGCCATACTGCCTACAGTGGGAAGCTGAAACCAGTTATGAGCTATATTCCTGCCTGTTTGGTTTAAATACGGCCAAGTTCCTGTCCTTTGCTGTGATTGGATGGTTTTGAATATGCTGAATTAAGCTAAGCTATGGGCAAACCTGCTTAGCTACGGTTGGCAATGCTTAAAGTGGCAGGTTCAGTACTGATTACCAATGGGCAAATACACTTAGCTAGGCTACTCATTGCTTAGCAGTCATATTTACACAATGCTTACACCTGGTAAGCAGAGCTGTGCAATGCTTAGCATGGCTTATTTTTCATTTTGTAGACTATCTGCTGTCCTCACATCTGGACCTAATACAGTACTCTGGTTAACAAATATATATTATTTAGTAGCTAATTATAAAAATAATTTTTTATGTACTGCTTTCACATGTAAAATGGTTATAGTGGGGATCAAACCAGGAATGGCTGCTTGCAAAGCATGCGCTCTAACCACTACACTATTGAAATCCTGCTTATGCTGGATGTCTCCTGCTATTTAACTTCTTGTGCTGTTTACGCTGGACTAAGCGTAGCTAAGCAATGGGTGCACCCACGGAGCTACGCTTAAACTTTATCGCATTTATAAAAAAAATTATTTGGTGTGTTATTTTATTTGTACCCTTCAGAATATCCCTGCTAATGCTGAACCTGTTATTCTATCAACTTTCTGCTTTTTTGGGATGATTGTCCCTTTTGGCTTTGTCCACATTCCTTACTCTGACGGGTTGGGAAGTGTGCACTATGTGCTTATGCTACATGTGTTATTCTGACAACATTTGTCTTGGTAGGGATGATTGGCCCTTATGGCTTTGACCAGATTTGTTATCCTGATGGGTCGGGGGTGTTACGAGCATTCTCGCTCATTTTAAATTGCCAAAAGGCAATTCTGGAGTACAGGGAGTGTGTACATTGTGAGACCTCTGCTCTCACACACACCCCCTGTGCTCGTACATGGAACTGTGTCCATTTTAGAGCACGGCAGACCACCTTCATACATATGCATGGCGCATACATGCTGAACAGGAACGGTCCCTGCTGCCTGATGAATCCCAGGCTGCTTTTGACTAGATTGTGTTGAAGATCTGAGACCCAGTTATTCTGACTGTATTTCACGTGTGTTTGTGTTTGTGTCTGTGTGTGATAGCGAATCTCAGCTGTCTCTGGTTTTAAAGAATGTTTGTGTTTTTTGCCTCATATATATGTATTGGAGTACGTCACATCATCAAATGTAATTTCCTTGAATACAAAAAGAGTGAGTACTGCTCTTCGAAATTATTTTTGCCAACAATGGAGATTGCATTTTTCTCCAGTGTTGTGCAACCTTGAAGTTGTTATTTGCAAGTCCATGGAGTGTGGCAGGCTGTAGGGGGGCTTGTACCCCTGCAAAAACAAAATTGCTAAGTTGTTCTTTGGAGGTTGTTTTGGCAAACAGTTGAAGTTGTTTTCCATTCGCCGAAATTACCTTTAATGTCTCAACATGAATCCATTTTGTATTTCATAATGACATATTTTCTGTCAAATCATTGAGGATTGAAGTCACTAAATAGTAATAGGCATTTGAATTTCAGACTTCATATCCTTCAAAATATATATGCTAATTCAAACTTTGTTAGTCTAGCAATATTTTAAGTGTATATAACAGGAATATTTACTATGTACAAATGACAGCTACACAACATGAAAACCAAACACTGACAAAAGAAACAGACCAGACTGCCAGCTTCCAAAGTCATTTAATCCCCAGTGCCTTGGTTTTCTCCTTCTGCAGGGTTCTGGGGATTAAATGATTTTGGAAACTGACTATCAGATTTGTTTCTTTTATTAATATTTCATATTTATTATGTCTTTCATTTTGACGTATGACCACACATATTTGGCTTTGAGTCCTATGTGAAGAAACTGAGAGCTGCTCTGTGTGTGTGTGTGTGTGTGTGTGTGTGTGTGTGTGTGTGTGTGTGTGTGTGTGTGTGTGTAAATGCAGTTTCTAAATAATGGCAGGCACTGGCATTTCAGACTTCATATCCCTAAGAAAACACATGCTAATGCAAACCCTGTTATTCTGACAATATTTTAACTATGTGAGAGTAATTTTTACCATGTGAGTATGTATATATATATATATATATATATATATATATATATATATATATATATATATACACACACACACACACACACACACACACACACACACACACATGGTGCGTTTATATATTTGCTTGGTGAATGCTTTTATCACATGAGGGATTTGAAAATGGATCAGTGGTGAAATTGGTTAAAGTATGTTACAGTCAAGCTTTAGGAGATTAACTGTACTTCTTAGGGCTGCTACCTTTAAAAGAGACAAAACCATGACACAAGCCCCACCCTTTGCTATATCCATCACCCCCCCCTTTTCACAAAGTAAACTGCATTGCTTCCCTTTCAAAGTTAATAAACATGCTAGCAGCAGTTTTAAATAAAACCCAAAATAATATGCTGAATACA
The DNA here is from genome assembly GCF_019279795.1 of Protopterus annectens. Taxonomy (NCBI): domain Eukaryota; kingdom Metazoa; phylum Chordata; order Ceratodontiformes; family Protopteridae; genus Protopterus; species Protopterus annectens. The sequence continues at coordinate 1,047,563,995 of NC_056733.1, forward strand.
ATAAATGTACAAATATATGAACATGCATTTGTAATATTGTTTTGGCAATGGGCATACTGTTGAAACTATTAAAACAGGTAATCATGAGACTGTAAAAACCACAATAGGGGAATGAGAGTAATAGCAGGATGTATAATATGTGTACTCTGTTTCATGCAATGTGTGTTTTACAGGTTTCCTAAACCCAGGTTTTATTCATATGTGCAATATAATTTATATTGACTTACAAGATAAAGCAGAACAACATGAATTGGTGTTGATAATGGGTAACCTGAATGCATATATTGGGACAGACAGAACAATACATGAGGACTGCCTGGGATCACATGGGTGGAAGAACAGAAATAAAGAAGGAGAGGTCTGATAGTGAGAGAGAGAGTCATGAGATCACATACATTAGTGGGCAGCTCAGTGCAGTGCAGCTCATTAGACTTCCTCCTGGTAATGAAAGTGCAATAGATCACATACATTAGTGGGTGATGTGCAGCTCATTAGACTTCCTCCTGGTAATGAAAGTGCAATAGATCACATACATTAGTGGGCGATGTGCAGCTCATTAGACTTCCTCCTGGTGATGAAAGTGCAATAGATCACATACATTAGTGGGCGATGTGCAGCTCATTAGACTTCCTCCTGGTAATGAAAGTGCAATAGATCACATACATTAGTGGGTGATGTGCAGCTCATTAGACTTCCTCCTGGTAATGAAAGTGCAATAGATCACATACATTAGTGGGCGATGTGCAGCTCATTAGACTTCCTCCTGGTGATGAAAGTGCAATAGATCACATACATTAGTGGGCGATGTGCAGCTCATTAGACTTCCTCCTGGTAATGGAAGTGCAATAGATCACATACATTAGTGGGTGATGTGCAGCTCATTAGACTTCCTCCTGGTGATGAAAGTGCAATAGATCACATACATTAGTGGGCGATGTGCAGCTCATTAGACTTCCTCCTGGTAATGGAAGTGCAACAGATCACATACATTAGTGGGCGATGTGCAGCTCATTAGACTTCCTCCTGGTAATGGAAGTGCAATAGATCACATACATTAGTGGGCGATGTGCAGCTCATTAGACTTCCTCCTGGTAATGGAAGTGCAATAGATCACATACATTAGTGGGCGATGTGCAGCTCATTAGACTTCCTCCTGGTAATGGAAGTGCAATAGATCACATACATTAGTGGGCGATGTGCAGCTCATTAGACTTCCTCCTGGTAATGAAAGTGCAATAGATCACATACATTAGTGGGCGATGTGCAGCTCATTAGACTTCCTCCTGGTAATGAAAGTGCAATAGATCACATACATTAGTGGGCGATGTGCAGCTCATTAGACTTCCTCCTGGTAATGAAAGTGCAATAGATCACATACATTAGTGGGCGATGTGCAGCTCATTAGACTTCCTCCTGGTAATGGAAGTGCAATAGATCACATACATTAGTGGGCGATGTGCAGCTCATTAGACTTCCTCCTGGTAATGGAAGTGCAATAGATCACATACATTAGTGGGCGATGTGCAGCTCATTAGACTTCCTCCTGGTGATGAAAGTGCAATAGATCACATACATTAGTGGGCGATGTGCAGCTCATTAGACTTCCTCCTGGTAATGGAAGTGCAATAGATCACATACATTAGTGGGCAATGTGCAGCTCATTAGACTTCCTCCTGGTAATGGAAGTGCAATAGATCACATACATTAGTGGGCGATGTGCAGCTCATTAGACTTCCTCCTGGTGATGAAAGTGCAATAGATCACATACATTAGTGGGCGATGTGCAGCTCATTAGACTTCCTCCTGGTAATGAAAGTGCAATAGATCACATACATTAGTGGGCGATGTGCAGCTCATTAGACTTCCTCCTGGTAATGGAAGTGCAATAGATCACATACATTAGTGGGCGATGTGCAGCTCATTAGACTTCCTCCTGGTAATGGAAGTGCAATAGATCACATACATTAGTGGGCGATGTGCAGCTCATTAGACTTCCTCCTGGTGATGAAAGTGCAATAGATCACATACATTAGTGGGCGATGTGCAGCTCATTAGACTTCCTCCTGGTAATGAAAGTGCAATAGATCACATACATTAGTGGGCGATGTGCAGCTCATTAGACTTCCTCCTGGTGATGAAAGTGCAATAGATCACATACATTAGTGGGCGATGTGCAGCTCATTAGACTTCCTCCTGGTAATGGAAGTGCAATAGATCACATACATTAGTGGGCGATGTGCAGCTCATTAGACTTCCTCCTGGTAATGAAAGTGCAATAGATCACATACATTAGTGGGTGATGTGCAGCTCATTAGACTTCCTCCTGGTAATGAAAGTGCAATAGATCACATACATTAGTGGGCGATGTGCAGCTCATTAGACTTCCTCCTGGTAATGAAAGTGCAATAGATCACATACATTAGTGGGTGATGTGCAGCTCATTAGACTTCCTCCTGGTAATGAAAGTGCAATAGATCACATACATTAGTGGGCGATGTGCAGCTCATTAGACTTCCTCCTGGTAATGGAAGTGCAATAGATCACATACATTAGTGGGCGATGTGCAGCTCATTAGACTTCCTCCTGGTAATGAAAGTGCAATAGATCACATACATTAGTGGGCGATGTGCAGCTCATTAGACTTCCTCCTGGTAATGGAAGTGCAATAGATCACATACATTAGTGGGCGATGTGCAGCTCATTAGACTTCCTCCTGGTAATGAAAGTGCAATAGATCACATACATTAGTGGGCGATGTGCAGCTCATTAGACTTCCTCCTGGTAATGGAAGTGCAATAGATCACATACATTAGTGGGCGATGTGCAGCTCATTAGACTTCCTCCTGGTAATGGAAGTGCAATAGATCACATACATTAGTGGGTGATGTGCAGCTCATTAGACTTCCTCCTGGTAATGAAAGTGCAATAGATCACATACATTAGTGGGTGATGTGCAGCTCATTAGACTTCCTCCTGGTAATGGAAGTGCAATAGATCACATACATTAGTGGGTGATGTGCAGCTCATTAGACTTCCTCCTGGTAATGAAAGTGCAATAGGGTAGAATCAGTGACTACAAAGTCATTCCAATGAAACAGTCAGCCACAGCATAAACTACTGGTTGCCACAATCAACTGCAAGCAGTGATCAGAGATGGCTCTACGACCAACAGAGACTACACTAAAGATATGGAAGATGACAGGATAGAAAGCACAAATGTTCAAGGACATAATCAGGGCTCTAGCACCACAGGAAGGAGAGGAAATAGAGTTGAAGAAGAATGTCAGTGCCTCAAAACGGCATGTGTGAGGACTGCAGAAATGATATAAGGTACATAAGGAAAGCTGGCAGTGGAATGCAGAAGTGCAAAAAGTCATCAAAAGAAAGAAGAAGTGCAAGAAAAAGTGGGAGGTAGAAAAGACCAACCAGGTTAAGAAGGAATACTTTCTGGCTAACAAACAGGCTAAGAGAGGAGTTGCAAAAGCAAAGAATAAAGCATCAGAGGCACTCTACCAGTTTCTGGAAAGTGACTCAGCAGAAGTCACAAAGGAACTATCAGGCTGCAAGGTAAAGACAGAAAGATAAAGAAGATAGTGAACATACAGCATTCGTAAGGGATGCCACAACAACCCGCTCACTAGTCCACAGTACATCAAACGCAGATGGATGGAATATTTCTAGCAGCTTCTGAATAAAGAAAATCCTACAAGACGAAGAAAGAAGAAGAGGAGCCCACCCTAGAAGCAGAAAGATCAGCACTAAGGAATATGAAGTCAGGTAAAGTAGCAGGCTCAGATGAGGTCACAGCAACTATGATAAAGGTGTTGGGTGAGATAGGGGAGAAATAGCTCCTGAGTATGGAGATAAAGGTGTATCCTAGATGACTGGAGAATACCAGGTTACTCATCCTATCATTCATTCAGACCCCAAGCCGTAGGCAGCAAAACAAAAGGTGACAGAGTTGCAATATATATGAGACATGCATGCCACTAGGCTGCTCAAACAGTATAATGCACAGGGAAAACTCCAGGTGCAGTTAACAACTGACAAGACCCCTATTCAAATCACAGCTAGTTACAGGCCTCCAACTCTGACTCAAGATGCCCACTCCACCTCTCTGGACCTTTTTGAATCTATCAAGATTCAACCATTTAACCTGATCCTGGGAGACTTTAACTATCCAACCATAGACTGGAAGAAATGCTCATACCAAAACACAAATACCCAGAGAGTCCTTGATTTTGTCAATGAAAATGCCTTGGACCACTTGGTTGACATCCCACAAGAGGTGAAAATATTGGACTTGGTATTAACCAACATGAGTAACCACTGCAGCATCCCTACAGTGGCATCATCCCTGATATGATCTGACCACAAAGCAGTCACTTTCGAAGTCACCATCTCCCCCGATCCCCCCCCTCCCCCAAGCTAGGGTCAAACAAAAAAACTTCTCCAAAGCTGATTACAACCTTCTGAGGGAAGGTATAAACAGCTTCACAGCCCCCTCCCCATCCATAGGAACTGGCACATATGTCCAAACCTACACCAAAGTACTATATGAGCATTTATATAGCTGCATGGAATCAGGAATACCAGACAGGATGAAATACTCCTCCTCAAGGAAGAGTAAACCTGTCTGCTGGACATCTGCAATAAATTAACTCTATAGTAAAAGGAAAAAATTGCTGTCCAGGACCAAGAAGGAGTAGGTGCCTAATTGGAAGCAATCTCTCCTTAGCCTGAACAAGCAAATAAGAGCACTAGTGAAATCCTCCAAAGCAAACATTGAGTCCATACTGGCCACATCTATTAAAGACAATCATAAAGCTTTCTTCACATATCTCTGCAATCTCAAGGGAAGCACCCAGATCTGCTCAGAACTGGTGGTCAAGGACACCACATACACAAACCCTGTAGATATAGCCAACCTGCTGGCAGACAGGTTCAGTGAAAACTTTACTCTTCTGCCCTCCATCAGAAAAACAATACATCCCCAGTACCTGACCCCCTCCCCTTATCTCTAGGAAGCAAGTCATCACTGCCCTCTCAAAGGCAAAAAATACAGCCTCCATGGAACCTGATAACATCCCAGGCTGCATCCTACATGAACTCAGGCAGGAACCTGTAGCACCATCAGGCACCCTATTCAACCAAAGCCTGGGTATCAGTTTTGTCCAAGCCAAGTGGAGGACAGCTATTTTCATCCCTTTGCACAAAGGTGGAGCATCTACTGATCCAGGAAATTATAGACCTATCAGCCTAACTAGCCTGATCTGCAAGGCCATGGAGCGGATTATCATGGATCTCATTAACAAGAACAATGGCAACCCCCTGATACTTGATCCCACACAGTTTGGTTTTGTCAAGGGGAGGTCATGCCTGTTAAATTTGGTCAACTTCTTTGAGACAGTCACCAAGGCCATAGATGAGGAGAAGACAGTGCACACCACCTACCTTGCCCTGGCCAAGGCCTTCGATATGATTCCCCATGCAGGTATAATAGATAAACTCTCTCAACTAGGCATCAGTCTATTATTACCAGATGGGTAGCAAACTGGCTCACTGATAGAACCAGCCTAGTCAAAATAGGGGAAGCCACCTCAAGTAGTAGACCAATAACAAGCGGTGTACCCCAGGGATTGGTCTTGGGGGCCTCTGCTGTTTGGGATATACTTCTCAGAGGTGCAGGCCAAATCTAGTGCTGTCATCAATTCCCCTAGTGATGTGGACATCTTCCAGGAGGGTCCCACCCAAACAAATGACTGGTGCCAGAAACATGGCCTCAAACTGAATGCCAAAATATGCATCATCATCCCTTTTGAGGAGAATGACATCTTCACAAATTATCACATTGATAACAAGGCACTAACCACACAATCAGTCATGAGGGACTTGGGAACCCAAGTTGATAGCAAACTGACTTTTGACCACTATATTGCCTCCATTGTATGGAAAGCTTTCTACATGGCCCACCTTGTTAGCAAGGATATCTCATTCAGGGACAAGTTGGTCATAACATCCCTGTATTCTTCCCCTTATAAGACCAATTATTGAATACAATGCCGCTTTTGGCATGCACCTCACAAAGCACATGCAACAGCTGGAGATCACAGAGATTCCTCACTCGGAGAATCCAGGGCCTCAACCACCTACCTTACATAGATAGGCTAAAAGCCCTGTCCCTATACTCAGTCTCCAACAGACTCCTCAGAGGTGACCTCTGTCTGGCATACAAAGCAATCTCAGACCCCACCCTGATGGGACTGCTGCATATCCACAAGTCAAGCTCCACTCGAGTAACCTGCACGCAAGACCTCAACCTGGTCTGTAACATCAATAGGACTTGTTAGCAGGCCAGTTTTGTGCCCCAGAGACTCCCCCTTTTGTGGAACTGACTCCCTCCCCACATAAAGCAGAGTACCTCATTAAGCCTTTTTAAGTGCAACCTGGATAACTGGATTGGGAACAAAAAATACACCCCTGGGATTCCACCTGTGTCCCTGCTGGACAATGGCATAGGGTGCTGATATGCTGGAACATGGGCTAAATTCTTGGCTAGGCTTGTAAGGCCCTCAGGGCCAATAGCCTAGTAACTTCCTATGATCATGTGATACTATAAGCATACTTATGTCAGTGTTCAAGAACAACAGGGACATTTACAAATGTGGGCAGTACAGACGTATCAAACTCCTGTCAAATTGCATAAAAGTTTGGGAAAAGGGGAGTGATAAATGAATACACAGAGCAGAAAATAAGATAGGAGATATGCAGTTCAGATTCAGATCAGGATGAAGCACAACTGACAGATAGTTCATACAAAACTAGAGATGAGGAAAGAGTCCAACTAGGCATTCTTAGACTTTAAGAAAGCATATGACAAGGTCCCAAGAAAGCTGACTTGGGTAGTTCTGTGATGGTTCAAAATCCTAGAAGCATTGGTAGAATTAGTGCAGGCTATGTATAAGAACACAATGACACAAGTATAAACACATGTGTGGATTCAAAGGGGGGTTCTCAGTGGGAGTGGATGTGCGTCAGGGTTCAGTTCTGAGGTAGCTTCTGTTCCTACTTGTAATGGACTGTATTAGCAAACAGGACAGAGGAGACAGATCACCAAAGTCAAAAACTGATAAATGTCAGCTTATTCAAATCAGTACACCTCTAGCCTTAGATATCCATTAGTGGCTGCTTATTCAAATCAATTCATATAAAAATTGGTATATAACAAGGACATTCCCTTTTCTGCAGTATTTATTTAATATTTATCTATGACCCCTCTTTCTACATCTAAGGTTGAATTCGTAGATTTTATTTTCCATTCTCATGTGGAGTCACAATCTCCTTAACTTTTATAGATAATGTGAACATCTATTTTCAATACCTTTCTTATAATTCTTCAAAAATATGAATACAATTAATACTTATTCTATGGTTTCTAGTTTTATACTCTGTAAATCAATAATCCTTCCCTTTTATGAGTACATAATGAACTTACTTCCTCTAGCCATACAAGGAGTTGTCTACTAATCAAATGTAAAACATTTATGCTTTCATTACTCTTAAAAACTCTGCTTACCATCAAAATAACATTCTGCAATGTGTGAAATATATTCACAAAGATATGAAAAGATGGTTCAATGTGACATCTTCAGTTTTATCACAAGTATTGATTGTAAAAGTTATGTACTGTTTAAAGACTGCTGTTTTATATTACACCATTGTTGCAATCTGTCCAAGCCAAAACCTTCTTCATTATCAGTTCTGATTTAGCTTGGTTTATCTGGTCACTGAAATTAACAAGGATATCGTATACTAGACCATTTAACCCAAAAAATGTACAGAAGTTTAAAGTGCCTAATTTGATCATCTATTATCTCCTTACAAGGTCAAATATGCATTTGAAGGATGTCAGCGAACTTAATTCTAAGAGAACCTTTTCTCCACACTGGACTAACATTTGGTACACATTAATTACATTCTATCAATGCAACCTATTAGCACTACTGTTTTGGATAATAGTATAATATCAACTCTTAAAGCTTCACTTATTTCATCTTTTTACCAGTTGTCTAATTGACTCAAGCTAGTTAAGATGCTACCAGTTTTCAGTGTAGGTATAGTATATAGAACTTTTTATTCAGCTGGACACCCTTTTCTTAAAAATACAATATTTGAAGATATTTTTATAAAGTATACTCCGTATCACACATTTGTATTTTTACAATCTCCCCAAAAGACATATTCCAGTAGTTAATGTTATTTACTTTACATGCAAAATGATATTCCCCATGCTATTAATAGGATGAGATAAGGCCAGCTGTTCTCAACTAGTAAATAAGCTTTACTCTCCACATCTATATGTAAATCCAATTCACTGATTGTCAAACATAGCTATAGTACTTCCTATAAATGGTCTTATATCTGGTCAAAATATGACCAGTCATTACAAAATGCCGCATATAGCCTTATCCCATTCAAAAAACATTAGTATACCCAATTAGGATTTCGCATAAAACATATTTCACCATTCAATGAACTTTTTTACTTTCCTGGTCATCCAGCAAACTACTCAGAATTCTGTGAAGACAACCTAAATGTTGTTGTGTCTTTCGGCGTTTCCCGGTTAGGGGTCGCCACAGCCGAACTCCCGTCCGCTAATGATTGGTAGTTGATTTTTTTATGTGCCGAGTTACCAGCCCTGATGCACAACCTTCAACGAAGGTACACCCATTCACGCATGTCTCCAGCAGAAGACGCTCTAGCTGAGAATCGAACCAGACAGCGTCTTACTGTGAGGCGACAACACTACCGCAGCACCACCAACCTAAATATGCTTCATATATTTTTCAGCTGCTTAGTAGTACAATGTTAATGCAACCTTTGCAAATGCCATAGAAGCTAGCAGTTCTATTCCCTAATTCTTGTCATATCAAAAAAAACACAGTCAAATCTTACATTGGTGCATCTGTACGCTATCACCCATTTGGGTCAAATTAACAGATATGTCTTGGACTAATTTTATAAACTGGTTTCAGACTACCTCAGAACCTGAAAGTCATTACCTAAGTGTAAAACAATTAATAATGTTGGGAGACATGGGAAATTATTATACAAGCCTTGATACATATAAGTGTACATTTTGGGACAAGGAAAATCTCACCTATTCAGGTTCCAGCCAACAGGTTTGTATAGTTGTGCTGCAAAGCTCCTATAGTGGAAATAACTGTTTTCATTTTTTCACTCTGATAACTTCTTTAAGATCTGGGTCCAATAGTAAGCCGCATCATAGAATTAATAGTTCCTGTATGATTAGTTTATTTGTGTTTTGGTTATTTTGTAGAAAAAAGAGAAAACAGTTGTCATTTGCTTCTATTTTTGTGTGCTTGTTATTTGAATCAATTCATAGTTACTGTACCTGTTACTTTCAATTTTCAATAAAAATATTTCTGACAGATAGAAAACCCTTTAACTGATTCTGGGTGCCTGTCCTCAGACTACTGTTGCCCTTTTTTGCTTAACTCCTGATGCCCTTGGCCTATCTTCACCCTTAACAATAACTCTGAAAGCATAGTTTGGGATCTGTTCAAGTCCAGTGTAATATTAAAATCACATCTTCTCTCATACCTTGGACATTGTTCCTTAATTTAATTCTAGGTAACCTAAACCAGAAATTAGACCTGTTTTTGTTTTGAGTAGCTATTGTATCTGCTTTTATACCACTGAATATATAAAAATATATATATATATATATATATATATATATATATATATATATATATATATATATGGATCTGTATTAGAACATTGATGTTTCAGAAAATCGAATGTTCTAATATCATACCCTATTCAGCGAACGATGAAAATAACGAAGCTGCAGAAAATCAAATTTTTTTCCCAGGGAAAGAATTTGGTTGCCCGTTTCTGTCGCTTTGCTATTTTCAGTGCTGTGGTGGAACGTTATGGGTCGGGTTCAGGTAAATATGTGATTGTGTGGATGTGAGGGTTAGGGTGAGTTAGGTGAGTTAGGGTTAGGCCGTGGGTCAGGTAAGTGTGCGATTGTCTGGACATGTGGGTTAGGGTGGGGTAGGTGAGTTAGGGTTAGGGAGTGGGTGAGGTGAGTGTGCGATAGTGACAGACCTTAGGGTTAGGGTTTGGGTTAAGGTAAGTGGATAGTTAGTGGTGTATGTACAGTTTAGTGTAGGGTTAGATGTAAGATTTTAGGTGTATGTGTATGGATTGCTGTTTGTTTGGTGTGCTTGTGTTGTGTGTATGTATTTCGGAACAGCACATTTTTTCCTTAGGAAACAATTTGCTGTTCTGAATGTTCGATGTTGTCAGTGTTCACTGAATTGGGTTTGATATTAGAACATTCGAAGTTCTGATACTTTGATGTTCTAATATAGACCCATATATATATATATATATATATATATATATATATATATATATATATATATATATATATATATAAAAATATATATATTGATAGATAGTATTAATAGATAGATATATTAACTCCATAGTCACACCTCAGTTCAGAAAAAGGGATAAAGGGAAAATATCCCTTAAAGGTGAAACATGGATTGTAAAGCATTCACCTCATAGTAGAGCTGAAACAATTGAAACACTTTTCAGATAGCCAGTATTTAGGAGAGTTTTCTCAGAGACTATATTTCCAGTGGAGCTACATTTAATCAGTTGTAGTGCTCCCAATTAAAACACTTTCCATAATCACGCAGTCATTGACTATTTCTTATACACCATCTTTAGATCAGTGCAAATCATGTACTTTTTGTAATTCCTTCAGGAATCCTACTCATGCCTATAGAACCCATGTATGTACATATAGCTTTGCAGAGGAAACATCTGCTCTTCTCAATGTTGATGTTCTGCTGTGTAAAGTATAATTTATATATGTATTAGAAATGTATACTGTGACACCATTATTAATTACACAAATCAGTAACCTGTTCCAAATGCCTGGTGTCCTTCTTTTGGCCTAGGGGACCTGAGATTTCTTATATATGCTTTAAACTGGGTATAGTTACATGAGACACTGGCACACCTGGCACATGACTGATCATACAGTGTAGCCTGCTGTGGTACCCTGACATTGGGCCAGATTCACGAACAGCTGATTTCCATGCAGGATCAGTACAGCAGCTGCTGCACACAATATGGCCGCCATGCAATCCAGGATAGGGCCGTTTTTGCGTGCATGAGCAGCCCTATACTGTTCCTGCATGAAATTCTGTTCAGTATGCAAATCACCTCAGTTGCTGGTGAAAACCATGCAAATGAGGTGATTTTGCGATCCAGCAAGCTGAACGGATTGCGTATAGGAACAGTGTCAGTGCAAAAATGTATTCGGCTACTAGCCGAATACATTTTTGCATCTGACAAAACAGAGGCATGACAGCTCATGAAAAGCATGTATTATGTTGAACAGACAAGCCAGTGGCCAAATATAAGGTCATGGCATTAAAAGCACTTAAATATTTTAAAAATAAAACTTTTATTTTTTTTGGTCGATCTCAGCCATTTAAACTAAGGGCAGTGGCGTGCAAACACGGGGGTACCAAAAATAAAAAAAGGGAAAACTACTTTTTAACAGAAATCTAAATTTAGCCATTATAGTCAATGGCAGGCAGAATGTAAACAAGACAAGGGAGCACTGGTTGCCAAGGGGAAAGGGTGTGCTTGAGAATTATAACTATGGACCTGCACACTGGGGTATGCAAATGAAGGGACCTATACTAAATCACAGATTTCTACCTACTGGCAGCCAGCACCTAACGTGCAAGGGCAGGAACAGGGAACCATGTAGGCAGGACAAGAGTATGACTTCAGTAGGGGGTGTGTCATGCTTATTGTAAATTTATTGGAGCCCTGCGGCCCGTATTTGCTCAGCTAAGGAAGGGTGTGTGTCTCACATTGTTGAGCACTGTTTCCCCTGCTTAAACAGGTGTGCGCGCCACACATGGGGTTTTAAACAAACAAAAAAAAAATGGAAATAGCAGCTCTGTTCACATCTGAGCACTGGGTATGTGCGGCGTGCCTCGGGGCTTAAATGGGAAGGCAATGAGAAGGGCAAACAGAGTAGGAAGGCAATCAAGGAGAACTAGCATAGCTGGCAGGCGAAATGTATCAGAATCAGCCAATTACACAGGCAGCAGACCAGCACAGCACACTACTATAAACTATGAAAACACCTTTCACTCTGTTTTTTTCCACAAACTCTACAGCACTGGTGTAAACAGATGGGGAAATTTTACCTGACAAAACTAACAAAATGCTGGGGGCTGCTGTCACTCTCATGCATCAATATGTGCAAGAGGCTGAGAGTTGTGAGGATATGAATGTTGATGACCATCCCGCAGTGAGGGGGAGGAGAAGAGTGTACAGACCCAGTGTAACCTACCAGGGGCTACATGAGCTGGAGATAGTGGCGCGCTATAGGGTGGACAGGGACATTCTACAGCAAATTGTTGAGCTCTGCCGGCCCCAACTCACACACAGAACCAACAGAGGGGAACCAATCCCAGCAGATACCAAGGTATGTGTAGGCTTAAAAATACTAGCCACAGGTACCTTCCAATAGGCAACTGGGGATATCATGGGGATCTCACAGGCATCAGCATCCAGGGTACTTCACCACTTCCTAGATGCCATGGCAGCACATGCCAGTGAGCATATATATTTCCTCAACACCCGTGAAGCGTTGACCAGCAATATGCATCTCTTCCACCAAATAGCAGAATACCCTGAGGTAGTAGGTGCTATAGACTGCACACACATACACATCAAAGCATCACCTGGTGAGTGGGGAGGGGTCTACAGAAACTGCAAGGGCTTCCCCTCCATCAACTGCCAGGTCATGTGTGATGCCCAGGACATTATCTTGAATGTGTGTGCTGGCAGCAGTGGAAGCTATCACGACTCCCACATCTGGCATTTGACACAGCTGTACCAGTCATTTGCCAGTGGGGACATCCCATATGGCCACCTAGTGGGGAATGCTGGCTATGCACTGGAGCCGTGGCTGATGACACCCTTCAGAAATGCACACACACCTGAACAAGAACTCCATAATGAGGCACGCTCAAAAAAACAGAATCATAATAGAGCGTGTGTTTGAGATGCTCAAGTCACGGTTCCGCAGCTGGGACATATCTGGTGGAGCCTTGCAGTACTCTCCAGCTACATGTACACAAATGTTCATAACATGTGCCATGCTACACAATATGATCCTGTGGAAACAGCTGCAGCAGGAACAGTGCAGGGCAAGGCCAAACACCCCCCCACCATTGCCAAGCCATCACAGGCACAGAAAGACTCGGAGGAGGAACTACCTGAGCCTGCTCATGTAGGCAGAAGGAGGAGTACCCAGTATGCCCAGTCCTTGGCAAAAAGGCAATGCATAGCACATACACTGACATGGTAGGGACCCAGGGAATGACACCTCTCTCTGACTCGCACATGCAGTAAAAGGGATGCTAAACATGACACAACCTGTGCTTTACCATGTATAAGGAGTGTACTATATGCATCCAACATAGTCAGGCCTTCAGCACCATCCTCAATACTGGCCCAGCCACAAGGTAAGTCACTCTTCCTATCAATTACTGAATGGAGTAGTATGTTGTGATAGTTGTATCTATGGTATGGACGTGAGCATGCAAGTGAATCGGGTAGCTGAATGGGATGGCAACAGATAGTGGACACCTATATGGGCAGCATGAATCCCATAACAAATACTGGTGTCAACATACTAGGCAGTACTAGACAAGGTGACAAATCTCACTGCAGTACATGTGGTGGCCCAAATATGTGTCCATACGACACACACATGCATGTCAGTGAGGCTCACATATCCACCACCAGCCTCAGCCAGCAGGACAGGTTTAAATGACCATAAAGAAAGATTGGGCTAAGGGCTGCAATTGATGGCAATGGTGAACAGCCTCCCTCCAGACCTACACAGACAGACTGCAACAGGTCTGGCAGTTGTATGTTAGTTCTGAAGGGTAAGAAGTCTGAAACTGAAATGTAAGTCAATAAAACCTAAAATCTGTACTCTATTGATATGGTTCCAGTCTGCATGATAGGTCAGAATACAAAATGAAAAGAAAGCCAACAGAATACCAGTAAAGTCATAGCAAATGTTTAAAGTCATCAGGTGTGCCCCCCCCTCACAATCCTATGTAGAAATGCAGTAACATGTAAGTGTGAGGAGTAATATCAGTGGAGCACAAATTACCTGAGTTGCCTGTGTAGTATGGAATACTGATGTAGCCTGGCCAATCACTGGCAGACCACAAAAGGCACAGTTTTTAAGTAATGAGAGACTGCCTATGTCCCTGCACAAGGCAGCATAAGGGTAATGTCCCAGGTATATCTGTGAGTCAGCTGCAAGTAGCTTCCATATCACACATGCACTCAGCTCACCCCACCATCAGCCACAGGTTTATCACAGGTTATATACTTGCTGTTGGGAATGAATACAGTATGACCTCACTTTTGTATGGGAATACCCACAGAATGCAGCATGCTGAAGAGGTGTCCTATGCAGGTGTGTCCCTAGCTGTAAGCAGCTAGGGACACACCTGCATAGAACACCTCTACAGGTGTGTCCCTAGCTGTAAGCAGCACCCTGCCTGCATCCATACCAATGGATCAATATGTACAGGAACTATTGTCATTAACACCTCACACACTTACCCTGTCACCCCAAGGGAATCCACTGACTTGCAGCCTGGCAATGTAGGAGTGACAGAATGCACTGGCCTGCTACAGTTGGCCCGCATCACTACAAAATGGCCTACAGTTCTCTGTCAAAGGCCTGTGCCTCACCCATAGTGCCAATGTAAGGTATTTCATGGGGGTCCCAACTAACAACCTAACACAGTCAACAGAACACAAATGCAAGGCCATGTTGACAAATCCCAGTAGCATGCCCCCCATGTCCTACTGCATGAACTGTGGACCAATCCATAAATACTGCTGGGATCAAGGGCCAACTATTGGGATACTTCTCAGATATTGCTCGCATAATGTTAGGAAGGGGATAGAATAACAGAGTGGGGGGGGTTGTAGACACATGGACGTCATGGAGTGTGTGAAGTCTGAAACTCTGATGTGTGCCCATACTACCCCTGTGTGCAAACCCAGTAATGGATGGCTACAAACATGCTCATAAACAACAATGTGAAGGGGAACTGACTAGATATATGTGCTCTGCCCCTGGGTAACCTGGGCGAATCTGTACAGCTGAGAGGTATGGTCACAGCAGGATGTGGCTCTTCTGTTAAGTCGATATATGTACAAGAAGGGGATCCTCAGCCACCATAGTACCAAGATGCTGGACCATTTACATAGACCCATCAGAAAGTGTCTGTAGCTACCCCTCCAGAATGGCAGGAGTGTACAAGAATGTGTAGGCTGCGGACCACAATACTGGACTCAGCTTCATTTATCTTGTATTTTCCAGTAAACAACTGAGAGCAAATAATTATATCTGTCAGTAGTTGATGACATAATACATCACAGTGTAAAACAGTACATATGTCTGAATATCTCTAACACCAACCATGTAACACAAGCAGCACAGACAGCAATAGTTACAGTATCCCCCTATCTGTTGCCCATTGTGACTCCATATTGTCAACCTATCTACAGATATCCTGCAGAAACAAGTTGCTAGCTGTAGGTGTAGAACACCAAACCCTGGACTGGAGTACAACCTTACATGGAATTGATTCACACACTCAATACAGAAGGTCATACTGAGCATGCTCCTACACTTAGAGAAATGAAGCCCATGTCTGACAACACAGTGGGCTATACATATCTGTCATTCACAGATGTCTGTGCACACATGCCAAATTGTACACCATTTATGCTTCAGACACACATAGAAATACTCACACATATCAAAGGCCAACACACTATAATATGCCAAAGAGAGAGACAGACAATGACAAAGAGAATTAAATTATGAGGCCTGTCCCACCCACTACACATCTAATTGGCCGATATCACATGATGTGCCAATGTCAGTCACTGTAGACATTCCTTTTGGTAGCCTTCAGCCCTATAGTGTCTGTGGTGCTTGTGATAACTGTGTAACACCATAGTACAAATCAATATTATTCATGTAGCCTTTGTATACTCAGTCCTGTCAAATGTAAAGTTGTGTGTGACTGAGTGGATGTGTTTGTTTCCAGTGGAATGATTTATGCCCCATTCACACACACTGCAATTCCTATTGCCCATGTTAGCACTGCTTCTGATGTCAGTCACCTTGAAATAGACCATCAGCCAAATCCGTGGCACTCGTGATAACTGTGTAATACTGTAGTGTAGTAAGCTAGTTAGGTAGAAGTTCTAATCCCAGGCATGGCAATTGTGATAGTGTGTGTGTGTGTGTGTGTGTGTGTGTGTGTGTGTGTGTGTATACGTGTGTGTGTGTGTGGGGGGGGGGATGAATGATTTTGAGGCCATTCACACTCACTGCACCTGCCATTGCCCTACTTTAGCAGGAATGCTGGTGTCATGGGTTCATAGGTTCATAGGTAGGTACTAGCCTACTCGTCTTAGGGCCTATGTAAGCCTAGCCAAACAGTACACTGGCTTTTGCCACCCAAGAAAATAATTTTCCTGTGCCCCTGTCGAGCATAGCCACAGAAGTGATCCCCGGGGTGAATTTCCTATCTCCCATCCAATCATCAAGATTTGTCTTGAAGAGTAATAATGAGGAGCTTTGTTTGATATAGATAGGTTTGTTCCAGAGTATGAAAAGTCTCTGAGACAGGAATCTATCCCTCCAGCACGTTCTGTTTATTGTGGTGACAAGATTTAGGTCCCTAAAGCGTGTAGCCTAGAGGGATTGGGATTTATTTAAGTGGAGCGTGTCCAACAGCTCTGGGTTTGACATAGCTTTGTATGTTAGGCAGAGATCACCTCTGAGTAGGCAATATGCGATGGAGTAAAGCTGGAATTTTTTGAGACGGTCTGCATAGGGCATCTTTTTGAGGCTGGTCATCCTCTTTGTGAGGTATTTTTGCGGCCTTTCGAATTGTTGTAGATGTCTTGTGAGGTACATACCAAAAGGGGCATTGTACTCTATAATGGGTCTAATGAGTGATGAGTAGAGGGGAACAATGACCTCTTTTTTCCTGGATGAGAAACCTTTTGTGATGAGGTGTGCCAAGTAGAAGGACTTCCTGACTACTGTGGTGATGTGATTATCAAAGGAGAGACTACTGTCCACCTGTGTCCCAAGGTCTCTTATCACAGCTTCGGTGTTAAGTAGACTACCGCCTATGTGGTAGTTCATGGGTACAGAGTTTTTACCAAAAGGCATGACAATGCACTTTTTGGCATTGAGCTTGAAGCCATGGGTTTGACTCCAGGCATCTGTCTCAGTGAGGCCCCTTTGTAGGATGTCCACATCATTAGGAGTTTTGATTATGGCTCCTAGTTTGCAGTCATCTGCAAACTTTGTTAGCCAAAGACCTTCTGTGTTAGCCTGTAGTTCAGAGAAGTAGATACCAAACAGGAGAGGACCCAGTACTGAACCCTGTGGTACTCCACTTGTCACTGGTCAGTAGTTGGATTTAGAGTCTGCTACCCTAAAGTATTATGCAGTTATCATGAGCACCTCGTAGCTTACAGTGCAGAGACTTGGCCAAATGGTTATTTCAAGGTCACCTTGAAATAACCCTTTGGCCAATTCTCAGCCCTGTAAGCTACATGGTGCTCGCAATAACTGGGTAATACTGTAGGGTAGCAAACTAGTTAGGTAGGAGTTCTAATCCCCGATAAAGCAACTCTGAGAGTTTGTCTTTGTTGACACCATATTTTGTGACCATTCACACTTACTACACTTCCCTTACTCCTCATTTAGTACTGCAGCTGATGTCACTCACCTTCAAAGATACCTTTGGACAGCTCTCCAGTACATAAGCTCCATGGTGCTTGCAATAACTGCGTAATACTGTAGTGCAGCAAACTATCTAGGTAGGAGTATTAATCCTGGTTCTGGAAACTGTGAAAATGTGTGTGTTTGTCTTTGTTGACACCTGATTTTGTGGTCATTCACACTTACTACACTTCCCTCACCCCTCCTTTAGCACTGCAGCTGATGTCACTCACCTTCAAAGATTCCTTTGGACAGCTATCTAACATATAAGCTCTATGGTGCTTGCAATACTCTCTCTCTCTCTCTACCTCTCTGGTAGATGTGGAAAAATGTATCTGTTTTGCATAGGCAGCAGCTTGACTTTGGTAGCTAATGCTCATGATCAGCTGATGGCCTGTGCTTGAATTGGAGTTCTCCAGTTGTTAACTGCATGTGGAACAGTTGTAGTATCATTCCTATAGCCAATTGCATGGAAACACACTCCTATAAATAAGCACTGCAAGTGGGTGTTGGCCCTTCTCCTTCAATGTGAGGAGGACTTCACGTGGGTGTGTGACAAACAGAATCACAGAGGCTAGTTGGAAATACTTCTTACAACAAACACTGTGGAGACTGGCCAATGAACTGGGGGGGTGGGATGTTCCAGACATGGAGACAAATGTACGTATTGCTGTTCTACATTTGAAGTAATGTTGGTTTAACAGGGTTTATGTGGATATGGCTGTTCTGCATGATTTAAAGTCTGGCATGACAGTGTGTATGTGGTTGAGAAAACTCTCACCTATAGGTCTACCTGCAGACTGGCCAGAGTTTGGAGTCTTAGATTTGGTGTGTTACTCACACATTTTCTGTCTTTATAAATACAGTAGCAAACTCTGATTATTGTAGTCAGTAAATGGTAACATCCATGTGTGTTACTGACTTCATATCCCTCAGAAGAGATATGTCACAACAAACCCTGTTATACCAGCAATGTTCTCAGTTTATAACTGCAATATGTCAATATTGTCCCTGTGTTTGTGCCTCTGTCCCCAAAGTCTGTCACCCTTTGTTCATATGTCATGCAGTAAGAGGTGGATATGTACAGTATATCATTATTTACTGACATAATTCCTGATATCAAGCCAGTGATATATCAGACTGACAGACATTTAATGTATAGGTGGCCTAATATTTGAGGATAAAACCTGGACATTCTGTCATAGTCTGTACAGTAGTGAGGTCTGTGTACTTATGGTGATTGTTGACAGAGTGTCTGTATTACACAGCAGTGTATTGTGATTATGTTATTTGGCCTGTGTACAAACTGAGGTAGATGTCGGTGTTCTTGGTCCTGTTCTATCTGACGTTGCATGCTGCTTCAGTTTTTGATACCCTAGCAGCCTATATGTTTGTAGAGCCAGACTGAGACATGTCCATTACCACAATCAGGCATTAGGCTACACTGTGCATTGGGCCAGTATATGTAGGGTTAGTGTTTGAGTGGCAAACATGATGATGACTTTTTTCACACAGTCCATATACTGTACTATTACTTAGGCTTACCATTATGTGACTGTGTTGAGACTGGTTATGGGTATGCACTTTCACACTGGTGTCTGTTACTCCATACAGTTACACGCCTGTAGTGCCTACTATATTTGCAATTACATATGCATTCCCCCATATGTAAATTGGGTTAGTGTTGTGGCAGTCTGCCTGTAGTGTAGACAGTGCTTGGTGACATGCCTAGCAACTCACTGTATTTACCCTAGTGTAATGTTATGTGCAGATATTTGTCAGATGTACTGGTGTCTGGCTACCATACATGTTGTGTATTTCTGACAAAGCAGTGGGGTGCTGTGAAGATGTATGTCACTAACTAGTGGGAAGTATGTGGCTTGGGAACTCTGCTCCTCCAGTTAATATGTGTTAGGATAGACAGGAGGGTGTTAATGCATCAACTGTGTGAGCTTATCTAGTCCTGTATTTGTGATATATCCCCATTTTCATGGCATTAAACATCCCCTTTGTCAGGCTTGTACCACATTTCTTGCACTAAGGAGTTCTGTGTATACCTGCTGACTGACCAGATTGTTTCAGACTGTCCATGTTTATTGCACACATTTCTTCTGTATTCCACAGGATCATTACTGTGGCTTGTGTGGTACTTCCCTATGATGATTTTATGATGTCTGTCAGTAATTGATGGTGGACATGTCAGTTTCAGAAGAGCCTTTCTTCACAACATGTATGTTAACAAAAACCCTGTCACTGTAGCAGCAGTCTACATTTATAACTGCAATATATACCTTACGTTCCATTGCACTAAGAGGTTGAGAGTTATGCTGCTGAGGTATGACTCCACTACAAGTCATGGGCATATGTTATATATACATAAATGCATACACACACACACACACACACACACACACACATATATATATATATATATATATATATATATATATATATATATGTGTGTGTGTGTGTGTGTATGAATATGTATGTGTATATATATATATATATATATATATATATATATATATATATATATATATATATATCCTTTTATGTGCACAAATGAGTGTTGTATATCCCTTCTCAGCTATATCCCACCACATTAATCTGATATGTGTATACTTACATATAAGAACATGACTGATTTAACACTATTTTCACTTACAAGTACTAAACAATTGTAGTAGTCAAAGCAGTTGTTCACTACTATTCAGTATTTGTACTGAATGATATAGTTGAAAAAACAAGAGTCATCTCCACAGCTCAGATGGCTTAGTGGTTAAGTGCTGTGACTATATTATACAGGGTCCTGAGTTCAAGACCTGCATGAGTTACTTATTTTGTTGCTGGGCAGAACAAGGGCTGATGGAGACAAGGTGATTAAGGTGGTTTAAAGCTGCTTTAAGCAGGTTTGTGCATTGTTAAGTGCTGCTAACATATGGTAAATTAATACACACTTTCACTATGTAGGCTTCACTTACCAGTGCACAAATCTGCTTAGCATTTACATTTAAGCGATACTTATACCTGCTAAGCATAGCTAAACCCTGGTAAGCAGTGATCACATTCCAGTCTAATAAATAGCAGGGTAATGACATCTTTAATAAGTGTATTTAATTTCATGTACATGACATGCTTCTATGTGCTGTCATTACAGTAGCAAGGGGTGTGAATATACTGTATGGGACACCTGAGTATACATGGGCAGTACCACAATCTTTTCTCTTTGTATGTGTTTCATACTTGGATAGTATCCCAGGTTATATGCACTCACACTTGCATGTATTGTATCATTACATTACTACATTTAACATTGCTTTTCCAAGTAAGAGTAGATTGCAGATTGTAGTACTGGAGCCATACACCCCTGCATGCAAAGCTGGACTCTGAGTACTGCCTATTGTGTTCTTGGTGTTTGACCTGTATGTTTTTATGCATCTCCTATTGGATATTGATCTGATATGTTGATATTAACTGTAGACTACTATGTCTTTAGGACATGGCATTGAGGACTGCTGTCATGTAGTAATGGCATACTTATCAGTTTCAGACGTCTATCTGTCAAAACATTTATCCTAATGCATAACCTGTTGGCTAGCTACTTTCTGTCTGTCCTCTGTACAGATGTGCAGATGTCTGGTATTCATCTTGGCTGCTTATAGGCAATCTCTGATTGACTCACACTTACATGTCTGCCCAGCTGTCTTATGAATGCCACAGCTGGGAAACCCCACTCTGTATGCACCACATGCCATGGATACCTCAACCAGACTACCACACTCAACAGAACATGTTTTAGTACAGGTTCCTAAACCAGACACTCGCCATGTTATTCAATATATGTTGCATATATGTCAATTGGAGCACCTCACTGGCTCTCTTCAAGATAAAACCAGATGAGTAGATGTTGAATTTAACTGTCACTCTGGGGATCACTCAAGTGGCATGAGTTGATAGATGGCCTGCTGACAAATGTCAGGTGGCATGATACCAGTGTACTCACATGCCCTACTCTTATCATCTCTCCATGGACATTAGCCTGGTGCACACCTAGGAACACCTGCACCTATGGACCTCACCCACTACAACCCCATTGCTATACTTAGAAAGGGCTGCTGCTGTAATTCACATTAACTGTACCTTGTGACACTCTTCATCCTATGGGCTACCTGCAGCTTGCAGTACCAGCATAACACTGTTCTACAAATGGGTAGATAGGCGTGGGTTACCCTCTGAGTCTTTGCAAATGTGAGTGTGTGTGTATGTGTGCAATTGTGTGTGAGTGTGCATATTTGTAGGAGACAGCATTCTGAGGCCACATTCTCCAAATACACTAAAGCTTGCCATACATTATAAGGGATGGTGATGTTACTGACATTAGGAGAGCCATGACAAAACCCTCACCCTACTATCCCTGTGGCATGTGCAATAAATGCATATCCCTGTAGTAGTAATAAGTAGAAGGTCTATGTTATAACAGCGAACGATCAAAAGATCGAACGCTGTTATATTGAGCACAAAAGAACAAAAACAAAAAGAGCAAACAGCCAGAACAGTCCCCCCCAAAAAAAAGAAACACACTAAACAGTATTTTAAGTGGGGGGCTTTGCCCCCCACACCCCCCATACTTAAATATACCAACCCTGAGATGGCACTATAGTGCCAAAAGCAGCAAAAATAAATTTATGTATTTAAAAATCATATATTTTTATTAGGAATATTATGAAGTGTAATTATGGATTCTGTGACATCATTATTTTTTGGCGCCTTTTTTAGTATTTAAACAATGATTGTTGTGTTGTCTAATTGTCTGATGAAGTTTACTATTTAGTAAATGAAAAGTTGTATCAGTCTTTATTCCTTGAACTGCCTATTTGTGTGTTTTTATGGGTGTGTGCTGTTTTTCACTTTTAAGTAGTGATTTGGCATTCTCATGGATATGGTGGCTGGTTCTCAGCCTTTATTTTTGCAAAATAATTCCGATGAAGCTATGGGTAAAATATTTGAGCTTATAACACTGTTCAATCAATGTATGGATGCATTGGCTGTTATTGTGGAAGGAATGAAAGATACAAGTATTGCCGGATAGGGTAATCTACAAGCTGGCACTAATTTCCATTCCACGCAGCAACTACAAACAACGAGAGAAGGCGTGCTTGAGTGCAGAGGGTGATATACATACGGAGGAAGGTATTCTAATACATGGCGCACCTACAGAGGAAGGCGTCCTGATGCAAAGCCAGGAAACAACTCAATTTATAGGCGACAGAATCACCCAGTTAGAGGTGTAACTAGGACAGCGGACAATGAACAGAAGCAGAATAGCAGTGTGAACATCACGGCAACAAATACTGAGCAGATAAAAGCGTATAATGCAAGTATACCATCAGCTTTTGAGACGATAGCTGTTAATGAAGTGAATATTGCCCAGAATGAACAGAGCCAGTGTCCTTTGCCTGGTTTTGATGGTCGGTATGAATTTAATGTAGTAAGTAATAGCTACAATAATACAATGACTGAGCAAGTTAATAATATGACTGAGGAAACTACTAATATCACTGAACAAGCTGACAGTTTTGCTATTGGCATGCATCATGTGTTTGTAGAAACACGGATTTGGACAGTATTAAATTGGAAACCACCTTCTATTAATGAATGGTTGGTTTGTGATAGTATTGGAAAAGAAACTGATGGTAATATACACAAGGAAGGGTTGAATATAAGAACTTTGTTAGAACAGTTTGACACAAAATTGTATACATTAAAAAAAAAACTACAGTTGGAAAACATGTATTTAAAACAGCGTTTAATCAACAAAGTTGTGCCAAAAGGATTGTGCACATGGCGCTATCCTTCAGGTTTCATTGAAAAAATCATCCTTTCATATGGAACTGTTAGCCATGTACGATAGACATGGTTTTGAGCTCCTGGAAATGTTAATCAAGTATAATACAAAAGAGGCTGATGTATTTTGGGGGAATGTAATGCTTTAGAAAATCATCTGCAGACTGAAATTAGTTATGAAAGGTATAAATATGAACATCAGAGAATTTATGAAAGTATTGAAAAACAGTTAATGGAATTGAAATGTTAAAAACCTAGTAAATCATTAAGGGACAAGGGGCAATATGAAAAAGGTATGGCTTACCCTAAGCCCCTAAGGTAAGAACTTTACAGACTTCTCAAGAAACCCCTAATGTCAATATTAATACCAATGGGCAACAGGGGAGTGTACAGGATGAAAAAAAGGCCAATAATGGCTCAATTTCACTGCAAGAAGAGGAACAATTTAAATCCGTGGAGACAGGTCTAAGGAGATCAGAAAGACTTAAAAACTGTGGTAATCATAACAATAATGGCAACAGGCAATATAATCAGGATTTTTACACACCTTCCAGATGCAATCAGAGGATTCCAATACTGGGGGAAAGGGAGGGGGAGGGGTTATAATTGATTAATGATGCCAATGTTAATCTGGAGTACATGAGAAAAGAACAGTATGGTGATTATGATGCTACCAATGTTATCCCACAATTATTCACAATAGCACAAAGGATTTTAAAGTTTATAATTTTTCCAGAACTGTTATTGATGAGGAAATGGTTGATGTACTTAGTAAAGGCCTTACTTTTGTTCCAGTAAAATGTCTTAGTTTAGCTGATATCTTAATCTGATTTAAAGTTGTTTTTGAGAAAATTAAACTTAAAATATTATTTGGGTCAAATAATGTACTGGATGATGGCTTATTTCGAGGAAGCAGCACATTCAACCCCCCATTGCACCCCACATTATTGCTATATGAAAAGATATGTGAGATTGACATTAGGCATACCTTTAGTAGAAGTGGGGCATTTAAGGACAATTTAATGAATGAAGAAAGGAATAATTTGATATTCTTAATGCAACAGTCCTTAAGAATTAAGAAACCGGATAAGGGAGGGGGATTAGTGATTATGGATGTATTTGATTACAAAAAAAGAATGTATGAAATATTAACTCAAGCCACACACCAGGAAGTAAGTAGGAATGAGGTTAATATAGCCTATAAGAAAATTTATGTTCTGCTTAATGACATGTTTCTCGAGAACAGAATAACTTTGGATGATTACAATTATTTGAACAGTATTTCTCCAGTAACCCCTACTATTTTTGGAGCACCAAAAGTGCACAAAAGTATAGTAAACCCACCTATGCGGCCCATAGTGGATGGACGTAATTCCATCACCTATGCAGCAGCCAAGTATCTTGACAATAAAATGAAAAAGTATGTGACAAGCTACTCCCAGGTTTGCAATGACTCATGTCACTTTATGGATATTATGAATAGCAAAGAGTATTTAAATGATAGTTTATTCCTTACAATTGATATAAAGGATCTTTTTACATGTATACCTCATCAAGAAGGTTTGGAAGCTGTTAGTGTATTCTTGCAAAAACAAGGGGTAGTACATGCAAAGATTAATTTGTATATCGATTTGTTTGAAATGATACTAAAAAACAATTTAAATCAGTTTAAGAATAAATACTTTTTGCAACAGGTCAGTGTAGCCATGGGGTCACCATCCGGTACAATTTTTGTTGACATCGTAATGGCAGTCTGGGAAGAGCAGTACATTTTCATTAGCCCTTTTCCACAATACATCCAGGTCTATTTAAAATATTTGGATGATATCTTTACTTTGTGGCAAGGAGACCAAGGTGTTTTAAGCTGGTTTATGGAGTATATTAATAATACAACAACATATTTGCAATTCACACATGAGATTGGAGAAAAGACTATCAATTATTTGGATGTCAATTTAATTAAGGACATAGCAAATAAAAGGTATATAGCCAACATTTATAGAAAGCCAACTTATTTAAATTAATTTCTACATTTCACCAGTGCCCGTACAATTGGCAACAAGAAGGCGGTGGTTAAGGGACAATTTGTAAGGGCAGCCAAGATGGTAACTTTAGATCTGGATTTTGAAAATGAATGTGACAACTTAATAGGTATGTTTTCAAAGAGAGGCTATCCTATTGTCATATTGTATGAATTGTATAAAGAAGTTAAAAATAAGAGGTATAATGGGTATTTTCACCTATATTAGGGCATAATGGGGAACAACTACCCAATAATGGAAAAGAAAAAGCTGTAGATACAATGGCATTGTTTATAACACCATACAATATACATTTTCAAAAGATTAAGATTATCATGTCAAAAAATTGGATGGTTATACAGGAAGATGTGCAGATAAGGGGTAAACTGGAGCAGCGTTTCAAAATGATAGCAAGAAAAGGAACCACTTTAAAAGCTTTGCTGGAAAGGAATAAGTCAAGTAACACAGGTAGAGCACAGCAAGGGAGTGTGAGTAAGTGTGGTAGGTGCAATTATTGCAGGTACATTCAAGAAGGCCATGCCATCATAATAAAAGGAAAAACATATATTATAAAAGGGAAATATAATTGCAACTCAAAAGGGCTGGTGTATATAGCTTTATGTCAACAATGTCAGGCTTATTATGTAGGTAGAACAACTCGTATGCTTAAAGAAAGGATATATGAGCATACATATGCAATAAGGAAGCACAATGTTAATAATGCACTTGCTAGACATGTACATGGATGTACGGACCATGAATTTAAGTTTTCAGTATTGCAACAAGTTAAAATGCCCGAAAGAGGTGGCCCTTGGGAGCGTCTGTTGGCTAAAGCAGAATTAAGTTGGCAATTAAATTTGTTTTCTTATGCATGGCCAGGACTGAATGATATATGCAACATTACCACTATATTAAAAATTGAAAGCACTAGAGAGGTGATGAAATATTTTAATATTTATTTTATAATCAATATCATACAGGTTTGTAGCTTGTCCAGGTTTATTAGTTATGATTTTATAAAACATTGTAGGTAATAATAATAATATATATGTAATGTGTATTTAAATTTATGTATTTAAAATCATATATTTTTATTAGGAATTTTATGAAGTGTAATTATGGATTCTGTGACATCATTATTTTTGGTGCATTTTTTAGTATTTAAACAATGATTGTAGTGTTGTCTAATTGTCTGATGAAGTTTATTATTTAGTAAATGAAAAGCGCTTAACAGCATAAGTTGTATCAGTCTTTATTCCTTGAACTGCCTATTCATGTGTAAAAAACAGCAAAGTGACAGAAGCGGCCAAGCGACTTCTTTCCCAGGGAAAGAATTTGTTTAAAAATCACTTCGTCATTTTGCGTTTTCGACATTTACAGTTTGACGAAGATGCATTCGACATAATGCATCTTTGTTCTTCTGAAAGGAACCCTAATTAGATAGACAAAGGTTTGTATTGCAGTCCTGGTCAATGTGTGATTGTGGGTATGTCAGAGCATTATCATGGGTTTCATTGAGTACAATATCCAATGTGGGGTAGGGGTGCTGGGTATACTGTCTTTGTACCATGGTACCCCCAGTACATTTCCCAAGGGCCACTGTATGAGGACCGCTGTCACCATCAACCATACAGGTTACTGATGACACTATCCAGCCCAATGATGCATGTAGTGTGTGCAGAAACTCTGTAACAGTATGGACTGAATGATAAGGTAGTCAGCACTGCTAAACCCAGGTCTGTCAAATGTGTCTGTGACTGTATGTGTTTATCAATGTGTATATGACAATATGTTATACTATGTATTCTCCATTAACACCCAGTACATCCTCCATTATCATACTGCACAAGGCTTGGTGATGTTGTTCACTTTACAGGAAGCTCAGGACACACCTCACCCTACAAACTCTGTGGTATGTGCAATTAAGGCTAAACACATTAGTAGCAATAAGTACCTTGGTAGGGCTTCTACTCTCAGTGTTTCCAAGTAAGTGTGTGTGTAGGTAGGTACTAGGCTATCTGCCCGAGGGCATTTATAAGCCTAGCCAGAGTGAGTCAGCTTTCGCCACCCCAATGATTAATTAACTGATCTTCTGTGAAGCAGAGCCAATGAAGTGATCCCAGGGTAGAGATCTACTTCAGTTTGCAGAAAATATATCTCCCAGGGGATCATTTGTCCGAGAAATAACAGGCAAAAGATAACATTTCAAAGCAATCATTTTGTGAAATTCATTCCATCAAAACTAGTAGTGGACGAGTAAATGCCCTCTTCCCCACTGTACAGCTGTACAGTGATACTGGAGTTGGTATATATAGTTGGGTGTGGTTGTTGTGGGCACAGACACCAACATTGGGGTTGTTGTGCATATCCCCTGCTTAGTGTGCTGTTATACTGTACAGTTTATGTAGAGGTTAAATAGTTGTTAATCACACTATGTGTGGTTCTACGCCACCCCACACCCTCAAACTTTGGGGACTGTGCCACCCACTCCAGCACACCTATGTTTGCCTACTCCAGGATTGCACTACATTGGGGAAGAGGACATATACTCTCCCAGTACCATTTTCAATGAAATTAAACTGGTAGACTGATTATTTACTGATGTGATGTTTTGGCAATTTGGTCTTGGTGGAATTACATAGGCCAAAATGAGTTCTCTGCAGAATGATGTATATCCATGTGAATGGAATTCTCTCTGTATTGCATCAACACAAAAGCCTCTGTGTATGTTATTCACAAACATTTGGTGTGTGCCACACAGTACACTTACCATTGTCCACTGTAGAAGAGCTGCTTACATCAGCCACTATGTACTCACCTGTATACACCCCTCAGACCTATCAGCCATGTGGCACATGCAATAACTGTTATATAGACCTGTTACTAATGTTCATCTGTACCCTGGATATAACACAGTCAATGTGTCATCACAGTGTCACACCCCTAGTAAGAAAGGACAGCAGACCAACATCCTCCTGACACATAGAGACCTAGAACACAAACAGAATACATTATGGAGACCACAATCAGTCAGTGTTAATAACAGCTATAATGCATCATGGCTGGACAGCTACACACCCTTACGTGTAAGCATTAAACATTCCAGCTGACAACATGTTAAACAGCATTACATTGCTAAACTTTAGTACATTCACCCTGTGCATCAGAACCATATTAGCATGTCCCTGTATCAATGGTATGGATGACAGGGATGCAGCACAGGTATCATCATATGCACAGGGTGTGGTGTGGGTTTCCCAGAGGCCTAGGCTGAGCCATTTGTTTGACATCATGTGTGTGGGTTAGGGAGATCTTTATTAAATGGCCTGTGCAGACATGGTGTGTGTAGGTATGGAGGTGCCCTAACTGTGTTGATGATGTGCATGTGTATGCACACAGTTCTGTCACGTGGCTGCCCTATGCAGGTGTATGTTGGACAGCTGCGGACCATACATGGCAGGGTGTACAGTTCACCATGTCTGGCCACAGACATGGGAACTGTGCATGCCAGGGGTAGCATGGGTGCTACCAGGCAGAAACCAAGATATGGTTCTCTCCCCTGATGATGACAATTGTCCGCTGGATCTCCGTCCCTGTTGGGACCAACCAGGACCATGTGCACATAGCCTGCTGCATTGTGGTGTAGACAGTGCTGGTGCTGGTACTGCCACTATGGGAGTGGCCGTGAGATGTTGCATGTCCATGTAGACCTCCACCTTTTGGTGTTGCTGACCTACATCCATGTGACCAACGCCCTACTCCCACCACATGCTGTACCACAGACACCACATGGTCGAGGATTCCCACCATCTCACCCAACTGTCTATCCATGACCTCTGCAAAATAATGGTGGGCATCTGCAAGATCATGGATGTAGTCATGTACAGCAGGAAGAGTAGCCCTCTGCAGCCTCAGACTATCCCTGGTGTAATGTTCCATACATGCCTGTGCCTCCATGATGGTCCAAAACATGCATTTGGTGACACCTGCTGTATCACACGTATCTTCATGAATACTGTCTGTAGGTTTGAGCCTTAGTCTCATGACACCATTACACATTGCAACACATGCCTTTGGGAGACTTGATGTTATGCTTATGCTACCTGTACAGATCCCTGGATGATGTTTCATGTGGAACAACTCTTCCGTCTGATTACCTTAACCCATAGGCTACACTTATGGAGAATCCAGGCAATTCTCCACACAGGTACTGCACAGGCAGTACTTGCTAGACATTCCTGCAAGTCCCTCAGTGTTGCTGCATGTTTCTGGGCAGCCTCCATTACCAGTTTTCAATATGTTTTGCCATCTGTTTTGGCTAGGCATCTGTTTATTTTCTACAGCAATGTTGTCCCATAGTTCATACACATATGGATGACTGTCTGCACTGTTTGCCATGGTATATGCATTGGTGAGGTAAGGCTACTTTACCGACTCCTGAGTGCTGCCTTTCGGATATGGGATACATTTAATGATTTATACAATATGTGCAAGCCACGGCTGCCTCTGTTGCAGGTGAGTGGGCAAATGTCATGGACATACTTCTTGGACAGCAGACCATTACTTGGTGTGACATTGAGGCCCTGTACTTGGCAGATGTTTACTCAAAAAGAGTGAATGCTGTCAGTACATCACAAGCTGTTTCCACAATATGTTATTTGGAGTGTGCACACATATGTCTCCAGTGTTTGGTAAGGTTTGTATTCCCCATATTTGTTGTCCTAACATAGGATTCCATATTGCACATTCATGCTCATGTTAGGATCACATTACAGGTTGTAAAAGGTGTGGAATGTGCTACTGTGGTCTGCCGTTGTTTATATCAGGAACAGTTGCCATTGTAATAGTGGTGTATACACCGTTGTATCCACTGTATAAGGGTAATGTTTCAGACATGTCCCTACTGTAGGTAATTTGTCCCACCGTTATGCTCATCTTTGTCCACGCATATTGCACTGACAGATTGTTAGGTATACTGCAAGAAGTTTACATACTCTTTAGATATGCCACCATGGTGTCCATTGTGATGCAGTGTAGTTAACACCAACAAAAATGAACATGTACAGCATGCATTATGGGTAGGTGTGTTAAATGTGTGCATGGCAAATAGCATGGCCATAACATGTCCGGTGTATTGGCAAATATTGGCAAACCTTAACAAAACAGCTCCATATTCATCAGCTACAAGCTGCTGCCCCAGTTGTATACCAGAGGGACCTAAATAGTTGTGTGAGACAAGTAATGTCAGTAACCACACTTGTGGCATTGGTACAGGGTGGAAGTAGAATTTCAGCACATCAACAGTACAAACCCACAATACTAAGGATTATGCACATCTGTTCATTACTACACTCCAGCAACAGACTATCTTATCTGACATATGCATGTAGATACTTTACAGATAAAAATGGTTAAGCAACATTGGTCGAGTAATGTGCCCTGGGACCTTACCTGCATCCTCCATGTCCATTGTGTGGGTTCTACTCACCTCTACAATGCTGTCTTCAACCTGCTAGCTTGTCTGGTGGGCAGGTGCTCCAAGGCTGGCGAGGAACTCCTCAGCATGTGTCAGTGGGTGCTGGATGGCATGACCCACACCTGTGGCTAGCTGGTCTCTCCTAACAGTAGCAGCACATGGATGGGCGTGGTGGATTAGGTCAGTGCAATGATGCTACACCTGCTCATAATTTCAGCTGTGCAGGCCAACATAATTTACCCTGTAGATGAGCTCATTCCACAGTGGACAGGAGTGTGGTTGATGTGCATATCCCCCTGTACAAATGGTGTGGACAGGGTGCCACTGTTCTCACCTATCCTGTCTGATGCAGGTTGCCTGTATCCATGGCATGTGTGTATGAGGTGTGCTTTACCCCCAATACAGGTTGACTTGTGTTACTGCCTCTGAGACTGCCTACTTATGTGGAGACATGGTTGCAATTGGCCTTGGTGGTTTGGATATGTCTGATTTCTCATCATAGTCAGCCTTACAGGAAGTCACCTGTGAACCTACATGCTTGCTCAGTAGAGGTGCCTTGCTTCCAAGTTGTGGTCTGCACCTATGTGTCCCTGTACACCAACTATAGCAACCTATTATGTGTTTTGTGTCTTACTGCTGTCCACTAAGGGGGATTACTCTATTGTTGGTAGAGGCTGGTTGCACAGGTCAGGTAATGCTGATTCCATAGCGCTACAGTGGATATAAAGTGTACACACCCGTTACAATGCATGGTAGTTGTGCAGTTGAAACATGACCCCACAAAAGCACATGTCAACACAATCCCCACCTGTGATGTGACCTATAGCTTGCTCAGTTCAATAGGGAACATAACAACCTGTGCTGTGAAAAAAATATGGGCATTAATACTCAGTACAGAAAGCAGTTGAATATGTAAGCACACCGTTACACTGATGTTGTGTAAACACCTGCTGAGATGATTACAGCATCCATTTGTCTTCGTTTGTACTCTAACGTCATATCACATCTTCACTTGGCAATGGTTGCTCACCTTCCAAGAAATGGCTTTGTTTATTTTTCAATAGAATTGTACAGGTTATGGGTCACATTTTAGGTGAGAAACGTTTTGATATGACTTTCTGTGGTCTCATTGGCATATTTCGCACACACCTGACATTCCAACAGGGGTGTTTACACTTTGATATCCAGTATATATGGGTGTTTATATAGCTGTTAGTGGTAGGCATGGACAGTGGGTCATAACACAGTTGTACACTTCTCTGATTACTACCTGATAAGCAAGCCTACTGTAGTACCCATATCAGTGTCATGGGAATGCTACAATTAGTAGCTGTACACATTTTATTTTGTTGTATGCAGTGACAGTGATATTACACACATGTGCAACATGCACGTCCTATTTTCCGGACTGCATGTAACCCATGTTATTACTTCTGTGCCTTTCAGCTGAACATACACATACATACACATGCTCAGGGGATACCTGGTATAAATTTGTGTTTTATGTAAGTATGGCACACTGTATTTACAGTCTTGCAGCTCAACTGTACATCTCAACCTGTTATACCAGGACTTCTGGCCATTGGTCCACATCACTGGGTGACAACAGGGAAATCAAATTTGATTAAGTATTAATATAGTTGACATAACCCAAGTATATGTGTATGTGACTACAGATATCTGTCACAACTGTGAACTTTGTCCAGAAGAACACTGTACAGTTGAATGTCATTAATTCAATATATCACATGCAGTTTAGCACACACATCTGCAGCAGTGCTTTACTATTCTCATGCCCTATATGGGTAGCCTGCATTTACGATACAAACATGTATAATACTCATATTCACAGGTAACATATGGATATGGGCACCATCCCATTAACTGGCCTAGCAGTCACACAGACATGACTGTTTGACAGACACTCTAGTGGTTGCCATATGTGAGCTGTCCTTTCCCAGGGTGTGTCAGGCTCCTCAGCTGCGACCGAACCTATCCACCTCTTAGAGCATCACATGTGGACAAAGCCTAAAATTAGGGGGAAGATATAGGGACAGATCATAGACATGCCTATGACAAACCTAGGAAGTTTGTAGCATGATACATTTTGCATGGGTCTATATTACAAGATCAAAAAACCCTTTACGCGAATACCTAAACATCGACCCCTAAATAGTGAACCATGAAAATCCCGAACGCACTAAACCACGAAAAATAAAATATCGAATTATCATAGTCGGCCAACCCCACCACCCACTACTTAGTACCTACCCAAACAAAATAAATAAACCACATACATACATACACTAACCAAACCCTACTTCTAACGTAAAGTAAAGCACCAAAACCCTACTTCTAACCCTACACTAAACCCCATATACACAACTAACTATGAACT
Organism: Protopterus annectens; assembly: GCF_019279795.1. Lineage (NCBI taxonomy): Eukaryota > Metazoa > Chordata > Ceratodontiformes > Protopteridae > Protopterus > Protopterus annectens. The sequence goes on from NC_056733.1 coordinate 1,047,597,657, forward strand.
ATGCTTAACCCCTCCATAACCCTAAGGTCCGTAACTACTGCACACTTCCCCTACAGACATACACCCAAACAAAGTAAATAATCCACAAATATACATTTAACAAAATCCTACTTCCAACACTTCACTAAACCACACATACACAACTATCTATGCACTATCCTTAACCCCTTCCTAACCCTAAGGTCTGTAACTACCGCACACTTCCCCTACAGACATACACTTAAACAAAATAAATAATACACATGCATACACTTAAAAAAACCCTACATCTAACACTACACTAAATCTTACATACATTACCTATCTATGCACTTACCTTAACCCAAATCCTAACCCTAAAGTCCTATCTATCACACACTTACCTTACAGAGCTATACTGCAGACAGGCCAACCAGAACAAATCAACATTCTGGAATTTGCAGTTTGTACTCACCTCCACAATGCTGTCTTCAACCTGCTAGCTTGTCTGGTGGGCAGGTGCTCCAAGGCTGGTGAGGAACTCCTCAGCATGTGTCAGTGGGTGCTGGATGGCATGACCCACACCTGTGGCTAGCTGGTCTCTCCTAACAGTAGCAGCACATGGATGGGCGTGGTGGATTAGGTCAGTGCAATGATGCTGCACCTGCTCATAATTTCAGCTGTGCAGGCCAACATAATTTACCCTGTAGATGAGCTCATTCCACAGTGGACAGGAGTGTGGTTGATGTGCATATCCCCCTGTACAAATGGTGTGGACAGGGTGCCACTGTTCTCACCTATCCTGTCTGATGCAGGTTGCCTGTATCCATGGCATGTGTGTATGAGGTGTGCTTTACCCCCAATACAGGTTGACTTGTGTTACTGCCTCTGAGACTGCCTACTTATGTGGAGACATGGTTGCAGTTGGCCTTGGTGGTTTGGATATGTCTGATTTCTCATCATAATCAGCCTTACAGGAAGTCACCTGTGAACCTACATGCTTGCTCAGTAGAGGTGCCTTGCTTCCAAGTTGTGGTCTGCACCTATGTGTCCCTGTACACCAACTATAGCAACCTATTATGTGTTTTGTGTCTTACTGCTGTCCACCAAGGGGGATTACTCTATTGTTGGTAGAGGCTGGTTGCACAGGTCAGGTAATGCTGATTCCATAGAGCTACAGTGGATATAAAGTGTACACACCCGTTACAATGCATGGTAGTTGTGCAGTTGAAACATGACCCCACAAAAGCACATGTCAACACAATCCCCACCTGTGATGTGACCTATAGCCTGCTCAGTTCAATAGGGAACATAACAACCTGTGCTGTGAAACAAATATGGGCGTTAATACTCAGTACAGAAAGCAGTTGAATATGTATGCACACCATTACACTGATGTTGTGTAAACACCTGCTGAGATGATTACAGCATCCATTTGTCTTCGTTTGTACTCTAACGTCATATCACATCTTCACTTGGCAATGGTTGCTCACCTTCCAAGAAATGGCTTTGTTTATTTTTCAATAGAATTGTACAGGTTATGGGTCACATTTTAGGTGAGAAACGTTTTGATATGACTTTCTGTGGTCTCATTGGCATATTCGCACACACTGACATTCCAACAGGGTGTTTACACTTTGATATCCAGTATATATGGGTGTTTATATAGCTGTTAGTGGTAGGCATGGACAGTGGGTCATAACACAGTTGTACACTTCTCTGATTACTACCTGATAAGCAAGCCTACTGTAGTACCCATATCAGTGTCATGGGAATGCTACAATTAGTAGCTGTACACATTTTATTTTGTTGTATGCAGTGACAGTGACATTACACACATGTGCAACATGCACGTCTTATTTTCCAGACTGCATGTAACCCATGTTATTACTTCTGTGCCTTTCAGCTGAACATACACATACATACACATGCTCAGGGGATACCTGGTATAAATTTGTGTTTTATGTAAGTATGGCACACTGTATTTACAGTCTTGCAGCTCAATTGTACATCTCAACCTGTTATACCAGGACTTCTGGCCATTGGTCCACATCACTGGGTGACAACAGGGAAATCAAATTTGATTAAGTATTAATATAGTTGACATAACCCAAGTATATGTGTATGTGACTACAGATATCTGTCACAACTGTGAACTTTGTCCAGAAGAACACTGTACAGTTGAATGTTATTAATTCAATATATCACATGCAGTTTAGCACACACATCTGCAGCAGTGCTTTACTATTCTCATGCCCTATATGGGTAGCCTACATTTACAATACAAACATGTATAATACTCATATTCACAGGTAACATATGGATATGGGCACCATCCCATTAACTGGCCTAGCAGTCACACAGACATGACTGTTTGACAGACACTCTAGTGGTTGCCATATGTGAGCTGTCCTTTCCCAGGGTGTGTCAGGCTCCTCAGCTGTGACCGAACCTATCCACCTCTTAGAGCATCACATGTGGACAAAGCCTAACATTAGGGGGAAGATATAGGGACAGATCATAGACATGCCTATTACAAACCTAGGAAGTTTGTAGCATGATACATTTTGCATGGGTCTATATTACGAGATCAAAAAACCCTTTACACGAATATCTAAACATCGACCCCTAAATAGTGAACCATGAAAATCCCGAATGCACTAAACCACGAAAAATAAAATATCGAACTATCATAGTCGGCCAACCCCACCACCCACTACATAGTACCTACCCAAACATAAATAAACCACATACATACATACACTAACCAAACCCTACTTCTAACGTAAGTAAAGCACCAAAACCCTACTTCTAACCCTACACTAAACCCCATATACACAACTAACTATGAACTATGCTTAACCCCTCCATAACCCTAAGGTCCGTAACTACTGCACACTTCCCCTACAGACATACACCCAAACAAAGTAAATAATCCACAAATATACATTTAACAAAATCCTACTTCCAACACTTCACTAAACCACACATACACAACTATCTATGCACTATCCTTAACCCCTTCCTAACCCTAAGGTCTGTAACTACCGCACACTTCCCCTACAGACATACACTTAAACAAAATAAATAATACACATGCATACACTTAAAAAAACCCTACATCTAACACTACACTAAATCTTACATACATTACCTATCTATGCACTTACCTTAACCCAAATCTTAACCCTAAAGTCCTATCTATCACACACTTACCTTACAGAGCTATACTGCAGACAGGCCAACCAAAACAAATCAACATTCTGGAATTTGCAGTTTTGGAAGTTCTAGGTTTATGTACTTCGCGCAATATGGGTCAGCGTATTGGTATTCATGTAAATGGGTTTTCGATCTCATAATAAGAACCCATTTTGCATTACCATGACTGTTCTGAAGGTGATGGTGTCTGAAATTCATGTGTCTGTCATGATTTCATTACTTCCACCTTCAGCTATTTGCCAGACTTATATAGATGTTTGGATGAACAGAACAAACACTATGATGGTTGCATCTTGACATTCTGTGAAGATCTGCACAGTTGACAGGTATGGCCCACTGCAGACATAGTCAGATGCTATGTCCATCCAGCTGTTCAGCAGGACATCATTACAGCAAGTATTGATGGCACATATGCATCAGGGGTTGGGAGGGTGGCCTAATGGTTAAGGTGTTTGCCTTACAAACACAAGGTGCAGGGTTTGAATCTCACAAGGGATAATTGGCTAGGCTTAAAATGGCTCGCAAGGGCAGTTAGCTTAGTACTAATCTATGAATCTATGAATCTATGAATCTTTTATAATAATCTATCCCATTATTACAAGTACTGGGCTCGAGCTGGTTTGAATAGGTTGCAACATGACTTTTGTAGATGATGCTCATGTTCAGGTGATGGCCTCTAAAACAATTTGTGTTCCCCACTTGCTAACTGCATGCAGGCAGCTGTGTAGATCTTCCAAAAGCCAATGTCATAGCCACCCACTACTATAAAAAACTACATCATGTGGATGTTGTCCCTTTATCTTGCCTGTATGGAAGTCAGCCTTCATGTGTGGGGCAGCAGTGTTACAGACAGCAGGTCAGAATATCTCTTACAACAAGATTTGTGGACACAGGCCAAATACATGTTTGTATAAGGTTCCAGACCTAGGGACAGTGTGTGAGTATTCCTGTTATATGCATTGAATACTGCTAGTTTTACAGGGTTTGTGTGTACATGCTAGTTTTGCATGGAATGCAGTCAGTCTGCATAGCTCTCAACTATGGGGCTATCCACATGATGGCCACAGGTTTGCCTGTTATGTTTTGTCTGTTACCCACACAGGTCTTGTCCTTGACTAATCAGTGGCATTCTCTCTGTTGAGTGCTATCAGTACATGGCAACATCCATTTGTGTTTCTGACTTCATATTCCTCAGTAAGGGTATGTTGCAACCAATCGTGTAACACCAGCAACTCTCACAATGTATAACAGCAATATTTCTAATATGGCTCTGTGTCTCAGCCTCTGTCCTCCTCCTATATGCCAGGCTTTGTCCAGATGTCATGCAGCACGAGGCTGATAGGTAATGGTGCATTTAGTGCTGACATTCCTGCTATCATTCCAGTGATGTTGTGGACTCCCACACAAATTATGGGGTAGGGTCCATATATATGAGGGCTACAGCTGGATAACATGTGTGACCCTGTCCTGTCAAGAGTTCAGTGTATAGAGAATGCTGTCATATGCCCTTATAAGACATTTTATGGGGGACGGCTATTAAATGTTTTAACCTAAGCTGTTAGAACATGTGAGGAAAATTACTAATAAGAAACATAAATGTATATGGCTGTACATTTTCATACATTTCACCATGGGGACAGTGGTGGGCTAGAACTTACTGTTTTGCACACAGTTCTGTTTGTCAGTGTGATAGTGACATTTTAAGTTAAGCATAGTTATGTAACAGATACATTTACATTGTGACAACTGATACTTTTCCTCCTAGGGGGTTGACTACAGAGTGTAATTGGAGGCTGTTGAACTACATATGTGATTAAGTGTCGATTGATTCTTGTATTCAAGGCAAGTGTGTTTTTTACTGTTGTACAACTTGAAGTCATTAGCCTAGACAGAAAAGTATTTGATGTTTTGGGGATTATTGTATCATATGTTTTCTTTGAGACTTACATTAACCAGTTATTATGTATTTCAAACACCTAAATGTTATAAGAAGTAGCATAAAAAACTGAAATAGTACACATATAAACATTTATACGTATGCAAGATGTGTGGTGTCATGTCCTTTGCATTGTGTGTGGGTATATGTTTTCATGCCATAATTCTCATTACTAGGAAAAAAATCAGACTCAGGCCATTTGAAAAGGTGGCAACTGTAGGAAAAATGGCTGTCTGACATTCTGTACACCCTCTACATATACTCTCTCTATATATTTCTATAAGTATATATATATATAGATATATATATATATATATATATATATATATATATATATATATCTTTGTGTGTGTGTGTGTGTGTGTGTGTATGTATCATTAGAATGTTTAGTGCTTCCACGTTGTACATTCCCTATGGCAGACTGACTGTTCTGCATGATATGTTAGAGAAATCATCCCAACTTTTTACAGCTTGGCTGGCTTAGTGGAAACCTGTTGTGGTTATGATGTACAGGGTCCTGGGTTCAGAACTTGCAACAGTTTATTATTGTGTTTTTATGCAGAACAGTTCAGCTGTGGAGGATGGGATAAGGACTATAATTACAAGAGGGCCCTAGGTTGGGCCCCTTCACCCCCATTTACACTGCCTTTGGTCAGGTTTTCTTGCAGTGAGAGGTTCAGAGTGTGGATCCAGTGTCCGGATGCACTACATATATATATATATATATATATATATATATATATATATATATATATATATATATATATATATATAGAGTTTACATGTATTTGGTCGTGCAACCGAAGGTCGATCTGTCATAATGCTGAACCTAAATGTTGAATCTCATACACCTGAATGCTCAGAATGTTACACGCAACGTTGAATTTGAAAATCCTGATTGCACAATCATTGTGACAAGTGCTACCATGGGTCGAAAAGGGAGAATAGTAGCCTGGCCAGTGTTCAGTAATCTCGGGTTCAACATCCGCAGATTCGACTCTGCGATCCTGGGGTTCTGCTGTTGACACATTCGCGTTTGCACATCAGTTGTTCCTGCAAATGCATGTATACCTATATATACATATATATATATATATATATATATATATATATATATATATATATATATAAATATATATATATGTATGTATATATATATATATATATATATATATATATATATATATATATATACACATTTATATATATGGGTCTACTTCAAAATGTCTAAAACTAATAACATCTTATTTCATATCATTGAGACTAGAATATCTAAAACCCAAAACATCTAAAACCCATAACAATGAATTTCATAACATCTAACACATCAAATCACAAGAAAATAACATCCCCTCCACATATAACGACACCAAACTACTAAAGACACATTTTACTATGTTTCTGCAAGGGGGGGCAAGCCCCCTTGCACCTTCCATGTGGGGGGCTCCGCCCCCTAAATTAAATATACCAACTCCAAGATCTCACTACACTGGAAAAAAGTTAATTTCCTAATCCCACTGTATCAAGCCCTCATGCAGAAATGTAGTAGAAAGTGTGTTTGGTAGTTTGGTCATTATATGTGGAGGGGATGTTATTTTCATGTGAGTTGTAGTGTTAGATTTTATGAAATTCGATGTTATGGGTTTTAGATGTTCTGGTCAAAATATACATATATTAATACATTTTTCCTACTGTTGAATGACTGTGCTGCATGATATGTTTGAGAAAACAGCAAACATATCTACAGCTTAGTGGTAAATTGTTGTGGCTATGGTGTGCAGGCTCCTGGGTTCAAGTATTTCAAGGACTGATTAATTGTATTGCTGAGCAGAACAAGGACTGTTGGATACAGAGTGATTAAGGCACTTTTAAGCAGTTGTAAGTGGATTTGCATGGATTTGTGTGGCGGTAAGCATTGCTAACTTCCGGTTAAATATGCTTACAAACAGCCTTAAAAGTGCTTAATCTGTGTAGGCATTGCTTGTTGCCACACAAACAGGCTTAATCCTTCTTACTACTGCTTAAAAGAGCTTACTCCCACTTACCCCTGCTCTAATTTCTTTAAAAGAAATGAAAAAAAAGGGTGATAGGAAAGTGGTGAAAAAGTTGACACACAGCAGGAAAGACAATAGGGAAAGTAGCTAGGCATGTGCAGGACAGGTGTAAGGAAAGTTCATAGCTGTCCATTTCTTCTACAGCAACAGCTGCGCATATATACTTAATTTGGAGCTATATTTGGGCATTCAAACCCTGAGAGCAGGGTGAGGATGACAGTAATGTGTAGTGAAGCCAATTAGACCAGATTACATGTGTCCAGTGGACACATATGTGAAATGGACAGCTATGTATGGAGTGAAATTTTTTTTTGGGGAACAGATTGCCCTTTTTTTTAAGGTGGGAGTTGGATGTTGAGAAGGATAGTAGGTATATTTGGGGAGGTAGGTTGGGTAGGAAGACAGACAAGACAGACAAGACAGCATACAGGGGCAGCATATGACATATGTGGAGGGTAAACTCCTTGGACGGGGAGGGGTGTTTGGAAATCGGAAGCCCATTAGCCTCCAAATGGAAACAGTGGGACTGAGGTCCCTACCCATGGGCAGTCACCACTGCACCTTCATGGCCTCAAAGGTGGCTGTGCAGGGGCTGGGCTGAGCTGAGCAGGAGGTGCAGGCTGACCCCCTAATTGCACCACATGGCCTTCAAGCTGGCGTAACTGATCTCCAAACTCCTTTTGGAGCTCTCTATGCACCAATCCCTGGATCTGGCTTTGGGTGATGGTATCCTGTCCATGCCTGCTCCGAAGAGGGGACAAGCCCCATCCCCTGAGGTGGTTCCACCCGAAGGTCATGCAGGACCAGCAGACAAGGCAGTCTTGGGGTGGGTCCCAGATGTGCTGGGGCCCAGTTCCATGGCCAGATGAGGTGGGAGAGGTGGGTCCGCTGGGACCGGTCTTCCCAAATGTGCTATGGTGTTGCTGTTTTAGAACATATGTGGGTTAGCAGGTCAACACAATCCATGATTAGTTATAACCGCATGCATAGATATTCCCATAACCTAAAACAACAGAAATGGAGCAGTTGCATAGCAAACAGAACACATGCATATAAGAAACCACAGTGGCCATTACAACAGCATGCAGGTTACATTGATAGCAACAGGCCACCAATGATAGTATTTCAACATGGAACATTAATAGAAACACATTTCAATATTTGTTGAACAATAGGACGTATGTCCCAACAGTGGGTTTGGTGGAAAACATGCCCATTGATTTGTGTGTTTAGATTATTGTTGCAGATATGGTGGGGGGGAGATGTCAATTAACAACTTGTATATCCTTGCAGTACTCACAACTTTAATGATCATTGCTCTAATCATTACTCTACAGGTATTATTACCCTATGGCCTTGGTTTGGGCTGTGGTATGTTTGTACACAGTGTATACTTCAACCATCTTATAGCTACATTCTACTTCTCTTATCTGGTAGACCTGTGGGGGGAATGTTTGTTAACACTACCTGACTGTTTCTACACATATTCCCAGATTCCTAGTTAGAATTATGCACATACCTCTCAACCTCTTCATGCAAAAAAATCTCAACAAAGTTTGACAAAATGGGGGTACAAATAGGTACATGTTTTAAATATTGCTCTTATAAACTTAGAAAGTTGCTAAAATAACAAGATTTGTTTTAAAATACATTTTCTGAAGGATTTGAAGTCTGAAACTCAAATCTTTGCCATTATATAGTGACTACAATTCAGAAATCATCCAAGTGATTTGCCAGGAAAAAGAGGAACAGGCCAACATATAAGCCAAATATCTGAACATTCTGTAAAAATCTGTACAGCTGAAAGGTATGATTATGCATACAGATTACTACCACTCCCAGGATTAGAGCCATGGCTGTGTCTGCTAAAAATACAATACTTTGTGTTTCATTAGAGTGAGCTATTCAGACACTGGTGTCTCTTTCTTCAGTGTTTTCTAAGTCTCTCTTGGTTGTACACGCTGACCTTGTAATTGCAACATTCTTAAACAGTCATTCCTAGACATATTTGTTATATAGCACAGTGTGAGAAACAGTGGTTAACACAACACTACTATTGGGATATCAGATCTTGGTGAATGCAACTCGTGAGGCCATACAATACCAGAGTAAACACAACCAGTCCAGGATTTAGAACTTTATTGCCAGGCAGTTACACTTTTATTTAAATATGACCTATATGGGACTATTACTGTCATATTGTCTGGTTTATTCAGTAGAAATCATACACATTTTTTATACTGCCAGGTGACATTTTACTCCTTTATATTTATTTGGTATGACTACTACAAGCAGGATTGTTACTCACCAACCTCATGATGCAGCTTTGCAACCTGCTAGCACGGGCTTCCTGATTCACAGCCTGTTCAGCTGGAGCTGTATTGAAAACAGAGGAACATTTATGCATACCTATCCATCACGTACACAGGCTGGACATTGGTAAACAGTTATTGCTATGAATACTTACACTTCCGGGACATCTCCCTTCTCTCTCTTGCTTCTTGGACCCACTGTTCCAAGAGCTCCCTTTTCCTCCATTTCAAGTCAGCATAGTGGTGCTGGACCTGCTCACCAGTCAGAGGGATACCAGTGGCACTGGTGAGATCATGGGTGAGACTTTTCCAGGCTTCCATTTTACATTGGGAGCCCTGGTACTGGTCCTGCAGCAGTCTCACATCATGTTTTTTTACCAGGAGACCTACCATGACCTTGGACTCCTGTATGCCCCAGCGCTGCACCCAAAAGTGCATGCCCTCTCCAACACCTGCCATACTGACTTCAGTGGAGAGCTACAACCAGTTATGAGATGTATTCCCGCCTGCAGGGTTAGATATGGCCAATTTCCCACCCTTTGCCATGATTGGATGGTTTTGAAAATGCGGAGCTAAACTAAGCTACAGGAAAACCTGCTTAGCTTAGGTTGGCAGTGCTTAAAGGTACAGGTTCAGCATTGCTTACTCATGAGCAAATCCACTTAGCTGGGCTATTCAGTGCATATGTAAACAATGCTTACACCCGTTCAGCATAGCTTTGCAATGGTTATGTTCATAGGTTCATAGGTTCATACTAGGCTATCTGCCCTAGGGCATTTATAAGTCTAGCCAGAGTGTGTTTGACTTTCGCCACCCATTTTAAATTAATTTTGCTATGCCCTTTTTCGAGGTTAATATACTGTGCCTCTGTCTAACAGTGACACAGAAGTGATACCCGGGGTAAATCTATGATCCCCCATCCACTCATCAAGATTCCTCTTGAAGGGAGTCAATGAGGGACTCTGCCTAACCTGGACTGGGATTTTATTCCAGAGTGAAGGGAGCCTCTGGGTTATGAATCTGTCCCTCCAGCATGTCCTATTTATTTCAGTGCTGAGGTTCAAGTCTCTCGAGTGCATAGCTCGATGGGATTTGGATTTTCTGAGGTGCAGCATGTCCATTAATTCGGGTTGGACATGGCTTTATCGTCAGGCACAGATCACCTCTGAGCAGGCGGTATGCCACTGAGTAGAGCTGAAGTTTCTTTAAATGGGCAGCATATGACATCTGCTTGAGCCCTTTGTTCCTCTTGGTGAGGTACTTTGGGGTCTTTCCAGTTGCTGCAGGTGTCTGGTAAGGTACATCCCAAAAGGGGCATTGTACTCAATTATGGGCCTGATGAGGGATGAGTAAAGAGGCACAATGACCTCCCCTGATCTAGATTTGAATCCCTTCATGATTAGGTGGGCTATATAAAATGTTTTTCTAACCACTTTGGCCACGTGGTTGTCAAATGAGAGATTGCTATCAACTTGGGTCCCCAGGTCCCTAATTACTTCTTCCATACTTAATGGATTACCACCTATGTGGTAATTTGTGGGCACTTTGTTTTTGCCAAAGGGGATGACTATACACTTTTTGGCATTTAGCTTGAGGCCATGGCTCTGGCACCAGTTGTCTGTTTCTATGAGGCCCTTTTGGAGAATGCTTGTGTCGGCTGGAGAGTCGATTATAGTGCCCAGTTTGCAGTCATCTGCAAACTTGGTCAGCCACAGTCCTTCCGTGTTGGCCTGTACCTCTGAGAAATATATACCGAACAAGTGAGGTCCCAGGACTGAGCCTTGTGGGATGCCACTTGTAACTGGTTTGGAGTCTGACATGGCTCCAGCAATTCTAACCATGTGGGTTCTGTCCTTGAGCCAGTTTGCAACCCATCTAGTGACATAGGGGTTTATATTTAAGCTGGTGAGCTTATCTATAATGCCCGAGTGGGGTATTGTATTGAAGGCTTTTGCAAGATCCAGGTAGGCCTTGGTGACTGTTTCAAACAAATCGACCAGGTTTAAGAGGCAGGATCTGCCCTTAACAAAGCCAAACTGGGTAGGATCCAGTGTCTGTAGGTCCCCAATATCTTTATTTATGAGGTCCATGATGATCCTTTCCATAGCTTTGCAGACCAAGCTAGTCAGGCTTATGGGGAGATAGTTTCCAGGATCCGTTGAGGCACCACCTTTGTGGAGAGGGACCACTGTTGCTGTACGCCACTCTTTGGGTACATATCCTGTAGTAAGGCTGAGATTGAACAGTAGTTTTATGTTTGGGTTTAGCTCTTCTTGGAGTTCATGTAGGACGCAGCCGGGACACCATCTGGTCCCATTGATGCTGTGTTTTTGCTTTGGAGAGGGCGGCTCTTACCTGAGCATCTGAAATGTCAGGGGCAGTACTCTGCTGGGATAGATATTTGCCCTTTTGGTGGGTGGGGAGAAGTTTGCACTGAACCTGTCAGCTAGGATGTTGGCAATGTCTGTGGGTTTGGTGCATTTTTGTCATTTTGGACTAATTCTGAGCATATCTGGGAATTCCCACCCAGGTTCCTAACATAACTAAAGAAAGCCTTGTGATTATCCTTAGTGTCCTGTGCAATTTTTCTCTCGAAGCTGGCCTTAGACGATTTTATGAGTGCACATAGTTTTTTGCTAATACTGATCAGAGATGCCTTCCCTTTTTAGGATTTTGCTCTATCATGTAGTAGCTTCTGCATTGTATTGTATAGTTTGCTTATGGCTGGGGTCCACCAGACAGGACGTCTGCCTTTGGAGGATTGGGTCTTGGTTTTATTTGGGATTGCATGATCCATGCATTCCTGAAGGTGTTCATAGAATGCGTTTATAAAGAATTCTGTGGTCTGGGCCATTTTCCACAGGCCCGGGGGCTTTGAAGGATTCCACCTCGGTTTTGAGAAGTGTGAAATTTGCTTTAGAGAAGTTTTTCACTGTGGTTTTCTGGGCAGGGGGTGGGGTCAGGATGTGAATATCCAGTGAGATTAGTTTATGGTCTGATCTTACCAGTAAGGGATACACTTCTGGTCTGGAGCATAGAGTCCCCATGTTGGTGATGATCAGGTCCAGTATGTTTTCCCCTCTTGTGGGAGTGGTAACAAGTTGGTCCATAGCATTTGAGTTTATAAATTCTAGGAACCTTTGAGCTAAGGTGTTGGAGCTAGAGTAATGCTTCCAGTCTATGTTTGGGTAGTTGAAGTCACCCAATATAATGGTGTTTGGAGAGACCTTCATATTTTCCAGTGTTCTCAGGAAGGCTGAGTGGGGTTCCTGGGTTTGGGAGGGTGGTGTGTAGCAGGCTATAAACTGGAAGGCAGTTTTACCCACTGTTAGTTGCACATGGATAGTCTCTGATGCTTCGTGCTGTGTCACCAACCTGGAGGTGTGGCTTAGGATTGCTTATGTTTTATTATATAGGTCTAACACCCGTATGGGATTGATTCATCATTCATTACATAATATAGAATTATTTACCTTCCCTGACATCCCCCATTGTTCTGTAATTAATTTATTCCTGTGTGACTATACAAGTCTATGGGGCACGTGTTTATATGGGGGTTTCACTATTTTATTACACTGACACCTTACATCTGGATCTAATACACTACTCTGGTTGAGAAAAATAAGCTACTTCCTACATAAATATACAAATAAATTAAAATTGTAATGTTGACACATACAAAATGGAAATGGCTTTGGTGAGGTTCAAACCATGAATGACTACATGCAAGGTGTATGCTCTAACTGCTGCACGATTGCACTTATGCTTATGTTGGATGTCTATTGTTTTTTAACTTATCCTGCCATTTCTGCTGGCCTAAGTGTAGCTAAGCAATGGGCACACCCATGCAGCTACACTTAAACTTTATTGCATATTTTTAAAAAAATGTATTTGTTGTGTTTTTTAATTTGTACACTTCAGTATATCCATGCTAATGCTGAACCTGTTATTCTAGCAGCTTTCTGGCTTTGTAGGAATGATTGACCCTTATGGCTTTGTACAGATTCCTTACTCTGACGGGTTGAGAGGTGTGCACTATGTGCTTATGCTAAACCAGTTATTCTATCAAGTTTATGGCTTTGTGGGATGATTGTCCCCTATGGCTTTGTCCAGATTTCTTACCCTGATGGGTTGGGTGTTTTACGAGCATTATCTGTTGTTTTACATTGCCATATGGCAATTCTAGTGTGCAGGGGGCATGTATCTTGTGAGAACACTGCTCTCAAATATGCCCCCTGCACTCGTATACATTTACATGTACATATTGCAGCACGGCAGCTCGCCTTCATGCATATGCATGACGTGTTGCCATGCTATACGAGAACTGTACCTTCCATACAGGAATGAGCTATTCCTATATGGAAGTTTTCTGAATCCCAGGGACTGTCTGTTCACGCATGGCTTACTGTATTAGTAATGTCAACACTGAATGCCCTCTATTTGTCCTTAAAACAAGTAGCCGTGGCTCTAGCTATATGTGTGCTAGGAAAATGCCGCATATGTTATAATATGTTGGCATGTGCATGTGCCTAAATTTAGCTGCATTGCACCACACTGCTTCTTTATTAAATTTAGCTGCACTGCACCACACTGCATCTTTATTTCCAAATGGAATATTCCGTGCTGCTGTATGCAATTACTGCAAGTGCATTCTACTGCCAGATTCCTGGGTTTGCTTGTTCTGCAAGGCTTACTACATTTGTAATCCTGCATGACAGCTGATGCATTGTATCTTGCATATACAGGTATTTGACAAACTTGCTTTGTCATGTTGTTTATCAAGGCTGTGTATAACAATGCTGTATGGCCTCCATTTCTATACCTTTAGCACATGAGTGTCTGTTCTTCAGTGACACTGTCACATACTCTAGCACCCTTGTTTTTGTCTGGCTGTTGATGTCTGCTTGTATTTTGTTCCTTGTTTGCATGGTTAGTTGGAGCTATGCTATTACTAACACCATATTTTGCAGACTTTTTATTTTATTATATAGTTTGCAGAATTATGCACAAATCAGTTGTGTAATGCAGTCTTCCTATTTACTTCTGGTACTATTATGTGCATTAATTTATTTACTTTTTTGCTGCTATGTCAGACTTGCTTGCTTTTTCTTGCTACCATTGCCAAATAATAATGCCATGCAGTAGCAGTGCATGGTACATGGCACAATTTGTAAACATTACACTAATAAGCACAAGTTCATTTGCAGACGGAATCTATCAATGACTACATTAGTCAGTAATACATTATCACAATAAGTCTACATGACATGAGTGATTCACAATGCTATTTTTGTTCGCATTACTTCATGTGTTAATGATTCTGTATGCAATATTGTTCCTTCATGAACAAAAGTAAACGTCAACACACACTGCATATCTTGTATGTCCGGATCTCCTCACCCAAGTTGCCTCTTTTGCAATGAATAATAAAGTTGCTGTTACAGTTTGAGCTAGAAATTATGGAGGATATGCAGAATTTAAAAAAAAACATATATAACTACTGCTATCTGGACAAATGCCTTTCATTTTTGGAGTGGCTGATTGGCATGTATACAGTTTACTATATTTTGGAAATTAATCTGCTGCTATAATCTTTAATGTAAGACACTTCAATATCCTTGTCACAATAAGCTACATTGCAAACTGTCTCCACATTACATTATTTGTGTAAAATCTATAAAGCATTGTTTAATTTGTGCTTTGAGCTGAATGGCTAGTTATTTTATTACACTATATGAAGTCTTCCCAAAAATGAAGTGAGCACACATAAGGAATGTTAGGGCATCAAGGTCAGGAAACCCTATAGTTAATTTTGTGGTGTGAACTGTCTTTGATTTACATGTCTTTATATGACACAGTTCACATTACACTATCTAACTCAAGTTATCAGTATATCTGAACTCGTATACATAGGATAATCAAGTGACACTGCAAAGATTACCATTACTGCAGTCTACAGCTGAATGTTTCCATTTCCCAACACATTGTTACAAAGTTATACTTCACTGCAAAGATTACCATTACTGCAGTCTACAGCCGAATGTTTCCATTTCCCAACACATTGTTACAAAGTTATACTTCACTGCAAAGATTACCATTACTGCAGCCTACAGCCGAATGTTTCCATTTCCCAACACATTGTTACAAAGTTATACTTCACTGCAAAGATTACCATTACTGCAGTCTACAGCCAAATGTTTCCATTTCCAGCACATTGTTACAAAGTTACACTTTACTTTCATAGCAGCTGCTGATTGGGCACATTTCTATTTTACCAATAACATCTTTTAATGTTAATATTTTAAACAGAGTGCTGCTACTCCTGTTGAGGTAAGTTGCATGAAGAAAGTGTTGTATTATAATTTCTTATTTTCTAAGATATTTTTTTACTTTCTCAGCTACTTGGCATTAACAAAGCCTAACACAATTCAATGCTTTCTATAATGAAGTTGTAAAGAGTTTCTGAAGTCAGTACTGAAAAAATAAATCTCCACTCTTCACTGTGGATAAGAGACTGCTTCTGAGGTGCTGAACATGTCTTAACGAATGGCTTTTGGCTGCCTGAACACTGTCTAATAAATGGATTACTTGTGTAAGTGATAAGGACAGGTCTGCTCCCTTGGTGATAGGAACATTCATCCTGCTGGCCTTGGAAAAAGATACCTAATGTGTTCCATTATAAAATATCAAGGCACTGTGCTATTTTTCGAAATATGTTACAGATCTTTTTCACGGGTTTGTCTTTGACTTTGTGAAAGTGATTTTGCAAATGCTATTTATGCATTCTACCTATTGCAGGCAACTATCCTGAGACACTGTAAAAGAAATGCTTCAGTTTTAAAACCTTGACTCAATTTGTCTGATGACAATTTATAAGCTCACTGCATGTCTAAGTTCCAGTTGCAAATATATTAAATATATTACCCTTGAATGACATATAATTAAGATAAAAATGTAGTAGGTTTAATTTATATACTTTAGCTTATTAGTTAAAATCGGAATTAATGTTCTAATGTGGTACATCAGTAGGATTTTTGCCTGTTACTCATATATAAATAGGTGTAAAAAGCATACATATAATGCTGTATTAACATATGCGGAAGAGTTTAACTATCAAGAATTGTCAGTCAATTCTTACTGCTGTTTTCTCAGCTTGAATCATCATATCAGTTTGAAACTAGCTAGGTTGTCATGCAAGGTCAGTAAACTCTATAGCTAATTTTGTGGTGTGAACTGTCATTGAAATACATGCCACTATATGCAGTCATATTCTTTATTAGTAAAAAGTCTCTCTATATCATAGTTTAAGGAGAAACTAACCCTTCATCTTATTTTGTCATTAAAGTTTGCTGTTATTAATTTATGCACATACACTTGTTCAATGACGTGGCACATCACTTCAGGTTTCACTATGACCAGCTGTTTACTCACAGATCTATTGTGTTACACTGAAGACGTGGCACAGTGATGCACTGGATAGCATGGTCACTTCACAGCAAGAGGTTCAGCAGTTCAATTCTCAACTGGGGTGCCTTCTTTGCAGAGTATGCATGTCCTCCCTGTGTTTGTTTGGGTTTCCTCTGGGTGTTCAGGTTCCCTCCCACATTCCAAAGACATGAAGTAGGTGGACTGGATACTCTAAGTTTGCCATAGGTGTGAGAATGCATGTGAGTGTGTGGTATGGAAAAACAACCATGGCAGAGCTAGCCACCCAGAGGTATAAACTTTGGCTCTAGATGATTGTCACTGTTGAAGTGGCACCCCGACCCCATGTCCAAAAATGGGAAAATAGTTGTGAATGGATATATGTTGTGTTACTGAAACAAGACTCTGGCAGACTTTAGTTAAGTTTGAGTACATTTATTTAACCTCATAACATTGAGCTGCATATGTAATTTTTTTGCCGTACAGTGAAAACTTAAGCAGTTGGATTTTTTTTGCAAACAAATCTTCCCATCTCTAAGCTACGCAACATGGGTTTATGATGTGCCCCCTGTTATCCAACTAGATGATAAAACAAATCATTTTTATAGACAGAAATTTTTTATGAACATTTGCATGTTTTAGCTATATACACTATATAATTACAGGATCACGTACGTATTGTATGGGTCTACCTGAGAACGTCGACAGCTCAGAACGCCGACACCGAGAACACCGACGCCAGAAGATCGACAACTGAGAAGACCGACGGATGAAAACACCGACGCTGAGAACACCGACATGGGAAAAGGCTGTGTAAGTATGCGGTAGTGGCGGGACTTAGAGGTGCGAGTAAGGTAGTAATGCGATATTGACGGACTGTAGGGATAGGGGTGGGTTAAGTGAGTTAGGGTTAGGGCGTGGGTTAGGTAAGTGTGCAGTAGTGATAGTCTTTGGGGGGCAGGTTAAGTGAGTTTGGTTAGCGGGTTAGGTAAGTGTGCAGTAGTGATAGTCTTTGGGTTAGGGGTTAAGTGAGTTAGGGTTAGGCAGGTTAGGTAAGTGTGTGATAGTGACAGACCTTAGGGTTAGGGTTTGGGTTAAGGTTGTAGATAGTTGTGTATGTGAGGTTTAGTGTGGGTTTGTAAGGATTTTGGTGTGCTTGTGTTGTGTGTGTGCTTTTTGGACAGGGGATTTGTTTTGATGTGCTGTCGGTAAACTGGTTGTCGATGTTGTGGCTTGTCGACCTTGTGAACTGTCGGTTATGTGGTGTCGGTAAACTGGTTGTCGATGTTGTGGCTTGTCGACGTTGTCAGGTAGACCCGTATTGTATATATAGTGTTAGGCTTAGATATGTGTCCATATCTCTTACTTCTCAATTTGGAATTAGTTTTGAGTAATAAACTGCTCTTTGTGCAAATGGTTTGTGGACAATGTTTTTGCTATTGGAAGGAATGAGGAATAAGCTGAGTACATTTCTAGACTATTTATTACATACAATTGACTTCTTTTAATTTGTAGTCACAATGAGTAAAGAAAGTATTACTTTAATGCCACAAATATTACTCTGAGACACCCCATAGATAGAAATACAGTTACAGCAGTATGTAATGAACTCAATACATACAATTTACATAGGACCATCATGCATCCACAGCACTTGTTTAAAAGTACAATTAAGGGAAAATGGTAAGGACGTTCAGACTTAACATGGAACATGAGGGCTCTGTTAAACAATTAGATGAGTCTATGACAGATTTTAGTAACAAAGGTTATAATCAAACACTATTTCAATAAGGCAAAACTCCGATAATTAGTGAATGTGAAATTACTTATAAACATTTTTTAAACTTATGAAACATGTCTTAATATTACTGAATACACTGGTCCTATTACAATGGTCCTTCCATACAGTAGGCAACCTCACTATAAAAGAGATACAGTTAAAAATGGCACATCATGCACTCCTTTGATGACTCGCAAATGTTTTATAATTTTACCAAGTGTGTCAGTGTTTTATTATATAAATTCTATTAATTCAAATCAGGAATTACACTACAAAGAAATAAAATATGGGCTAAATCAAAGAGAGAGATAGATAAAAGAGCCAAAAAATAGGTACCATACCTTGCTTTAAATGTCAGTTATGTATTTTTCTTTATATATCCTGTTACTCATAAAAAGCGTACATTCAATTCATAGGAGGACTGTGGTACAAAAAATATTGTTTATTTAGCAACATTTACTCCCTGTGATGCATACTATCTTAACAAAAGCAACAGGACATTTAAAGATAAAGATTTGTGAGCATCTTTGAGATATTAGAAGAAGGATTTTTAGTAATGCCTTATTTAAGTGCACGGATGCAGGTCATAGTACACAGGAGTTTACAGTTTTACAAACTACATGTGAAAACAAGAGATAGGTGATCTGATGAATTTGATGGTGGAAAATGAATATAAATGTATAAATGTTTTGAGGGGAGATGTACATCCTGCCTTAAATGGCCAAATAAGTCTAACACCTCTATTAACACAGATCCAATTAAAATATAAGTAAAGATTTAATGACATGACTGCCAGTAGATTCTATTTAAATACCTTTATAACCTGACACAGAGTGCATAACCATTCACTAAGGGCACAGAGTGTAGGACCAAGCACTAAGGACACAGAGTGCAGGACCACTCACTAAGGACACAGAGTAAAGCACTATTGCCTAAGGGTGCAAACTGCAGCAGCATTCACTAAGGACACTGAGTGCAGCATCATTCAGTAAAGACACAGGCCCACTCACTAAGGACCTAGAGTGCAGCATCATTCATTAAGGACATAGAATGCGGCACCATTGATTAACGACACAGAGCGCAGGACAACTCACTAAGAACAGAGGGTGGCACTACTCAATTAGGACACAGAGTGCAGGAACACTCACTTAAGACATGGATTGCAGCACTACTCAATAAGTATACATAGTGTAGTACCATTCACTAAAGACACAGAGTGGAGCACCACTTACTAAGGACACAGATTTTAGTGCTGATTACTAGGTACACAGAGTGCAGAACCATTACCTAAGGACAAAGAGTGCAGCATCATTCATGAAAGACTCTGTCACTGAATGACATTATCCCCAGGATTCAGCAAGCACTGCATGGTGTGCAGGAATAGTGCAAGAGCTGCTACAGGCAATATGGCTGACGTGCAATCCAGGAACGAGCTCCCAGGATGTGCACGAGTACTCCTGCACTATTCCTGCATGGACACAGCCCCTGTATGTAATTACTTCATTTGCTGGTAAAAAACAGACAAATGAGGTGAATTAATGATCCAGGAAGCAGGCAGGCGTCCATGCAGGAATAGTGTAGACTGCAGAAATGTATTCAGCCAGTAGCTGAATACATTTCTACAAACTACAAAATGGAGTCATGACAGCTCGTAAAAAACAATGTATTATAAGGGTTAGGCATGCCAATGGCCAAATATATGGCCATAGGCATAAAAAATAGTTTCAAAATTATAAAAAATTGTTTTATTTTTTTTTTTGGCCTATTTCGGCCGTTTAAGCATATGGCAGCGGTGCGCAGAAGGGACCAGCTCAAAAATAAGAAAGAAAGCTGGAAATAAGATTTTAAACCAAAATCATAATTTTGCCATAATAATCAATGGCATGCATAAGATGACAAGACCATTGAATAGTGGTTGCTAAGGGGGAAAGCTGAGTATCAGTTCTATCAGCATTAGCAGTCAGTTCTATGCAAATGAGGGAAATGATACTGAATCCCCGATTTCTCCTCAGTGCTAGCTTGCACCCAATCGTGTAGGTGCAATAACACCATGGTCTAAGCCTAAGAGCTAGATGACATCATGAGGGGGAGTGTCATGACTGCTGGAAGCTTATTGGAGCACAGTGGTCTGTGTTTGCCCTTAGCTAAGCAAAGCTAAGGAAGTGGGTATGTCTGAAGCTGCCTAGTAGTACTTACATTGTCTAAAAGGTGTGGGCGCTGCACACCGGGTTTAAAAAAAAAAAAAAAAAAGACAGGAAATAGCAGCTCTGTTCACATCTGACCACTGTGTTTGCATGGTGTGCCTCTGGGCTTAAACAGGAAGGCAAAGGGAAGGGAAAACAGCAGTAGGAAGGCAATCAAGGAGAACTATCATAGCTGGCAGGTGAAATGTATTAAAATCAGCCAATTACACAGGCAGCAACCCAGCCCAGCCCAACAAACTACTATAAACTATGCAAACACCTTTGACTCTGTTTTTTTCCACAAACTTTACACCACCGGTGTACACCAACGAGGAAACTTTACCTAACAAAAAAAAAAAAAAAAAAAAATGATAGGGGCTGCTGTCAGTCGCATACATCAATATGTGGAAGAGGCTGAGGGTGGTGAGGATGAGAATGCTGATGACCAACCCACAGTGAGGAGAAGGAGAAGAGTGTACAGACCTAGGATAACCTACCAGGGGCTACATGAGCTAGAGATAGTGGAGCACTATAGGGTGGACAAGGACCTCCTACAGCTAATTGTTGAGATGTGCCAGCCACGCCTCACACACAGAACCAACAGAGCAGAGCCCATCCCAGAGGATACCAAGGTATGTGTAGGCTTAAGAATACTAGCCACAGGTACCTTCCAAAGGCCAACTGAAGATATCATGGGGATCTCACAGGCATCAGCATCCAGGGTACTCCACCAGTTCCTGGATGCCATGTCAGCACATGCTGGTGAGCACATATATTTCCTCAACACTCATGAGGCATTGACCAGCAATATGCATCTCTTCCACCAAATAGCAGAATACCCTGATGTAGTGGGTGCTATGGACTGCACACACATGCACATCAAAGCACCACCCGGTGAGTGGGGTAGGGTCTACATAAACCGCAAGGGCTTCCCATCCATCAACTGCCAGGTTCTGTGTGATGCCCGGGGCATTATAATGAATGTGTGTGCTGGCAGCCCTGGAAGCTATCACAATTCCCACATCTGGCACATGATGCAGCTGTACGAGATATTTGCCAGTGGGGACATCCCATATGGCCACCTAGTGGGGGATGCTGGTTATGCACTGGAGCATTGGCTGATGATACCCATCAGAAATGCACACACACCTGAACAAGAACTCTATAATGAGGCACATGCACAAACAAGAATCATAATAGAGCATGTGTTTGGCATGCTCAAGTCATGGTTCCAGTGCCTGGACATATCCAGTGGAGCCTTGCAGTACACACAAATTTTCATTGTATGTGCCATGCTACAAAATATGATCCTGCGGAAACAGCTGCAGCAGGAACAGCATGGGACAGGGCCACACAGCCCCCACCACTGCCAAGGCCAGCAGAGGCAGAGAGTGACTCAGAGGAGGAACAACCTGATCCTGCACCTGTAGGCAGA
Organism: Protopterus annectens; assembly: GCF_019279795.1. NCBI lineage: Eukaryota > Metazoa > Chordata > Ceratodontiformes > Protopteridae > Protopterus > Protopterus annectens. The sequence goes on from NC_056733.1 coordinate 1,047,619,959, forward strand.
AAGAGGCATGCCCAGTATGCCCAGGCTTTGGCAAAGAGGCAACAAATAGCACATACACTGCATGGTAGACACCCAGGGAATGACAACCCTCTCTGACTTGCACATTCAGTAAAAAGGATGCCAAACATGACACTACCTGTGCTTTACCATGGCTAGGGAGTGTACTATGTGCACCCAATATAGTCAGCCCTCCAGCACCATCCTCAATTCTGGCACAGCCACAAGGTAAGTCACTCTCCTTACCAATTGCTGAATAGAGTAGTATGTTCTGCTAGTTGTAGCTATGGTATGGATGTGAGCATGCAAGAGAATCGGGTGGCTGAATGAGATGGCAGCAGATAGTGGACACCTATATGGGCAACATGAAATCCATAACAAATACTGGTGTTAACAAAGTAGGCAGTACTAGACAAGGTGACAAATTCCTCTGCAGGACATGTGGTGGGCCAAATGTGTGTCCATAGGACACACAAATGCATGTCAGTGAGGCTGACATACCCAACAACAGTCGCAGCCAGCAGGACAGGTGTAGATGACCACAAAGAAAGGCTGTGCTACGGCCTCCAATTGATGGCAATGGAGAACAGCCCCCCCTCCAGAACTACGCAGACAAAGATAGGTCAGGCGGTTGGATGTTACTTCTGTAGGGTAAGAAGTCTGAAACTGAAATGTAGGTCAATAAAACCTAAGATCTGTATGTGACGACCGTGCCCTGGCCCAGAAATCAAGGAGCCTCAGTCTTCACCACTAACACCAGGGGGATCGTCTCCTAGAAGAGGAAAGGATAACTAATACACACAGCAAAGTACAATTTCCCTTAAGTGCACACAGAGATCACAATCAGTCTGGGGCTGGCTGCTCCCTTGCTCACCAGGTCCCCAATAAGACTCCCCACTGATGCAGCTATATGGTCCAGGTCTCAGCATAACTGGGAAAGCTAGAACCTCCAGTACTCTCTCTGTCCAACCAGTGCTTTGTGTCCTTGCCAAGTAGCTGACACAACGCACACACACTTTGAGATAAGTATTTATACACTTTACAGACACTCCTGGGAAAGGCTGACACAGATTCTCCAGCTGTGCTCCTTTACCGAGACTATATTGTAGTAATTACTGCCAACACCCAGTTAATAATATCAGCTACTAAAAAGACCTTAAAAGGGTGTCCAATTATTACTGTGTAATATTAATATCCAATGGTAATGTGACTATACGGTCTAAGGTTTTTTGGAAGGGCTTAGACAGTAAACTCTATAAATATATAATGTACTCCAAAGCATACTTCATCTCTACACAAAGCAGCCACAGGTAGAAGGTTTTAAAAATATTTAATAATAAATAATTAAAACACAAGACAAATCTACTACACCACAGAGATATCTAAGAGTTCACAGATCACACAGAAACTTAAAATAATACAGTAGGACAGGTCTGTTTCAAAGAAAAATACCTAATTAATCTTTACTAGCTTTAACTATTCCTACAAGATATCACAGTGCTAAAAACTTATAGGTGAGCATAAGCAGAGTACTGATAAGTTAGAAGTCCAAGATCAAAATGCTCCCAGGTCTCTTGTGAGAAATAGTATTTAAACATTACTAACAAACATGTCTCTAAGGCCCTCCCAAAATTACATAATTTTTGACACTTAGGTTTCCCCAGTATTCATATTGCATCATCTTAACACCTGGTCTGAGTTCTCAGGCCACAAACTGCATTATTTAGCAATCTAACACCTCCTCAGAAACTTACAATGATACAAGACATTTCACATGTATATGCTAACAGAAACTAAAGCAATAAAAGCACCTTTCACATCTCAATTCAAGTCATAAACTTTAGCCTTAAAACAATGGGCATGAAATCTTCATCCAGCTGCCCTCGGGCCAAATTCTAACATGAAAGGATACAACATGTGTATTGTGTAACTAGACAGTCAAGAGGAGAAGGTAAACACTTGCACCACACCACACTCATCACATAGTCCCTCAAAACCTACACCACCAAAGCACACACACAGAACCACAAAACACACACCTATATTCACGGAGGCTCTCTGTACTAATCTGCCCAAACAACAGAGACCTCCAAAGCAGAAATGCAAGCAACCTCCACCCCCCAACACAACCCAAATGACACATAGTTCACATACTCAGTGTGCCACTCAACTACAGCCCATAAGGCATAACGTACCTAACACTCTAGTCATAAGTGACTTTATAGTCAGGCACACTGATGTTCCACTCACCAGGCTAAACAAGGAGAAAGTTACTCTCAGCTGCCTGTCAGGTGCCAGGATCCGCCACATAATGCATACACTCAGGTCACTCCACAACAAGTACAAATATGACTCTGTCATTGTCCATGTTGGTGTGAATGACCTGAGACGTACCTCCCTGGATTACATGAAAAGAGACATGGAGGAGCTCTCTGATCTTGTAGCCCAGGCCAGTATGACCCTAGCCCTGAGTAGCATCATGCCATCACCCAGAATGACACCATAGTACAAGGACAAAATGATTGACTTTAACAATTGGCTAAGCTTCTGGTGTCATTCTAAGGAAATCCAATATCTGTCTGCCTGGGATGACATGATCAACAGACCATGCTGCTTTGCCAGAGATGGCCTGCACCTGTCACCCTTGGGATTCCGGATACTGGCAAAGGCTCTTGCCACCCCTATAGTGCCTTTTTTAGGCAAGGTTCAAATGACAAATTCACCACCATAACAGGTACAAGCAAGCAAAATCTGAGGGTAATGCTACTCAATGCTAGAAGTCTAAACCTCAAAATGCACTCACTCGAGGCACTCCTTAAAATGGAGAACATTGGCATATGTGCAGTGACAGAGACCTGGTTCAAAGCTCCAGAGAGCACCCCTGCATTACCAGGCTATAATTCATACCACACCTTTCGGCCACCAAACCCGGACCGAAACACTAAAGGTGGAGGCATGTCCATATTCATTAAGGATATCCACACCTCCAAGCTAGTTGCTCAGCATAATGCATCCAAGATAATCCAAGTTCAACTAACTCTGGGCAAAACCGCAATCCAGATTGTAGCTTGCTACAGACCCCCCACCATGCCCCAGGATTCCCACTCCTCTTTTCTTGATACACTGGAAAATATTAAGGTACAACCCAACACTCTAATAATGGGTGATTTCAACTACCCTACCATTAACTGGGAAAACTACTCATGTACCAACTCTTTTGCTCAACATTTTCTGGAAATCATCAATTCCAATGATTTTGATCAACTTATCCACATCCCCACCAGAGGCAGCAATATCCTAGACCTGGTCATCACCAACATGGGTGACCAGTGTTCCACACCAGAGGTCAGCTCCTTGTTGGTCAGATCCGACCACAAGCTAATCACCCTAGACATCCACATCCTGCTCCCACCCCCCATTAGGAAAACAACCGTAAAAAAATTCTCCAAAGCCAACTTCATGCTTCTTAAGACAGAAGTGGCAAACTTCATGACACCCATGTAGATGGACAATAGAGGTACAACTGCTGAATCCTCCACAAATGCACTTTATAAGCACTTACACAAGTGCATGGATCGTGCTATCCCTAACAGAACCAAGATGCTATCCTACAAAAAAAGTAAGCCAATCTGGTGGTCTTCTACCATAAACAAACTCTACAACAGAAGAAAGAAACTGTTGCAAAAAAGAGTAAAATCCCATGATTGGAGGAACTCCCTGGTCAGCCTCAGTAAGAAGCTGAGATCCCTCATAAAATCCTCCAAAGCTAGTTATGAAAAGAAAATTGCCACTGATTCTAAAGACAACCACAAATCATTCTATAGCTATGTCAAAAATCTCAATGGCAACATTCAGATCTGCTCTGAGTTACAGCACAATGATACTAAATATACATAATCAACTGATATTGCCAACATCCTAGCAGATAGGTTCAGTGCTAACATTACCCCCCTCTCACCCCCTAAAGGGCCCATCTTTATACTGGAAGAATGCAAAGTTCCTGTAATCATGGCTGCACAGGTAAAAACTTCACTCTCCAAAGCCAAGAACACAGCATCCATGGGACCTGACAACATCCCAGGCTGCCTTCTACATGAACTACAGAATGAACTGGCACCCCACCTAAGTACCATGTTCAGTCATAGGCTCACCTTAGGCTTTGTGCCCATTGAATGGTGCACCATGACAGTTATCCCACTCCACAAAGGGAGGGCCACAACAGACCCCAGGAATTACCACCCTATTAACCTGATGAGCCTTGTCTGCAAGGCCATGGAACGTATCATCATGGAGCTCATAAACAAAGACATTGGAGATCTCCAAACCCTGGACCTCACAGAGTTTGGGTTTTTAAAAGGCAGATCATGTCTCCTATACCTGATAGACTTCTTTGAAGTAGTCACCAAAGCCATAGATGAGGGTAAGGTGGTTGACACAGCCTATCTAGATCTCGCCAAGGCGTTCGACACCATCCCCCACTCTGGAATTATAGATAAACTCACTAAACTAGGTATAAATCCCTATGTCACAAGATGGGTTGCCAACTGGCTTACTGAAAGAACCCACACTGTGAAAGTAGCAGACTCCAAATCAGACTTCAGACCAGTGACAAGTGGAGTACCGCAGGATTCAGTCCTGGGTCCTCTCCTGTTTGGTATCTACTTCTCTGAAGTACAGGCTAACACAGAAGGTCTTTGGCTAACTAAATTCACAGATGACTGCAAACTAGGAGCCATAATTGAAACTCCTAATGATCTGGACATCCTACAAAAGGGCCTCACTGAGACAGATGCCTGGTGTCAAAGACATGGTCTCAAGCTCAATGCCAAAAAGTGCATTGTCATCCCCTTTGGTAAAAATTCTGTACCCATGAACTACCACATAGGCAGTAGTCTACTTAACACCGAAAGTGTGATAAGAGACCTTGGAACACAGGTGGACAGTAGTCTCTCCTTTGATAATCACATCGCCAAAGTGGTCAGGAAATCCTTCTACGTGGCACACCTCATCACAAAAGGTTTCTTATCCAGAAAAAAAGAGGTCATTGCTCCCTCTACTCATCACTCATTAGACCCATTATAGCGTACAATGCCTCTTTTGGTATGTACCTCACAAGACATCTACAACAACTCGAAAGTCCCAAAAATACCTCACAAAGAGGATTACTGGCCTCAAACAGATGCCTTACGCAGACTGTCTCAAAAAACTCCAGCTTTACTCCGTCGCATATCGCCTACTCAGAGGCGATCTCTGCCTAACATTCAAAGCTATGTCAAACCCAGAGCTGTTGGACATGCTCCACTTAAAGAAATCCCAATCCCTCTGAGCTACACGCTCTAGGGACCTAAACCATGTCACCACAATAAACAGAACATGCTGGAGGGATAGATTCCTGTCCCAGAGACTTCCCATACTCTGGAACAGACTACCTATCTATGTCAAACAGAGCTCCTCATTAGCACTCTTCAAGAAAAATCTTGATGATTGGATGGGTAATAGGAAATTCACCCCAGGGATCACTACTGTGGTTCTGCTTGACAGGGGCACAGGAAAATAATTTTCTTGGGTGGCGAAAGCCAGGGTATATTTTTGGCTAGGCTTGTATAGGCCCTAGGGCCAATAGCCTAGTACCTACCTATGAACCTATGAACCTATTCTTCACTGGGCCAGTAGAGTGCAATGTTGTCACATATTTTGCAGTTCCACATTTCACAGTGTTTTCTTACATTTAAAAACACAAGCCTGTATTTTACATTTATTTATACAGTTTATAGAATTATATGTTAAATTCTATTTGACTAGGCTGGCAGCCTTCGCCCATCTCTCCCCAGTCATCACATCTCTTCCCCCCGGGAAACTCAAGCAAGTTTTTCAAGTGCCCCTTGAGAAACGTCGCTTGAGAGTGTCAGGTCTATCTGGGGATAGCTTACCCCATTCCCTGTCTTGAGATCCCATCTGCATTGGCATTGCTTGTACTCCCACTGTGGTGCTGCACTGACATATCATATGCTTGCAACCCCCGGGCTCCATCTTAGCAACTTGACATTTTGTTGACTGGCTCTGTTTAACCATGTTAGAGGGTTGTGATCTGTCATCACAGTGAATTTTTTTCCATACAGATAAGGCTGAAGTTTTTGTAGTGCCCACACTATGGCTAGACATTCCTTTTCTACTGCTGCATAGCATTTCTCCCTGGGTTGGAGCCTATGACTGAGATAAACCACTGGATGCTCTTCTCCCTCTGAAGAAATCTGGCTAAGTACAGCCCCCACCCCATAGTTTGAAGCATCCACCTGCACAACAAATTCTTTGCTGTAGTCTGGACTGGCTAACACAGGGGGTCCTCCCAAAGCTTCCTTAAGCTTCTGAAATGCCTGCTCACTTGCTGGGGTCCACACTACCTTATATGGCCTGTTCTTCTTTGTCAGGTCTGTGAGAGGAGCAGCTATGGTACTATAATTAGGAAAAAACTTTCTTTTGTACCCTGCTGTCCTTAAGAATGCCCTCACCTGCTTTTTGGTAACAAGTACAGGCCATGCCTGAATAGCTTCCACTTTGGCAGGTTCTGGCCTTATCTTACCACTCCACACTATATGTCCTAGGTAAGAGACCTCTGCCATACCCACCTGACATTTGCTCGGCTTAATGGTCAACCCTGCCCTCTGTAGTCTGCCCAGCACCTCCCTGACATTCTGAAGGTGCTCTTGCCAGGAATGGCTGTAGATAGCAATATCATCCATGTAAGCAAGGGCAAACCCTCCTGCTCCTGCTAAGATATGATCTACCAGGCTCTGGAAAGTCACTGGGGCATTCTTCATACCAAAGGGCATCTTTGGGAACTCATACAAGCCAAAAAGAGTCACAAAGGCTGACTTCTCTCTAGCACTGGGTGTCAAGGGCACCTGCCAGTAACCCTTGGCAAGATCAATTGTTGTAAGATACTTAGCCCCACCCAGCTACCCTAGGGCCTCATCTGTCCTAGGCATGGAGTAAGCATCCAACTCTGTGTGACTATTTAATTTCCTGTAATCCACACAGAACCTGATGCTGCCATCCTTCTTTGGCACCAACACCACTGGTGAGGCCCAGGGACTGTTGGACTCTTGAATCACCCCTAGTTCCAACATTTCCTGTACCACTTCCTTCAGAGTCTGTTTGACTCTCTCAGGCACCCTATAAGGGGCCTGCCTGATAGGCCTTTGGGGTCCTGTATCCACCTGGTGTTGCACCAGGTGGGTGCTCCCTGGTTTCCCGGTGAACATGGCCACAAACTCCTGCAATACTGCTCAAATCCCTCAAACCTGGGTAGGAGATAGCTGCTGAGACATTGCTACCCCTTCCACCGAGGTGTCAGCCCGAGCCTGACTGAGGAGATCAGTCACAAGATCTCTCTCAGACTCCTCCTGCAATCCACTGCAAATGCGCAGCACAAGGGCCTCCCTATCATGGTAAGGTTTCATCATGTTAACATGGTACAATTTGTGCCCCTGCTTTCTGTCTAGCACTTCCACCATGTAGTTAACAGCACTTACCTTTCTTATCACCTTGTAGGGTCCCTCCCAAGCTGCTTGCAGCTTGTTGTGTCTGGCAGGAATGAGAACCATCACCTGCTGCCCTACAGCATACTCTCTAGCTCGAGCATTCCTGTCATACCACACCTTTTTCTGTTGTTGGGCTTCTGCCAGATTCTCATGGGCCAAGCCCATGAGTTCCCTGAGCCTTGTCCTGAGGTTCAGGACATATGCCACAACAGACTCCTTGTGAGACTCACACTCACCTTCCCACTCATCTCAAATTAAATCTGGAGGACCCCTCACCCTATGCCCATACAGCAACTCAAAGGGTGAAAAACCTATGGATTCCTAGGGAACCTCTGTAAGTAAAAAACAGATGGGGCAAATATTTGTCCCGCTCCCTCTTAAACTGATCTGCAAATGCCTGTAGCATGGACTTGATTGTAGAGTTTAACCTGTTAGTAAGACCATTAGTCTGGGGATGGTAGGGGTGGTTTTCATGTGCTTCACCCCACAGGACTTCCACAGACAAGCCAGTAGGTCTGACATAAAATTGGCACCTCTGTCAGACAGTATTTCCTTTGGGAAACCTACCCTGCTGAAAATCTCTAGCAAAGCATTTGCCACCTTTTCAGCCTCAATGGAGGACAAAGCCACTGCCTCAGGGTATCGTGTAGCATAATCTACAATCACTAGGATATACTTTTTTCCTGTGGAACTTGGGGTACTCAGAGGACCCACAATATCCATAGCTACCCTCTGAAATGGCCCCTCAGTTACAGGCAAAGGCATCAAAGGAGCTCTCACCCTGTCTCCTGCCTTGCCTACCTTTTGGCACTGCTCACAGTACCTGCAGTACCCTGTTACATCTCTGGAAATTCCAGGCCAATAGAAATTTTGCATAATACACTTCTTTGTACATTTTATGCCCATATGACCTGCAAAGCGAATATCACGGGCCATGGCTAGAAGTGCCAGATGGTAAGCTCTAGGCACTACCAACTGCTGTACTCTCTCATCTTCTAGCCCTCCCTCAGGGGTCCACTCTCTTTACAGTAACCCTTTGTTCCAGTATACAGATTCCCCCTTTCCTTGAGAATCAGGTGCCTCCCTAGCTACCTGCCTCAGGCCTTGCAATGTAGGGTCTGAGAACTGAGCCTGTCTCAAGTCTCCCCTTGTAACCCTTCCCAGCTCCCCTTCCACTAGAAGTTTGGCATCCTCTGACAGTGGTGCCTCACTGTCAGCCTGGGTACTACTACACACCTCTACCATTGCAGTTACCCTGTCCAAGGGAACATCAGTACCTACAAGCAGCTGTGGCTCACATTCAGTCTTACTGCTACAGTGTAGCTCACTCCCTGAAGTAACCACCTCAGCAGTCTTAGCTGCAAGTATGCAGTCTGTATGGGTCTCCCCCAGGCTACCAGACTCACTTGCTTGTCTCCTAGCCTCACTGCATGTAACTGCATAAGTACATAGTACTACCTCATCCAAATCCTTCCCTGTCAGGACATCTGCAGGATGGTAGTTTCATACCCCTGTTGTCTCAAGACAACCCACTATTGGCATTTTGTCTTTCCCACTTACTGGCTCTTTCACCTTTGGTTCCCCACCTTGCCTCTGTGGACACCTGTATGCCACATGGCCCCACTGGTTGCATTCAAAACATTTAACCCTAGCTCCTAGACATATACCTGGACTAGTGGCTTCCCCTGCTACTGGCAGATACTGTTGGGGCAGTCTGTGCTGCTCACCATGGGTTCCTTTAGTCCCATGAGCAGTACTGGGGGTCCCTTTCCTGTGCAGGGCTGCCCTGCTTGCTAGGTATAGGTCTCCCTTCTCCCCCAACACCTCTAAAGTAGCACACTGTCTATCAGCTAACCAGATCCTCATGTCCTCAGGCAAAGTGCTAAGGGCTTGTTCCCTTACCAAAAGGTCTGCCAGCCCTTCAAAAGTGGTGACCTAACATCCACTCACCCAGCTATGAAAATAAGTGCTCAGTTCAACAACATATTCACATACATTTTCATCTGCCTTGCATCTATGCTCACGAAACTTTTTCCTATACATTTCAGGTGTTAGCTTAAAACATTTTAACAAATGTCTTTGTACAGCAGTATAATCAAAACAGTCAGTGTTATGCATTTTTGCTAAAGAAGTTACAGCTTTACCATGGGGTAAGGGGGTCAGGAACAGTATTCAGAGCCTTTGGTCAACTTCATACTGTTTACATACCCGCTCAAACATATGAATGAAGCTATCAAAATTATCCCCCTATTTAAACTGTGAAAGAAATTTACTGACCTTTTGTGCTTCTGGGCTCCAGTTACCTCCCTTCCCCATTACCTCCATGACTCTGGTGAAGAGTCAGCATTTCTCTCTCATGCTTTCTCTGCCATTCCTGTTCTTCAGCTTCTAGGCTCCTCATTTTCTCGGATGCTTCTAGTTCCATATGCCTGGTCTGCTACTCAAGTCTCTTCAGCTCCAGCTGGATTTTTATGTCCACTGCAGAAAGGTTGAGCTGTCCATTCTCTGAGAATATTGTATCTCCACTGTCAGTCTGATTATCCTCCAGGCTGCTGCCTTCTGATGCAGCTGTAACCAAGGCTGCAATTAGGTCTGCCTTAGTCAGGTTTCCATGCACCAACCCCCTAGCCTGACACATCTCCGCCAGCTGGCTCCTTGTCAGCTTTCCATACTCTTCTGCTGACATGCTGCCTGCTCACCCTGACTAACACTAACCTAACAAAATAAATAAACAATTGTGATCTGAACTCTTGGTATACACTGCGTGGCTGTTTTAGAGTACAAAACACTTTTAGAGATCACTGTACATAAGCTACAGGAATTCGCTCTACCCACACCACTACAAGCCAATAGTATGTGAAGTAGATCCCATCTCTGCCACCACTTGTGATGACCATGCCCTGGCCCAGCAATCAAGGAGCCTCAGTCCTCACCACTAACACCAGGGAGGTCGTCTCCTAGAAGAGGAAAGGAAAACTAATACACACAGTAAAGTACAATTCCCCTTAAGTGCACACAGAAATCACAGTCAGTCTGGGGCTGGATGCTCCCTTGCTCACCAGGTCCCCAATAAGACTCCCCACTGGCACAGCTATAGGGTCCAGGTCTCAGCTTAACTGGGCAAGCTAGAACCTCCAGTACCCTCTCTGTCCAACCAGTGCTTTGTGTCCCTGCCAAGTAGCTGACACAATGCACACACACTTTGAGATAAGTATTTATACACTTTACAGACACTCCTGGGAAAGGCTGACACAGATTCTCCAGCTGTGCCCCTTTACCCAGACTATATGGTAGTAATTACTGCCACCACCAAGTTAATAATATCAGCTACTAAAAGGACCTTAAAATGGTGTCCAATTATTACTGTGCAATATTAATATCAAATGGTAATGTGACTATATAGTCTAAGGCTTATTGGAAGGGCTTAGACAGTAAACTCTATAAATATATAATGTACTCCAAAGCATACTTCATCTCTACTCAAAGCAGCCACAGTTAGAAGGTTTTAAAAATATTTCATAATGAATAATTAAAACACAAGCCAAAACTACTACACCACAGAGATATCTAAGAGTTCACAGATCACACAGAAACTTAAAATAATACAGTAGGACAGGTCTGTTTCAAAGAAAAATACCTAATTAATCTTTACTAGCTTTAACTATTCCTACAAGATATCACAGTGCTATAAACTTACAGGTGAGCATAAGCAGAGTGCTGCTAAGTTAGATTTCCAAGATCAAAATACTCCCAGTTCTCTTGTGAGAAATAGTATTTAAACATTACTAACAAACATGTCTCTAAGGCCCTCCCAAAATTACATAATTGTTGACACTTAGATTTTCCCAGTATTCATATTGCATCATCTTAACATCTGGTTTGTGTTCTCAGGCCACAAAGTGCATTATTTAGCAATCTAACACCTCCTCAGAAACTAACGATACAAGACATTTTACATGTATATACTAACAGAAACTAAAGCAATAAAAGCACCTTTCACATCTAAATTCTAGTAATAAACTTTAGCCTTAAACAATGGGCATGAAATCTTCATCCAGCCGCCCTCAGGCCAAATTCTAAAATGAAAGGATACAACATGCTTCACTGGGCCAGTAGAGTGCAATGTTGTCACATATTTTGCAGTTCCACATTTCACAGTGTTTTCTTACATTTTACAACACAAGCCTGTATTTTACATTTAATTATACAGTTGACAGAATTATATATTAAATTCTATTTGACTAGGCTGGCAGCCTTCACCCATCTCTCCCCAGTTGTCACACTGTACTCCACTGATATGCCTCTAGTCTGCATGATAGGTCAGAATACAAAATGAAATGGAAGCCAACAGAGTACCTGAAATACCAGTACAGCCACAGCAAATCTTTATAGTTGTCAGGTGTGCACCCTCCCACAATCCTATGCAGAAATGTAGCAACATGTACATGTGGGTTTAATAACCATGGAGCACAGATTACCTAAACTGGCCCAATTAGCAGGATAGATTGTTGCACGTATACAATATGCAGGGCTCTGTGTGTTAGGTTGTTTTGTGTTGTATATTGTTTGGAAGTGGTCAGCATGTAGGCATGGAGGGTTGTGTCCAGGTGGCCTATAGCCAGTACTGTTGATGACAGGGCCATGTTCTGACAACTGTAGTGTCAACCACAATGCATCCCAGCAAGACCCAATCCAGCATTCATCCATACTCATTGTTCAGATGTAATATCTGTCTTCATCTGAAAGATGGACATGGCATGAATGTGGGCCCAGACATGCAAACAGTACACAGGTGGAGGTACCCTAGACAGAGTATATAACATGTAACTGTCAAATGCACACACCTTTGGAATTGTACATACAGGTTTGCAGCACATTAGTTGTCTGTGTAGTATGGAATACTGATGTAGTCTGGCCAATCACTGGCAGACCACAAAAGGCACAGTTATAAAGTAATGAAAAACTGCCAATGTCCCCCCATAAGCCAGCATAAGGGGAATGTCCCAGGTATATCTGTGAGTCAGCTGCAAGAAGCTTCCATATCACACATGCACTCAGCTCTCCCCACCATCAGCCACAGGTTCATCATAGGTCATATCCCTGCTATTGGGAATGAGTACAGTATGACCCCCACTTCTGTATGGGAATATCCACAGAATGCAACATGCTGAAGAGGTGTCCCATGCAGGTGTGTCCCTAGCTGTAAGCAGCAGCCTACCAGCATCCACACCAATAGATTAATAAGGACAGGAACTATTGCCATTAATACCTTGCACACCTACCCTGTCACCCCAGGGGAATCCAGTGGCTTGCAGCCTGGGACTGTATGAGTGACAGAATGCACTGTCATGTCACAGATGGCCTGCATCACTACCAAATTCCCTACAGTCCTCTGTCAAAGACCTGTGCCTCACCCGTACTGCCAATGTATGTTTTCTCATGGGGTCCCAAATAACAACATAACACAGTCCACAGAATACAAATGCAGGGCCATGTCGACAAATCCCAGTAGCATGTCCACCATGTCCTACTGCATGAACTGTGGACCAACCCCTAAATATCGCTGGGATGAAGGGACAACTATAGGGTATTTATCAGATATCGCTCACATAATGTTAGGAAGAGGATAGAATAACAGAGGAGGGTGTAGAAGCATGGACACCCGTGTGTGAAGTTTGAAACTCTTAAGTGTGCCCATACTAAGATGCCTGCAAACCCAGTAATGGGTGGCTAAAAAAACTGCCTGTAAACAACAATGTTAAGGGGAACTGACCAGATATATGAGCCCTGCCTCTGGGTAACCTGTGAGAATCTGTACAGCTGAGAGGTATGGCCACAGTAGGATATGGCCATTCTGTCATGTCGATAGATGTACATGCAGGGGATCCTCAGCCACCACAGTACGAAGGTGCTAGACCATTTACACAGACCCATCAGCAAGTGTATGCGGTTCCCCCTCCAGAATGTCATGAGTGTGCTAGAATATGTAGGCTGCAGACCACAATACTGGACACAGCTTCAATCATCTTGTATTCCCCAGGAAATTACTGTTAGCAAATAAATATATCTGTCAGTAGTTGATGGCATAATACATCACATTGTAAAACAGGACATATGTCTGAATATCTCTGCTAACACCAAAACCATGTCACACAAGCAGCACAGACACAACTAGTTACAGTATCCCACTATCCTTTGCCCATTGTGACTCCATATTGTCAACCTATCTACAGATATCCTGCAGAAACATGTTGCTAGCTGTAGGTGTAGAACACAAATTCCTGCACTGGAGTACAACCCTACCTGTAATGGATTCACACATTCAATACAGAAGGTCATACTGGGCATGATCCCACACTTAGAGAAACAAAGCCCATGCCTAACAACAAAATACAGAAGGTCATACTGAGCATGCTCCCACACTTAGAGAAATGAACCCCATGTCTGACAACAGTGGACTATACATATCTGTCAGTCGCAAATTTCTGTGCACACACACCACATTGTACACCATTCATGCTTTGTACACACATTGGATAGGAATACTCACACATATCCAAGGACAACACACTATAATAGGTCAAACATACACAGACATGTGGGAAGAGAGAGACAGACAATGACAAGGAGATTCCCATCATGAGGCCTGTCCCACCCACCCCACATCCAATTGGCCAATATCACATGATGTGCTGATGTCTGTCACTGTAGACATTTGCTTCTGGTAGCCCACAACACTAATGTGTCTCTGGTGCTTGTGATAACTGTTTAACATGACAGTACAAATCAGTAGTCATCTAGCAGTCATATATCCAGTCCTGTCAAATGTAAAGTTGTGTGTGTCTTTCCAGAGGAATGGTTTACGGCTCATTCACACACACTGCACTCCCCATTGTCCTACATTAGTCAGCCTGCTGATGTCAGTCACTTTGAAATACCCCTTTGGACAAGGTTCATCCCTATAAGCTCTGAGGCATGTGCAGTAACTGTATAATGCTATAGTGTGACATACTAGTTTGATAGGAGTTCTAATCCCAGGCATGGCAACTGTGTGTGTGTGTGTGTGTGTGTGTGTGTGTGTGTGTGTGTGTGTGTGTGTGTGTGTGTGTGTGTGTGAGAGAGAGAGAGTGTGTGTGTTTGCATGTGTAGGGATCAATTATTTTGAGGTCATTCACAGTAACTACACCTCCCATTGCCTTACTTTAGCAAGCCTGCCGATGTCAGTCAACTTGAAATACCTCTTTGGACAAAGATCAACCTTGAAATCTCTGTGGCACATGCGATAACTGTGTAATGCTGCAGTATAACATACTAGCTAGGTAGGAGTTCTAATCCCACACATAACAACTGTGAAA
>NC_056733.1:1047642351-1047694851 GCF_019279795.1 Protopterus annectens
TAGTGGTTAACTGCTGTGAATATAATGTAGAGGGTCCTGGGTTCAAGACCTGCAAGGACTGTTTATTTTGTTGCTAGGCAGAAGAAGGACTGTTGGATACAGAGTTGTTAAGGCAGTTTTGAGCAGCTTTAAGTGGGTTTGCGTGGGTTTGCATGATGGTAAGTGTTGCTAACATACATTTACACAAAATGTTGCTTACACTCTGTAATCTTCGCTTATCAGTTCGCAAATCAGCTTAGCAGTTACATTTAAGCAATGTTTACTCCTGCTACACATACCTCAGGCCTGCCAACCAGTGATCACATTCCAGTCTGATGAAATAGAAGGGTAATGGTATCTTTAATAAGTGTATTTAATTCCATGTACATAACATGATTATATGTGCTGTCATTATAGTAGAAAGGGGTGTGAGTATACTGTTTGGGACATTTGAGTATATATGGCTAATACAACAATCTTTACCATTTGTCTGTCTTTCATACAAGGGTAGTATTCCAGGTTATATGCAGTCACACCTGCATGTAGTGTATCATTATATCGCCACCTGTTGGTGTTGCTGACCTATGTCCACGTGGTTGCCACCCTACTCCCACCATATGCTCAAGCACAGACATTGCATGATCGAGAATTCCCACCATCTCACCCAACCGTTTATCCAGGACCTCTGCAAAATAACAGTGGGCACCTGCAAGATCACGGATGTTGTCAATAACAGCAGAATGAGTAGCCCTCTGGAGCCTCAGACCATGTCTAATATAACGTTCCATACATGCCTGTGCTACTATGATGGCCTGAAACATGCATCTGGTAACACCTGCTGTGGCACTTCTGCCAGGGGCATGACGACCAGCAGCCCCCCCTGCAAGCACCCCTGTACATATGCCTGTGTCGTACCTCGTTGGTCATCCGGTTATGGCTGCTGTGTCCAGACACACTTGCCATAGTCACCACACAGTCTTGTCCCATGCCACCACCTGCCAACTGTCCCTCATCTATGGCCACTGGTGATGGGGTATGTATGGGAAATGTGACTGTGTGTGGGGATGGGGTGGATAACAGTGGGATGTCAACCGATGTCACAGCCTCAGCCCCTGACAACCCTGCCTGTGCCTCACCATACCTATCATCATTGTCAGAGTCTGTATGGACACTAACATCATTTTGCCTGCAGGAGGGACCCTGAACCACCTCGCCACCTGTGAGGGGAAAACAAGAAATGCACTTTAAGACCTGTATGTCATTGCTTAACTGCACACACACACACACACACACACACACACACACACACACACACACACACACACAGACACACCCACACACACACACACACACACACACACACACACACACACACACTTACAGGTGAGGTTGCACAAAGATATTACACACAAACCTCTCATTACCCAACTGTCAACATTCATGACATATGGCACTCAACAGCATGCACTGTAGCTGTCAGCAATCCCTGTTACCAACATTATACATCTCTGTGATGCATGAGTTGTGTTAGTAGGTGATGCCCCTTCCCCTGGAACACACTGCACCCATGTATACAGTATTGCTGTGCACCTGTTCAGCATCCTGGTATGTACTGTGCACCATACCTCATGAGTGTACACACCATTGCTGAATGTATATATGTGTGTCAGTTATGTTTGCTCTGTTGCTTACAGCCCCTATGTGTTTGTCCGACACATACCTGGGATGATATGAGGACAGATGTCAGTAGTGAATGCCTGATGTCTGATTTGCAGATCTCATCATCAGCAGTGCACGTATCAGCAATAAAATACAATTACATTGACAACCTTCAAAGTTGACTGTGGCTATGAGGAGTGTACACATGCTTACTGACATGGCACCCTCTTCCCTGATATGCCATGGGGCCACAATACTGCATATGTTAACATTACACAAACCTGATATGAGACATATGACGTGTGCAAACAAATGCAGTATCAAACAAATATGTTAGTTGTTCAGATGCTGATTGAGATGCATACAATATGTGGGTGCATAAGTGTGAACACCCTTTACATGATGGTTTGTTGCATCAACTGTTAAGTGTACTACAGCAGTCACTATTCCTGGAAGGGGTATACTAGCATGGCCCATCTGCACTTGCCAGTAATTGGTCACTCCACCCTACAAATGTCCCCCAACTCTGCCAGATTGCAAGGTCAACTCATGTGCACAGCCCTTGGAGGTCACACAGTGCCTTCACTATTGCTGTGGAGTCAGGGTTATGTCTGCCACAATTCATGACCTTGACTGTGTTCAGATACAGCCATTCTTAGCAAGCTTTGGATGTCTGCTTCAGTTCACTGTTGTGTTTCAGGATGACACCCCTCCCCATCCTCAGACTTTTTGCAGATGCTTGACAACTATGGGCCACACATGAGTGTCATTTTGCAGTGTCTCAAATTCAGAACACCATGTGTATCGGCCTAGTTCCTGCTAATGAATGGCAAACATACAGGTGTACACTGGCACTGGCAAGGTACAGATGGGGATGGTGGGCCTGAGGTGGAGTGAGGTGTTGCTTGTGCAGCACATGTATCTTTATTAATACTGTCTGTAGGTTTTGGACTTGGTCTTGGTACACCATTTCACGTTGCAACACATGCCTTTGGGGACTTTTGATGTTATGCATATGCTACCTGTAGAGAGCCCTGGATGATGTTTCCTGTGGAACAACTTTCCCATCTGACTACCCTAACCCATAGGCCACACTTATGCAGTGTCCAGGTGATTGTCGACACAGGTACTGCACAGGCAGTACTTGCTAGACATTCTTGCAACTCCCTCAGTGTTGTGGCATGTTTCTAGGCAGCCTCTATGACCAGTTTGCAACATGTGTCATCATCTGTCTTGGATGGCCATCTGTTTCTTTTCTACATTAATGTTGTCCCATACTTCCTTGTCACATACATGACTGTCTGCACTGTTTGCCATGGTATATGCAATGGTGAGGTAAGGCTACGTCTCCCACTCCTGAGTGCTACCTGTTGGATATGGGATCCATTCCATGGTTTGTAAGATTTGTACAAGTCACGGGTGCTTCTGTTACAGGTGAGTGGGCAAATGTCATGGAAATACATCTTGGACAGCAGACTATTTCTTGATGTGACATTGAGGACCTGTACTTGATGGAAGGTGCAGACTCATGAAGAGTGAATGCTTTCAGTACCTCAAACACTGCTTCCACAATATGTTCTTTGGAGTGTGTGCACACATCTGTTTTCAATGTTTGTTAAGGTATGTATTCCCCATATTTGTTGTCCTAACATAGGATTCCATATTACACATTCATTGCTCATGTTAGGATCACATTACAGGTTGTAAGGGTTGTGGAATGTGGTATTGTGATATGCCGTTGTGTAGATCTGTAACTGTTGCCATTGTAATAGTGGTATATACACTGTTGCAGCCACTGTATAAAGGTAATGTTTCAGACATGTTCCTACTGTAGGCCATTTGTCCCACCATTATGTTAATCTCTGTGCACACAACTTGCAATGACAGGCTGTTATTTATATTGCAGGCCTCTTACATATCCTTCAGATATGCCGCCATGGTGACCACTGTGATGCAGTGCAGTTAACAGCAACAATAAGTGAACATGAACAGCATACATTATGGTTAGGTGTGTTAAATGTGTGCATAGCAAATATGATGGCCATAACATGGCCATTGTATTGGCAAACCTGAACAATAAAGCACCGTACTCACCAGCTACAGGCTGCTGCCCCAGAGGTATATCACAGGAACCTACATAGTTGTGTGAGAGATGTGATGTCAGTAGCCACACCTGTGGCATTGGTACAGGGTGGGAGCAACATTTCAGTACATCAACAGTACAAACCCACAATACTGCAGATTTTGCACATCTGTTCATTACTACACTGCAGCAACAGACTATGTTATCTAACATATGCATTAAGAAGCTTTACAGATGCAGATGGATAAGCAACAGTGGTCTACTGATGTGCCCTATGGCCTTACCTGCATGCTCCTCATTCATGTTGTGGGTAGCACCCACCTCCACAATGCTATCAGCTAGTTCTTGGCTTGGCTGGTAGGCAGGTGCCCCAAGGTTGGCAAGGAGCTCCTCAGCATGTGTCAGTGGGGGGCTGGATGGCATGACCCCCACATGTGACTAGCTGGCCCCTCCTAACCTGCAGCAGCACGCTGACAAGTGTGGTGGATAAGGTCAGTGCAGTGATGTTGGACCTGCTCATAACTGCGGTTATGCAGGCTGACATCATTTAGCAGGCTGATGTCATTTACCCTGAGGATGAGCTCATTCCACAGGGCAGTCCTCTCCTGTAGATCATGGGCTGTATGGCCAAAGAGGGTTTGGTGGTGCTGCACCAGCTAGTTAATGATAACACAATTTTCCTGGGGGGAATACACTGGAAGGTAATCTCTAGACATGGTATCTGAAAGACATAAAGAGGAAAATAGGTCTGAGGACCTCATACTGCAAGGATATAATAGTTGATAATTGACATCTCTCTCCACCCCAACATATCTGCAACAATATTCTTAACACACAAATCAATGGGTATGTTTACACCAAACCTACTGTTAGGACATATATCCTATTGTACGACAAATATTGAAATGTGTTTCTATTCATGTTCCATGTTGAAACACTATCATTGGTGGCCTGTTGCTAACAATGTCACCTGCATGCCATTGTAAGGGCCACTATGGTTCCATATATGCATGTGTTCTGTTTGCTATGTGACTGCTCCAAATCTGGTGTTTTGTGTTAATGGGGATATCTATGCATGCTGTTATAACTAATCCTGGATTGTGTGGACTACTACTACCCATATATTTTCTAAAACTGTGACACAATAGCATGTTTGGGAAGGCTGTTCCCAGCAGAACCACCGCTCCCACCTCATCTGGCCTTGTTACTAGGTCACATATATTTATATATATTTATGTGTGTGTGTGTGTGTGTGTGTGTGTGTGTGTGTGTGTGTGTGTGTGTGTGTGTGTGTGTGTGTGTGTGTGTGTGCAGATATGTGTGATGTTTTCTCAAACATATTGTGCAGCACAGTCATTCAACAGTAGGGAGAATGTATATATATATATATATATATATATATATATATATATATATATATGTATATATACACACACAAACACACTGAGCAGAGTGGAGGAGGGACGTTGACTACAACTCTGATCTGAGATATATAAGTATCCTGTTTTTTTGGATTATTTATACTGATTATTGTTTCTAGCAATTTATATATATATATATAGCACTTTTTATTGCCTGCTGCATAGTTTTTAGTGTATTTAATTGCTCTTAACTAATCTGCACGGGTAACTGATTTGCTTGCAGTTAAAAGCATTCTGTAGAGTCTCTTTGCTCCCTTATCTCTTTAAAAACTTTCATTTTGTGGCTTTCTGTAGTGTTCACTGTCTAAAGAGCGTAGGCTAATAGCTTTAGTATTGGTCCCCACCCTCCCTCTCTGTTCGTGTCTTGTTGTTATACTTGGTGGCTTTGTAGTTGCCCGCTCCTACTGTAAATTTGATCTGAGACACTCCTCCCAGTCTAGTGTCATTAGCTCATTCTACCTAATACAGAGAATATCTGAGAAGGCCTTCTGTTTCTCCTTTTTCCCTTTAACAAAAAAAAAAAAATTAAAAATTGCCTGAATCTTCTTGTGTTCTGACTGTGCTTCTCAAACACTTTGGAAATATAGAGTATAATTTACAGCATTTATTATAACTGTAATTGCCTTAATATTGCTACAACTCAAGTGCTCTAGGTTGCAATGCATCTGAATTGTTTGTGTGTTTTAGCTGCTTTTCTGTATATATAGACTTCTCTGTATATGTAGACTAGCTACTTATTCTGCTGTATTACTGCCTCTTAAATAGTTTTTCAGTTGTACACTTGCCTTGCTTCATTTAACAAGTTTTAAATTGCTAGTTTTGTAGAGTTTTAATTGCAGTCACTGTTTAGGACTACATACTCAAGTGTGTTTATTTACTGTATTATTGCATTGTATAGCGTGTTTCAACAAAAAAAAACACTATCTTGTTTGCTCGTTTCCCACCTTTCCTAGCCAGTCCATATCCCAGGCTTTGCTTGTCTCAGGACTTTATTTTCTGTGTTCAGAGTTATCCAGACCTTGCTGTGGTAGATGGAAGTCCTACTGCTTACCAGTGGGACTGGTGAGCATTGTACTGCCTATCTAATGCTAGAGGAGTGGTTTCCAGCTCTGAAATTGTAATTTTATTAGCATTTTTGGGCAGATTTCTATCCCGTTCAACTTTCTGGCTTAAAAACGCATGTGTTTGCAAATTTTCCGCATCGTGTAGCACTGTGAGGCTACAGTTAAACTATTCCAGATGCCACATTTTTCACATCGTGCAGCACTGCGAAGCTACAGTTAAACTATTCCAGGTGCCAGAAAGTCTGCTCTTCAAAATTTCCCTTAGAACTAGCTGGTTTCTCAGTAGTAGCACTAAAATTCTGAGCCCTGTGACTAGCACTTGCTCTAGAACCTACTGGAAAGCACTAGGAAGCCTGAAACTGATACAAGCACTCATCTCTCCTTGTCAATAAGGAGACATTAATCGTAGGCACTAAACAGCCTATAATTGCAAAGTACCTTGCAAAGGTAAGGCTCTTAAACTTTACAAAAAAAGCACCTAAACAGGCATGTCCAAGAGTCAGTTTCTGGTGATTTCTCCTGTCCACCTGGTGAATATGGGCATACTGGGGCAATGCGGCAACTGCCTCATGTACACAGACAATCCTCTCCTCCTACCACCCAACACTACAACCTGCGAGAGATGCACTTACATAGCCAAACTGGAAGCAAAGCTCTCTCCGGACAAAATTGTGCTAGACAGTCAAGAGGAGAAGGTTAATACCTGCACTACATCTCAAGCAACTCACATCCCTTCAAAACCCACACCATCAACACCCACAGATAGCAACACTAAAACCACATATGTGGAGGCCCTTAACATTAACATGCCCAAGAAACAAGGACCTCCGAAGCTGAAATGCAAACAAACACCAGTCACAACCAAAGTGACACATAGCTCACAACACCAGTGTGCCACCCAGCAACAGCCCCTAAGGCAAGACAATGTACCCAACACTTTAGTCATAGGTGACTCTATAGTCAGGCACACTGATGTCCCACTCACCAGGCTGAACAAGGAGAAAATTACAGTCAGCTGCCTGTCAGGTACCAGGATCCACCACATAACACATACACTCAAGTCACTCCACATCAAGTACAAATACAACTCTGTCATTGTCCATACTGGAATAAATGACTTGAGACGTACCTCCCTGGACTACATGAAAAAAGACATGGAAGAGCTCTTGGATCATGTGGCCCAGGCAGGTATGACCCTAGCCCTGAGTACCATCCTGCCTTCGCCCAGAATGATACCACAGTATAAGGACAAAATGATTGACTTCAACAATTGGCTAAGCTTCTGGTGTCATTCAAAGGGGATCCAGTATCTGTCTGCCTGGGAAGACATGATAGACAAATCACAATGCTTTACCAGAGATGGTCTGCACCTGTCACCCCTGGGATTCAGGTTACTGGCTAATGCTCTTGCCACCCCTATATTGCCTTTTTTAGGTAAGGTTCAAAGGACAAAACCACCACCATAACAGATACAAGCATGCAAAATCTGAAGGTAATGCTACTCAATGCTAGAAGTCTAAACCTCAAAATGCACTCTCTCGAGGCACTCCTAAAAATGGAGAACATCAATATCTGTGCAGTAACTGAGACCTGGTTCAAGGCTCCAGAGAGCACCCCTGCAATACCAGGCTACAACTCTTACCACACGTTTTGGCCACAAAACCAAGACTGAAACATTAAAGGTGGAGGAGTGTCCATATTCACCAAGGATATTCATACCTCCAGGCTAGTTGCCCAACACAATGCATCTGAAATTCTCCAGGTGCAACTAACACTAGATAAGACTGCATTCCAAACTGTAGCTTGCTACAGATCCCCCGCCATGCCCCAAGATTCTCACTACACCTTTCTAAACATACTGGAAAATATTAAGATACAACCAAATACCCTAATACTGGGTGATTTCAACTACCTTTCCATTAACTGGGAAAACTACTCGGGTACCAACTCCTTTTCCCAACGGTTCTTGGAATTCATAAATTCCAATGCCCTGGATCAACTAATCCATTATCCCACCAGGGGCTCCAATATCCTAGACCTGGTCATTACCAACATGGGAGATAGATGCTACACACCAGTGGTACCCTCTCATTGGTCAGGTCTGACCATAAGCAAATCACCCTTAACATCCACATCCCACCCCCACCCCCCCCACTAAGGAAACCTCCCTAAAAAACTTCTCAAAAGCCAACCTCATGTTACTGAGTGACAAACTTCATGACACCCATGCAGACGGGATCTGAAAGTTCGACTGCAGAATCCTACACTAAGGCACTGTACGAGCACATGCACTCGTGCATGAATCGTGCCATTCCAAATAGAAACAAGATGCTCTTCTCCAAAAAAAGAAAGCCAATCTGGTGGTCCCCTGCTATAAACAAACTATACAACAGAAGTAAGAAATGGTTGCAGAAAAGAGGAAAATCCCAGGATGCGAAAAATTCCCTCACCAGCCTTAGTAAGAAGCTGAGATCCCTCATAAAATCCTCAAAAGCTAGTTATGAAAATAAAATTGCCAAAGATTCCAAAGACATCCACAAGGCATTCTATAGTTATGTCAAGAATCTAAATGGCAAAGTTCAGATCTGCTCTGAGCTACAACAGAATGGCATTAAATATATTGATCCCAAGGATATTGCCAATATCCGGGCAGATCGATTTAGTGCCATCGTCACCCCCTCTCACCCCCTAAATGGCCCATCTCAATACCAAAAGATTGCCAGATTCTGGTAATCACTAAGCTAAGAATACAGCATCCATGGGACCAGATGACATCCCAGGCTGTGTACTACATGAACTACAAAATGAACTGGCACCTCACCTAAATGTCATGTTTAATCATAGTCTCAACTCAGGCTTTGTGCCCACTGAGTGGCGCACAGCTACAGTTATCCCACTCCACAAGGGGGATCCACCTTGGATCCCTTCAGTCTGACAAGCCTGATCTGCAAGGGCATGGAATGCATTATCATGGAACTTATAAATAAAGACATTGGCAACCTTCAAACACTGGACCCCACCCAGTTTGGGGTTGTGAAGGGCCGATCTTGTCTCCTGAATCTGATTGACTTCTTCGAATCAGTCTCCAGAGCTGCTGACAAGGTTAAGATGGTCCAGACAGCCTATCTGGACCTCACCATGGCCTTCGACACCATCCCCCACTCTGGAATCATAGATAAACTTACTAAGCTGGGCATAAATCCCTACGTCACTCAATGGGTTGCCAACTGGCTTACTGACAGAACCTAGACTGTAAAAGTAGCCAACTCCAATTCCACACTAAACATTGAAAGTGTGATGAGAGACTTAGGGACACACGTGGACAGTGGCCTCAATTTCGATAACCACATCGCTACAACAGTCAGAACATTCTTCTATGTGGCACAACTCATCACTAAGGGCTTTTCATCCAGAAAAAAGGAGGTCATTGTCCTACTGTACTCATCCCTCATTAGACCCATTATAGAGTATAATGCCCTGTCTGGTAGGTACCTCACAATACATCTGCAACAGCTGGAAAGGCCACAGAAATACCTCACTAAAAGAATCACAGGCCTAAAGCAGATGCCATATGCTGACCGTATAAAAAAACTCCAGCTATCCTCTGTGGCATATCGTCTTCTCAGAGGTGATCTCTGCTTAACATACAAGGCCATGTCAAACCCTGAGCTGTTGGACATGCTCCACTTAAAGAAATCCCAATCGCTCAGAGCCACACGCTCCAGGGATCTAAACCTTGTCATCACAATGAACAAAACATGCTGGAGGGATAGGTTCCTGACCCAGAGACTCCCCATACTCTGGAATAGACTGCCCATACATGTCAAGCAGAGCGCCTCCTTGACCCTATTCAAAAGGAACCTTGACGATTGGATGGGAGATAGGAAATTCACCCCGGGGATCATGTCAGTCGCCCTGCTAGACAGGGGTCCAGAGAAGTAAATATTGTGGGAAGAAATATCCAGGGAATTGTTAAGGCTAGGCTTGTATAGGCCCTAGGGCCGATAGCCTAGTACCAACCTATGAATCTGTGTGTGTGTGTGTGTGTGTGTGTGTGTGTGTGTGTGTGTGTGTGTGTGTGTGTGTGTGTGTGTGTGTTTGTATATCTGTAGGCATATACATCTATATATATATATATATATATATATATATATATATATATATATATATATATATATATATATATATATATATATATATATATATATATATATATATATATATATATATATATATATATATATATATATATATATGTATATATAAATCCAAACACGACAAAACAAGAACCAAACAGGAGTGTACTGCTGAAAAAACAGAGTATGAATGCAACTACAAGCAGCACTGAGACCACAGCCAGGGCAGATGTGTTCCACTACCACTTCTCAACACAAAAGTTTGTTTGTTTGTTGCAACACCTACAGGTGCTTGCTTTCGATTGTACTCCACATGCAAAAAAGCTCAGCAAGACACTTGGTTGAGCAGCCAAAATGTTTCAAATGTATTGTCTTCCCAAGCACAGCATATATAATCAGCTCTACTTGAATATCAGCAAGTGTAGTTCACCTTCGTTACCATAGACGACAACTGCATTCATTAAAACCATCAAGTATTTATTCACATCGAACAATAACTTAAAAATAAAACAAAAATAAAAAACAGGACAAAGGATAAGCGCTTTCGGGTCTCCTCAATAACCCTTCATCAGATCCATGTGTACTGTGCAGTTAGTGCCTGTTTAAAAATTGCTCTCTACCAATAGAGTGCTAGATAACGGGTGATGTCACATCACACACATCTTCTAAACCATGCCTCTTGAGTGCAGGTTTCATGGGAAATGTAGTGTTCAGTCCCGGTCTTCTATGAGCTTGTAGTTTTCCAATCCAATACATTTCTTCCTGCTCCAGTCTGTTGTTGTTATCACCTCCCCTTTCCGAGGTTAGAACAATTCTAAGCACTCTGAACTTGAAATTATGTCCTTCATTGTCCCTGACATGTTTGGCCAGAGGATTCTTATAATCTTTGAGTCTGATGTCACTTATATGTTTGGATAGTCTCTCCTTAAATTGTCTTACTGTCTTTCCAACATAGAAATGGTCACATAATGAACATGTGGCCAAATATACTATGTTTTTTGTGTTGCAATCAGCATAGAAACTGCAGGTGTATTTCTTTTTGGTAATGGGATGCTCAAAACTGTTCTCTGTACATATATACCTGCACATAGTACACTTTCTACATGGAAATGTGCTCTTCTATCAGAGTTGACACGTGGTACTAAGTAGTCTTCTTTGCATAACCTATTTTTCAGATTACTTGCATTCCTGTAACCAAACTTAGGTATCTCTCCAACCACTTCTTTGCATTCTTCACTTGACAATAGTATCTTCCAGTTCCTTCTAATAATATTACATATCCCCTCAGTATCTGTTGTATGTGTGAGAATCATTTTAACTTCTCTTTGCTCATTCCTATTGTTTCTTGAAGGTGCACTATCTTGTTTACCTTGCAGGTATGGCTTACCTCTCGTTTCTCTTTCCAACAGCACATTGTGTCTCATTCTCACTATCTCTTCCTCTCTGTATCCTCTCGCCTCCAAGTGTCCAGACATATCATTCATAGCTCTGTCAAGGGTTACATCATTCGAATGTATCCTAGATGTTCTAAGGAATTGACCTCTCATAACATTTCTGTATGTTTCATAGTTTCATAGTTTCATAGTAGTGTACTAGGCTATCTGCCCGGGGGCATTTACAAGCCTAGCCAACAGTGATGTGGCTTTACGCCACCCCATACTATGTAGTTGCGCCTCTCTAGTAGTGACACATGTGGAACCCCATTATTTAGTAAACTATACCTCTGTCTAGTAGTGACACTGAGGTCACTCTAAACTTGCGATCTCCCATCCATGCATCGAGATTTTTCTTGAACAGTGCCAATGAAGGGCTCTGTCTCACGTGAACTGGGATTTTGTTCCAGAGTATGGGTAACCTCTGTGTTATGAATCTATCCCTCCAGCATGTCCTATTCATATTTGTGCAGAGGTTGAAATCTTTAGCTCGTGTGGTTCTGGTGGATTTGGATTTTTGAGATGGAGCATGTCCATCAATTCCTGGTTGGACATGGCCCTGTATGTTAGGCACAAATCACCTCTGAGCAGGCGGTATGCTACTGAATAGAGCTGGAGTTTCTTTAATCTAGCTGGATAAGGCACATGTTTTAGACCTATGATCCTCTTGGTGAGGTACTTCTGTGGTCTTTCCAGTTGCTGCATGTGCCGGGTGAGATACATCCCAAATGGAGCATTATATTCGATCATGGGCCTGATGAGGGAGGAATACAGAGGTACAATGACCTCCTTTGATCTGGATGAGAATCCCTTCATGATGAGATGGGCTAGGTAGAAAGTCTTTCTGACCACTTTGGCAACATGGTTGTCAAAGGAGAGGTCACTATCGACTTGAGTCCCCAGGTCTCTGATTACATCTTCTGTATTCAGTGGGTTATTGTCTACGTGATAGTTTGTGGGTACTTTGTTTTTCCCAAAGGGATGACTATACATTTTAAGTTTGAGGCCATGATTCCGGCACCAGTTGTCCGTTTCAGTGAGACCTTTCTGTAGGATGTGTGTGTCAGCAGGTGAATCCACTATGTCGCCCAGTTTGCAGTCATCTGCAAACTTTGTCAGCCATAATCCTTCCATGTTTGCTTTCACATCTGAAAAATAAATGCCGAATAGTGGACCCAAGACTGAGCCCTGAGGGACACCACTTGTGATGGGTTTTGAGTCTGACATGGCTCCAGCAATTTTAACCTTATGGGTTCTGTTTTTTAGCCAATTTGCTACCCATCTTGTGACATATGGATTTACATTTAGGCTGCTGAGCTTGTCGATGATGCCAGAGTGTGGTATTGTGTCAGGCCTTAGCCAAGTCCAAATAGGCAGTGTGGACAGCCTTGCCCTCATCGATGGCACTAGTGACTGTCTCAAAGAAGTCAACCAGGTTTAAGAGGCAGGATCTGCCTTTACAAAACCGAACTGTGTGGGATCAAGGGTCTGCAGATCACCAATGTCGCCATTTATGAGTTCCATGATGATCCTTTCCATAGCCTTACAGATCAGGCTGGTCAAACTTATGGGGCGGTAGTTACCTGGGTCAGTTGAATTTCCCTTTATGGAGTGGGACCACTGTTGCTGTGCGCCAGTGTTCAGGTACATATCCTGTAGTGAGGCTAAGATTGAATAGAGTTCTTAGCGGGTTTAGTTCATCTTGAGTTCACGAACCGGGATACCATCGGGTCCCATAGATGCTGTGTTTTGTTGAGTGCTGATTTCACCTGTGTGTCTGTGATGACAGGTAGGTTACATTCAGCAGGGATAGTTACTTCATCTTTAGGGGTGAGGGAGGGAGAAATTTGCACTGAACCTATCTGCCAGAATGTTGGCAATGTCAGTAGGGTCAGTGAATTTTGTTATTGTGTACCAGCTCAGAGCATATCTGAGAATTTCCTCCCAAGGTTCTGACATAATTGAAGAAGGCTTTATGATTGTCTTTGGTATCCTTGGCAATCTTTTTCTCAAAGTTTGCTTTAGATGTTTTATGAGAGAGCGTAGTTTTACTTGTGCTGATCAGGGAGGCCTTTCCCTTGTGGGATTTGGCTCTGTCCTGCAGCAGCTTCCTTCTTTGTTGTACAGTTTGTTTATAGCGGGTCCACCAAACCGGCTTTCCTTGGTGGAGAGGGTCTTGGTTTTAGTTGGGATTGCCTGATCCATGCATTCCTGGAGATGTCCATAGAAGGCTTTTGTGAAGGATTCAGCATTTTGGGATGTGGTTTCCATTGACCCAGTAGGCTTAAAGGATATCATTTCCGACTTAAGGAGCTCAAAGTCAGCTTTTGAGAAGTTTTTCACTGTAGTCTTTTGTTCTGGGGTGGGGGTGGATATGTACATCCAACGTGATCAGTTTATGATCAGATCTTACTAGTGAGGGGTTTATATCCATTTGGACCCCATGTTTGTGATAATCAGGTCAAGTATATTATCTCCTGGAGAGGTGACCAGTTGCTCCATAGCATTTGAGTTTATGAATTCCAGGAATCTTTGTTAGGGCTAGAATAGTGGGCCCAGTCTATGTTGGTAATTGAAGTCACCCAATATGATGGTGTTTGGTGTGACATTCATATCCTCCAGTGTTTTCAGGAATGCTTGATGGGATTCCTGGGATTGGGAGGGTGTTCTATAACATGCGACCAGTTGTATGGCAGTTTTACCTATGGTGAGTAAAACTTGTATGGTTTCTGATGCTTCATGAGCAGCCACCAATCGAGAGGTGTAGGTGTCTTTATGAAAATGGACACTCCACCTCGGATTCTGGGTCTTGGCCTGGAACTTGAGGCCGAAATGCATGATATGAGGTATAGCCTGGTAGTGCTGCTCAGGAGCCTTGAACCAGGTTTCAGTTACTGCACAGACATCGATGTTCTCCATACTGAGAAGTGCGCCTGCATCTTGAGATTTAGACTCCTGGCGTTGAGCAGCATTACCCTTAATTTTTTCCATTTTGTTTTTATGGCGGTTGATTTGTCCTTTGAGCATTGCCTAAAAAGGCACTATGGGGTGGCAAGAGCCTTGGCCAGTATCCGGAAGCCCAGTGGTGACAGGTGCAAGCCATCCCTTCATAACGTGGTTTGTCCAGCATATCATCCCAGGCTGACAGACATTGGATCCCTAGAATGACACCAGTGATTAAGCCAATTGTTAAAACTGATCATTTTGTCTTTGTACTGAGGCATCATTCTGCAGGATGCTCAGGGTCATACCAGTCTGGGCTACATAATCGGAGAGCTCCTCAATGTCTCTTTTCATGTAGTCCAGAGGTCATTCACACCCGCATGGACAATGACTGAATCATATTTGTACTTGCTTTGGAGTGACCTGATGTAATGTGGTGGATCCTAGCCCCCGATAGGCAGCTCTCCTTATTCAGCCTGGTAAGTGGACCATCGGTGTGTCTGACTATAGAGTCACCTATTACTAATGTCTCTGGCATAGTATTTTGCCTTAGGGGCTGTGAATGTGTGACACACCTGTTGCTTGAGGTATGTGTTGTAGGTGTTGTGTTTTGTGGGGTGTATTTCTGGGTGTCTGCTTTGGAGGCCTCTGTTGTTTTGGTAAGTTTTTACAAGAGTATGTCTTTGTGTTTTATGTGTTTGGTTTGCATTGGTGGTGGTTATATGTCTGACTGGTTTTGCTTTGGGTGTGGGTACCATCTCTTCCTGACTGATCTTGCCAGTCCTGAGTTGAGAGAGTTCAGCCTCCAGTCTGGCTATATAGTTGCATCTCACAAGTATATGTGTTAGTAGGAAGGAGGAGAGGGTTGTCTGTGTACATGAGACAATTGTAACATTGTCTTAAGATTCCCAGATTAACCAGCTGAACAAGAGAGGATGCTAGTGGTCTACCAACATACTAGAATATTTTAAGGAGTGTTGTGCCTTTAAGGGAAGTGGATATTCACAGGGGTAGTGGATACCTGTAGTGCTTACTTTAGGGTAAGAGTGCTTGGTTTTATGAGTGCTTGCGGATAGAAGTTCAAAAACAAGTGCTGATATATACAGCTAGATAGACTGAATAGAGTTTCTAAGGGAAAAATTGAAGAGCAGACTTGGCGGAGCCAAAAAAAGTTAAAACCTGTATAGAATAGTTTACACCTGTATAACCGCTGCTGCTGGGTGGGGCAAAAGCGCAAAACGCCCTGAGGCAGATTTTTATACAGGGAACTTGAAAAGAGCTGGAAATGGTCCAAGGCAACCAATGAATTACAGCTCAAGTGCTGAGATCACTTCCCCCAGGGACAGATAGGCTGCTCAAGGCTCCCCACTCCCACTGGTGAGCTCAGAAACTTCCTTCTATCCAAGTAAGGCAATGGCCAACACAGGAACTACACACAGCCCAGAATACAGCAAAGCCTGTATACTGGTCTTAACTAGTCGAGCAAAGGCGGGAAAACAAGGAGTATTTTTTTTTTTTTGTTTAGAGAAGAACACAGAAATGCAGTCAGGCAAACAGTAAAACGATTAACACAGGCTAGCACACTTTAGTGAGCAGCCTCAGCAATTAAATTATCAAAAAAACAGTAATATTCGACCAGAGTCGACCAAAATACTACTTTTAAGTGCAGATACTTTAGAATACAGCAGCAAAGCAAAAAAACAGTTGTATCTTATTAAATGAAAGCCAGAGAGGACAATGCAGATAAAAAAGCCAAAAAGTACTTAAATCAGGAAAGTGGTCGCTTCTTTCAGTTCTCTGTAGCCAGGACCCTCTGCAGGACCACCTGGCGCTCTGCTTGGGTATATAGCAAAAAAAGACGCCCTGAGGCGGATTTTTATACAGGGAACTTGAAAAGAGCTGGAAATGGTCCAAGGCAACCAATGAATTACAGCTCAAGTGCTGAGATCACTTCCCCCAGGGACAGATAGGCTGCTCAAGGCTCCCCACTCCCACTGGTGAGCTCAGAAACTTCCTTCTATCCAAGTAAGGCAATGGCCAACACAGGAACTACACACAGCCCAGAATACAGCAAAGCCTGTATACTGGTCTTAACTAGTCGAGCAAAGGCGGGAAAACAAGGAGTATTTTTTTTTGTTTTTGGTTTCGTTTTTCTAGAGAAGAACACAGAAATGCAGTCAGGCAAACAATAAAAACGATTAACACAGGCTAGCACACTTTAGTGAGCAGCCTCAGCAATTAAATTATCAAAAAAACAGTAATATTCGACCAGAGTCGACCAAAATATTACTTTTAAGTGCAGATACTTTAGAATACAGCAGCAAAGCAAAAACAGTTGTATCTTATTAAATGAAAGCCAGAGAGGACAATGCAGATAAAAAGCCAAAAGTACTTAAATCAGGAAAGTGGTCGCTTCTTTCAGTTCTCTGTAGCCAGGACCCTCTGCAGGACCACGTGGAGCTCTGCTTGGGTATATAGCCAAAAACGCCCTGAGGTGGATTTTTATACAGGGAACTTGAAAAGAGCTGGAAATGGTCCAAGGCAACCAATGAATTACAGCTCAAGTGCTGAGATCACTTCCCCCAGGGACAGATAGGCTGCTCAAGGCTCCCCACTCCCACTGGTGAGCTCAGAAACTTCCTTCTATCCAAGTAAGGCAATGGCCAACACAGGAACTACACACAGCCCAGAATACAGCAAAGCCTGTATACTGGTCTTAACTAGTCGAGCAAAGGCGGGAAAACAAGGAGTATTTTTTTTTTTGTTTTTGTTTTTTTAGAGAAGAACACAGAAATGCAGTCAGGCAAACAGTAAAAACGATTAACACAGGCTTATATATGTATATTTTGGATGTATGCTGTTCCTTGGTAGTATACTGTTCTTCCAACATTCTTTTTTAAATAAGCTGGTTTCTATGTTTCCTTCTTCATCTTGTAGTATTCTCACATCCAAAAAGTCCATTTGACTTTCATTACTCAAGATAGTAGACTCCAGAAAGTTGGTGCTGTTCTCTAAATATCTATGGAAATTGTTGAGCTCCATGACATCACCTTCCCATAAAATATAAATATCATCCACACATCTCTGGTATATCTTTAGGCATTTATTCCAAGGGTTATTTTGATAAATGACTCTATCTTCCCATTGTGCCAACACTATGTTGGCATAGCTGTTGGTGCATGGTGTACCCATTGCCACACCACATAGTTTTATGTAGAGTTTACTGTTGAAAATGAAGACATTGTTCTCAAGTATCAACTTCATTAGCTCACATATAACTGTGATTTTATTTTCTTCATAATCTCCTTTATTCAACATAAATTCTCTTAATGCGGCTATGCCATAGTCATTGGGAATGCTTGTAAATAAACTCTTGATATCCATACAGACCATTAAGTGTTTCTTCTTGTCTTTTTTGTTCTTCATATATACACTTAATTTCTCAATAAATGCTTCCGTATCTTTCAGAACCGCTGGTGCTTTTACTAACTCTTTCTTGATATGGTTCTCCACATATATGGAGGCTGGCTCAGTAATCCATCCTGCCCCTGCCACAATAGGTCTCAATGGTGGTCTCTGTGGATTTTTATGTATTTTAGGAAGGCATTTGAATGCCGGAGTCAATGGAAACTCCACCTGCAGATAATTACATAGCTCAACTGATATTTGACCTCTTTCTTTCATTTCTTCTATGTGCAGCCTCATCTTCATTTTGATCTTTTCTAAGTCACAGTGGTTTATTTCTTTATATGAGGAAACATCCTGTAATAGAATTGTTACTTCCTCTATATATTTATCACTGTCCATTAAGACCACGCCTCCCCCTTTGTCAGCAGGTCTAATTGTTAGACTCTTATTTTCCTCTAATTCTTTTAGAGCCTGTCTCTCTTCCTTTGTAATATTGAAGGACCTTTTTCTATTGTTCTGTATATATTCCAAGATATCTTTTTCACATACATTCAGGAAAGTATCCATAACTGCACTATTCTGTGGTACAAAACAACTTGGTTTCCTGAATAGGTCTAACTCCATTCCTTTATTATTCTTATATATGTTTCTTAGCATAACATCTTGTCCAAATATCTTCAGGCTCAGTATTGCTTCATTCTCTTCCATACCTCTTGTAGGTATAAATTTGAGGCCCTTGTTAAGAATACTCTTATGTGCATTATTTAAATAATGCAAAAAAGGTCCTTCAATATTACAAAGGAAGAGAGACAGGCTCTAAAAGAATTATAGGAAAAAGACAAGAAGAAACACTTAATGGTCTGTATGGATATCAAGAGTTTATTTACAAGCATTCCCAATGACTATGGCATAGCCGCATTAAGAGAATTTATGTTGAATAAAGGAGATTATGAAGAAAATAAAATCACAGTTATATGTGAGCTAATGAAGTTGATACTTGAGAACAATGTCTTCATTTTCAACAATAAACTCTACATGCAACTATGTGGTGTGGCAATGGGTACACCATGCGCCAACAGCTATGCCAACATAGTGTTGGCGCAATGGGACGATAGAGTCATTTATCAAAATAACCCTTGGAATAAATGCCTAAAGATATACCACAGATTTGTGGATGATATTTATATTTTATGGGAAGGTGATATCATGGAGCTCAGCAATTTCCATAGATATTTAGAGAACAGCACCAACTTTCTGGAGTTTACTATCTTGAGTAATGAAAGTCAAATGGACTTTTTGGATGTGAGAATACTACAAGATGAAGAAGGAAACATAGAAACTAGCTTATTTAAAAAAGAATGTTGGAAGAACAATATACTACCAAGGAACAGCATACATCCAAAATATACATACAGAAATGTTATGAGAGGTCAATTCCTTAGAACATCTAGGATACATTCGAATGATGTAACCCTTGACAGAGCTATGAATGATATGTCTGGACACTTGGAGGCGAGAGGATACAGAGAGGAAGAGATAGTGAGAATGAGACACAATGTGCTGTTGGAAAGAGAAACGAGAGGTAAGCCATACCTGCAAGGTAAACAAGATAGTGCACCTTCAAGAAACAATAGGAATGAGCAAAGAGAAGTTAAAATGATTCTCACACATACAACAGATACTGAGGGGATATGTAATATTATTAGAAGGAACTGGAAGATACTATTGTCAAGTGAAGAATGCAAAGAAGTGGTTGGAGAGATACCTAAGTTTGGTTACAGGAACGCAAGTAATCTGAAAAATAGGTTATGCAAAGAAGACTACTTAGTACCACGTGTCAACTCTGATAGAAGAGGGACATTTCCATGTAGAACGTGTACTATGTGCAGGTATATATGTACAGAGAACAGTTTTGAGCATCCCATTACCAAAAAGAAATACACCTGCAGTTTCTATGCTGATTGCAACACAAAAAACATAGTAATCTGGCCACATGTTTATTATGTGACCATTTCTATGTTGGAAAGACAGTAAGACAATTTAAGGAGAGACTATCCAAACATATAAGTGACATCAGACTCAAAGATTATAAGAATCCTCTGGCCAAACATGTCAGGGACAATGAAGGACATAATTTCAAGTTCAGAGTGCTTAGAATTGTTCTAACCTCGGAAAGGGGAGGTGATAACAACAACAGACTGGAGCAGGAAGAAAGGTATTGAATTGGAAAACTACAAGCTCATAGAAGACCGGGACTGAACACTACATTTCCCATGAAACCTGCGCTCAAGAGGCGTGGTTTAGAAGATGTGTGTGATGTGACATCACCCGTTATCTAGCACTCTATTGGTAGAGGGCAATTTTTAAACAGGCACTAACTGCACAGTACACATGGATCTGATGAAGGGTTATTGAGGAGACCCGAAAGCGCTTATCCTTTGTCCTGTTTTTTATTTTTGTTTTATTTTTAAGTTATTGTTCGATGTGAATAAATACTTGATGGTTTTAATGAATGCAGTTGTCGTCTATGGTAACGAAGGTGAACTACACTTGCTGATATTCAAGTAGAGCTGATTATATATGCTGTGCTTGGGAAGACAATACATTTGAAACATTTTGGCTGCTCAACCAAGTGTCTTGCTGAGCTTTTTTGCATGTGCGAAAGCAAGCACCTGTAGGTGTTGCAACAAACAAACAAACTTTTGTGTTGAGAAGTGGTAGTGGAACAAATCTGCCCTGGCTGTGGTCTCAGTGCTGCTTGTAGTTGCACATATATATATATATATATATATATATATATATACATATATATATATATATATATATATACATTTTTTTATATATATATATATATATATATATATATCTATATATCTATATATATATATATATATATATATATATATATACATATATATATTATATGTGTCTGTCTGTATATCTGTAGACATATATATATATATATATATATATATATATATATACATATATATATATATATATATATATATATATATATATATATATCGTTCCCTTCAGAATCTCGAACTACTGAAATCCTGAATTTCAGTAGCTCGAGACCAGAAGGGCAAAAGTGCAGAATACCAAAATCCCAGAAGCGCGAAATTCAAAACACCGAAGTTTGGAGATTTTGAATTAGCAGTTCTGTTGTTGCAGTGTGTGAGTGGGTGGTTGGAGATGTATGTAAGTGTTTGTGTTTTACAGGTTTTGGGTAGTGTTTTAGTGTGTGTCTGTGTGTTTTGTTAGTGTGATATGTGTGTGTGTGTGTGTGTGTGTGTGTGTGTGTGTGTGTGTGTGTGTGTGTGTGTGTGTGTGTGTGTGTGTGTGTGTGTGTGTGCAAGGGGAATGTTGCTTGTGTGGTGGTGTTTTTGTGTGTTTGTCTGTGTAGTGCTACCTCAGAGTTAGCATATTTATGTGGGGGGTGAGGGGCACAGATTCCCACATGGGAGGTGGAGGGGGGCTTTCCCCCTGCTTTTATGTAGGGTAGGTGTTTGTGTATGTGCAGGGAGGTGCATGTTTGTGTTTGTGGTATGTTTAGTGCAGAAGTCGTGATTTTAAATTTCGTGCTTCTGGGGTTTCGGGTTTATGGATTTTTGGCTTCATGGTCTCGAGATACTGAAATTATTTGTATGGATCTAGGACTATTGAACGAAAGTTCAATAGTCCGAATCCACAATACTCGAACGCACTTTAACGAAAGCGCTTTCATAGAAAAATCACTTTCGTTAAAGTCCGTTCAAAAAAAAAAAACACTAACTCTTCTTTTATGCAGGGGGGCAAGCCCCCCTGCACCCCCCACACACCCCTACTTTTATATTCTCACTCCGTGGTCGCACTACAGTGGGGGAAAGGGAATTCTCCCTTAACTGCACCATAGTGCAACCGGCACAACCAGCATACATAACTGAAAGTGCTGCTTCTGTGAACAGCACTTTCGGTTATGTATGTTCATTGATTTCTGCTTCGGCAGAAAGTGCCGTCAGGAATCTGTATGGATCCCATACATATATATATATATATATATAGATATAGATATAGATATAGATATAGATATCTATATAGTGCATTCAGACATCAGCTCCACACTCTCTAAAACTCCTTCCTCCATAGCTGCACTGTCTGCCTAGCTACAAAACAGAAGAGTATTACATGTGGACACAGCCTAACATTAGGGGGATATATATAAGGACAGATTGTTGGTAAGCATATTACAAACCTATGAAGTTTGTGCATGATACATTTCATGTTAACATGACTGTCCTGAAGGTGGTGAGGTGTGAAACTGATGTATCTGTCATGACTTCATTACATCCACCTTCAGCTATTTGGCACACTAATATACATGTCTTGAGGTATGGAGCACACACTATGATGGCTTACATCGTCTCATTCTGTGCAGATCTGCACAGTTGACAGGTATGGCCCACTGCCATCAGGGCCAGATGCTATGTCCATTGCAGTTGTTCAGCAGGACATCATTGCAGCAAGTCTTGTTGTTCCATATACATTATTCCACATCATCTATCCCATTATTACAGCCCAGGTACTACATTCAATTACATTCATACCTGTTTCACATACCTGTTTTAGTATTGTGCTCTCTTCTATGTAGACTTGCATATGTCCCTTGTTTTATTTTATTTTGGTTTGGTTTGTAGTATTCTCTCTCTCTTTCTCTCTCTCTCTCTCTCTCTCTCTCTGTCTTTCTCTCTCTCCACTACAGAGATTGAGCTTTTTTGAATAGGTTGCAGCATGGATTTTGTAGGTGATGCTCATGATCAGGTGATGGCCTCTGCACCAATCGGTGTTCACCACTTGCTAATTGCATGCAGCCAGCTGTCTAGGACTTCCAATTACCAATGTAATGGCAACCCACTACTATAAATTACTACATGTGGGCATTGTTTCTTTACCTATCCTGTATGGATGACTTCCTTCCTGTGCGTGGGCAGCAATGTTACAGACAGCAGGTAGCAATATTTCTTACAACAGTACTTGCAGACACAGGCCAACAATATGTTTGTATAAGGTTCCAGACCTACAGACAATGTGAGTATTGCTGTTATATGCATTGAATATTGCTAGTTTTACAGGGTGTGTGTGTACATGCTAGTTTTGCATGGAATGCAGTCCATCTGCATAGCTGTCAACTGTGAGCCTATCCACATGATGGCTGAAGGATTGGCTGTTATGTTTTGTCTGCTCACCACACAGGTCTTGTCTCTGACATATCAGCGCCGTTCTCTCTGTTAAGTGCTATCATTACATGGCAACATCCATTTGTGTTTCTGATTTCATATTCCTGAGTAAGGGTATGTTGCAAGCAATCCTGTAGCACCAGCAACTTTCACAGTGTATAACAGCAATATTCCAAATATGGCCCTGTGTCCCAGCCTCTGTCCTCCACCTATATACCAGGCTTTGTCCACATGTCATGCAGTAAGAGGTTGTTAAGTAGTGGCCTATCATTATTTAGTGCTGGCATTACTGCTATCATTCCAGTGATGTTGTGGACTCCCACACAAATTGTGGGGTAGGGTCCATATATATGAGGGCTATAGCTGGACAAACCATGTGTGACCTTGTACAGTCCAGAGGTCAGTGTATGTAAAACACTGTTATATGCCCTTGTAAGACATTTCATGAGGGAGGCATATGAATTGTTTTTAATCTAGGCTGTTACAACATGTGAGGGATATCAGTAGTAAGACACATTAAGGTATATGGCTGTACATTTTCATACATTTCACCATGGGAACAGTGGTGGGTTAGAGCTTACTGTCTTACAGACAGTTGCATTTGTCAGTAAGATAGTGATGTTTTAAGTTAAGCATTGTTATGTAATGGATACATTTTCATTGTGACAACTTAATTCTTTCCCCCTAGAGGATGAGTACAGAGTGTAATTGGAGGCTGCTGAACTACATCTGTAATTAATAAGTGTTGATTGGTTATTAGCTTCAAGGCAAGTGTTTTTTACTGTTGTACTACTTGAAGGCCTTAGCCTGGACAGCAACATATGTTATGTTTTCATATTACTGTATCAAATGTTTTGTTTGAGACTTGCATTACTCAGTTTTTATGTATTTCAAACACCTAACTGCTATAAGAAATGCCATACACAACTGAAATAGTACACAAATAAACATTTCTAGGTATGCAAACTTGTGTGTGGTGTCATGTCCTTTGCATTGTCTGTGGGTATATGTTTCATGCAATAATTGTTTTTTGTATGAAAGAATCAAACACTGCCCATTTTAAAAGGTGGCAACTATAGGAATACTGTCTGTTTGATATGCTGTGCACCCTCTCTCTCTATATATATATACATGTGTGTATATATATATATATATATATATATATATATATATATATATATATATATATATATACTATTCTTATACATATCTTTAAGTAGTAATATATTTATATGTGTATGTATGTGCATATACACACACATATATTTTATATATATATATGTGTGTGTGTGTGTGTGTGTGTGTGTGTGTGTGTGTGTGTGTGTGTGTGTGTGTGTGTGTGTGTGTATGTATCATTGGAATGTTTACTGCTTCCACTTTGTACATTCCCTATGGTAGACAGACTGTTCTGCATGATATGTTAGTGATATCATCCTGAAATTGTACAGCTGAGATGGATTACTGTTAACTTGTTGTGGCTATGTTGTGTAGGGTCCTGGGTATAAGACTTGTAAGTGTTGGGTATTGTGTTGCAAGGCAGATCTGTTCAACTGTGGAGGAGGGGATGATGCCAATAATCACAAGAGATACTTATTTTGGGCCCCTTCACCCCCATTAACAGTGCCTTTGGTAAGACATTTTGCAGTGAGAGGTTCATAGTGTGGATCCAATGTGCAAACGCAATACACACACACACACACATATATACATACATCTACATATATAAATACATTTTCCCTTCTGTTGAATGACTGCGCTGCATGATATGTTTGAGAAAACATCACATTAATTTACATCTCAAATGGCTTAGTGGTAAATCACTTTGGCTATATTATGCAGGGTCCTGGGTGTGAGACTTGCAAGGGCTGATTATTTTGTTGCTAGGCAGAACAGGAGCTGTTGGAGACAGGGTGATTAAGGCCATTAAAAGCAGTTGTAAGCGGGTTTGTGTGGGTTTGCGCTGAGCTAAGTTATGCTTACTTGAGCTCAGCTTCGCTTATACATGCTTACGGCCGCTTAAACCCGCACTAATTTCAAATAAAGAAAAGAAAAAAGGGAGATTGGAAAGTGGTGAAATTGATGTAAGCAGTGGGAAAAACAATAGATGAAACAGGTAGGGATGTGTGGGATGGGTGTAGGAAAGGACCATAGCTCTGCATTTCTTTGGCAGCAACAGCTACTTTCAATGTGGGCAATTTAGAATTTGGAGCCTTACAGCCTACAGGGAGGTGTGTGGGCATCATACAACACGGATGATTGGTAGGGTTAGATTGTGTGACGGGAACATGTCTATGGGCGAAATGCAGAGCTATGTATGGGTCGTGATTTTTTTTGGGGACAAATGCCCTTTTTTTAAGGTGACAGTGGGATGGTAAGGAAGGATTATAGTTAAGTGAGGTGAGAAAGGTTTGGTAGGAGAGGTTGCATTTGCAGACAGACAAGACGGACAAGACAGGAGACAGGGGCGTTGTATGACACATGGGTGTGTAAACACCTTGACAGGGAGGGTGGTTGGGAATCAGAGGCTCATGAGTCCCCCAGATGGTAGTAGTGGCACTGATGTCCCCACCCAATGGTATTCACCACTACTCTGTCACAGTCCCGAAGGTGGCTGTGCTGGGGGCTGGGCTGGAGGGGCCGCCTGCCCCTCTATCTGCACCAGAGAGGTCTATATTATAACAGCGAATGATCAAATGATCGAACGGTGTTATATAAAACTCTAATGTTCGAATTCACAAGACATCAAACAACCCGATCAGCGATTTTTTTTCTCCCAGGGAAAAAAATTACCGTTCCCAGAAAAAAAAAAGACATTAAAACATTGCATAAATTGGGGGGCTTCATCCCCACACCTGTCGACATGGGTGGCTGTGCCCCCCACACCCCCCTACTTAAATATGCCAACTCCGAGATCGCACTACAGTGCCAAAAATGGCAAAGTGACAGAAGTGGCCAAGCGACATCTTTCCCAGGGAAAGAATTTGCTTCATCATTTTGCCTTTTCAACATT
Organism: Protopterus annectens; assembly: GCF_019279795.1. Taxonomy (NCBI): domain Eukaryota; kingdom Metazoa; phylum Chordata; order Ceratodontiformes; family Protopteridae; genus Protopterus; species Protopterus annectens. Next base: position 1,047,668,707 of record NC_056733.1, read on the forward strand.
TCAAGTTCAACCTAGACGCATTTGATAAAATGCATCATTGGTCATCTGATAGGAACCCTGCCAGCCTCCCCTCCACCTGTCACAGGTGGTCACCCAGCTCCACCTGGAGGACACTGTACACCATGCCACAGACCTCATCCCAAGTGACAACATCCTCACCATGCCCACTTGCAGGGGGGCGATCCTTGTCCCCTGCAGTGGTTCCACCTGAGGGTGGTGCAGGACCAACAGATGAGGGAGGTGTGGCTTGAGTTCCAGACGTGCTGGGACCCAGTGCCTCGGCCAGGTGTGGTGGGAGAGGCAAATCTGCTGGGATCTACCTTCCCATATGTCCTATGGTGTGGAAAATAGCAGTGAATATTGGTTAGTCATGCACAACACATTACAACATTAGTCAAAATAGCATGCATGGATATTCCCATTTACCTAAAACAGTGCAATTATAACAGTTCCATAGCAAACAGAACCCATACATATATGGAATGGCATTCAGAGTTGCAACAGCATGCCAGTTAGTGGTATGTCAGGGAGGCAATAACAATGATTATTCAATAGGGAATGTTAATATGCATACAGTTTAAACAATGATAAACCAAATAGAACAACGGTCCCAACAGTAGAGGTTTGTTTACGAACATACACATGTTAGTTTCATTGTGATGGTTGGATCAGTTGAGTGGTGGGGGAAGGTAACAGATTCAATTGACAACTGCTTTCAGGTATATTTGTCAGTACACTAGTATTCACTACTCTACATTCTGACCACACTTAACACTCTACCTGGGCCATGGGGCTGCTACAGCACACCAGCAGCTATAGATATCAACAGAGAAATTGTACCCTTATTTTAGTTATACACATCATACCTGTTTCTATACCGATTTCTTTACCTGTAGGCCCTGTGCAGATGAACGGGGTGCACATCACATTACTGTTTCTACACATATTTCAGATTAGCAAACAGTAGAGAACGAAAAGTTCCACAACCATGGCTTAAAACAACTTCACTTTTATTTGCGGCAAAAAAACACAGTAAGCGCTTTCAAACTCACAGTTCTTCTTCAGACATGATGTATCATTTTCAGGATGTCAGCCAGCCTAAGCATAGAGGCACGACACTCAAACAAGCTGCACACCACTTAAATTTTGGATTTATTTAATTAAAAAAAAAAAAAACTTTTTTTGTATTTTTATTGCTTTCCTCTTGCCCTACTGCTTCCATGCATGTAGGGCAAGAGTGCATACATTCGGGGTGTGCACGTGAAGGCTGCTGCCTTTTAGGTGTGTTTTGTTTTCTTTTTATTTCAGTGCCTGTGAACACTGAAATGTTAGCTACTTACATTTCAGTGTCTGCGGACACTGGTTTAGTACATAATATTAGAGCCAGGCTCTAATATTATATACATTGACACTCGGTGTCAGAAAGTGCCATACGGCACTTTCTGAGTGAAGGAGGTGTGTTACATGTGCAGGCACTGCTGACACATGACCCCTGCGCTCATTCATGGTTTGTGTCCATTTAGATTAAATAGCAGCGTGCCTTCATGCATACGCAAGGTGCGCTGCTACTCTAAACAGACACGAACCACTGCGTGCAAGAATAGTCTTATTCTTGCACAGAACTTCATGAATCCCAGGGTATGTTTCAGCCAATATGCATGAAGAACACTCAACAAGGGAAAACACAGGAATAATTAATTCTTTGGGGGTATAGGCCAATCATAGTCCCTCACTACACACACCCCAGCTTAATTATTCTAACTTAGAATTGCCACATCTCATGGAAAAATATAAGTAAATCTAGTGTTGCAAATGTCTTTATGGGCAGTTTAATGGAATGACTCTAGTTTGCAGCAGCTGTGTGTGATCTGTCAACTGGTCATTGTCACTTTATGATTTCAGTACATATGGCAACTACTGGAACCTAACTGTACTGTAGTTCTAACAAGGAGCATTTCAGGAAGGGCCTGTAATGCAATGTGCAATATATGATGGTGGACAAACAAATATTATGTCAGATTAGAAAACCTTTGGCCACAATATTCAAAGCAAAGAGATTTAAAGGAAATGGCACAGAAAAGTTAAAGATAGCTTGAACTACGAAACTCACAAGAGAGACATGCCGCAGAAAATAATATTCTCCTGTCACTGCAGATATTACAGATGGAATGTGACAACAGTGATTTCATGCATTAATGAATTCACAAAATTAGCAATAAAACATTTATTTTCTATTATTCACACTTCCGTCACGTCCGCAAACCATGTTCTCTGAAGTGGCTGTGTGGGTATGAAATCTGGCAGTACCCTCTTAAAGACCAGCGGTGATCTTCTACCATACCCTCAAACCATGTCCTCTAAAGTGGCTGTGTGTGTATGAAATCTGGCAGTGCCCTCTTAAAGACCAGTGGAGATTAATAACATTTTAGTCTTGAGCCTCAGGGAAGAATTACAATTAGCAATCGTTATTTACTTTTTTGGATTCTGACTGCTGTGGTGGTGCTGTGGTAGCATTGTCGCCTCTCAGTAAGACATTGTCCTGTTCGATTCTCAGTTAGAGCGTCTTCTGTGTGGAGACATGCGTGAATGGGCATACCTTCGTTGAAGGTTGTGCATCAGGGCCAGCAACTTGACACGTAAAAATCTACTGCCAATCATTAGTGGACCGGAGTTCTGCTGTGGCGACCCCTAACCAGCAAAAGCCGAAAGACACAACATTTACTTTTTTGGATTCTACTTCTTTGTCCCACTAACCATCTGTAAGTCATGGTGCTACTCTGTCCCACAGGACAAATTATGGCTTTCAAATTCCCAGGGCCAGGGATTTTTTAATGCACTAACCATTTTCCAAGCCTAATGCCTGCATGGAGTGATGTCAATTGACACATGTGAACCTCAGACATTCACTGATGCCCTGTCCTTTTACAAATTGTCAGACTATGTCCTCCAGCTTTGATCAGAGGCAACAGAGTGCCCATGATCCCCACTACTTGGTCTCTACCTCAAAAGTTAAGACAAGTCCTTTAATACCCTCATGATAACCCTATCTTACCATAGGTTGAGTGTTTGATCTGAGTCACTAGCTTTGCTGATGGAATGTTCTGTGATGTAACTGTGGTTTTATTTTAACTTTTTAATGGCAGTGAGGGTTCCCAATCCCCAATATCATCTAAGATGGTGGCATTCTGGTTCAGTTAATGTTTCTGCTTCACAGTTGAGGGTCTAGTATTCACCCTGACCTGTTGATACTGTATATACAATGTTTGTATGTAAACACTGACGTTAACAAATATTTGAAAGAGAATTTTCAAACTAAAAATGATCAGAAAAGGAAACCAAACACTTTATTTTTCCAATAATTAAAAAAAAAAACAAGAACAAAAAACTAAAACCTAACAGCACCTACAGACATACTTTGTTTGAATAGTGGTACTGTGTAGTACTGGGATTATGACTACAGTCACCATATGTCAGTGAGATGAGACAGGTGTCCTCCTTTCTCATCACTGCTAACTGTAACCCTAACCGTACTACTGCCCCTAACTCCTACCATGCACAGTGCGTTACATAAAACCCTTTCTCCTAGCACTACAGCTATAGAAGACACCTGGCCACAGAACCCATACGTAACACATATGCACAATATTAAGTTTGTCACATTACGGAGCCCTTACTCTAAGTCTAACCTGCAAACACTTGCAGATACACTCATACCCCTAATGCAAGAGTGTTTGGTACATTCAAATGATTTAACATTTATTTATTTGTCATTTAACATTTGGTGACTGGTAAAGTCAAACTGGGACAGACAGAGCACCTTTTCAGCAGATGCCCAGGAATAGAGAAAACCAGACCACATGGAGGAAATCCATCCAAACAAAGAACACACATGCATACTCTGCACAGAAGGCACCACAGTCAAGAACTGAATGAGAGAACCTCTTGCTGTGAGATGACAATGCTATCTTTTGCACCACTGCACTGCACAATATTCATTAAAATCGTCTCTTACCTGCACTCAAACAAACCTCACACATCCCATGAAAACAATGATTTTCAGAAAATCACCAGTTGGGGCATTCAGTGGCACATACTTAAGAAAAAACACCAGTTCACTTGATAGCAGACAAGCACAGGTACAGATAGACAGGCATTCAGTTAGATAGGTAGACAGCTATTGGAGTAGTGATAGACAGATAGTGGGGTAGTGTCTGTTCTGATGTAGTAGAAATGCTACATATAGAGTATACGCTATAGTAACAACTCTGTGGCAGCACATACACCTAGTATAATACAGCAATGCTTCATAGGTTCATAGGTTCATAGGTTCATACTAGGCTATCTGCCCTAGGACATTTATAAGCCTAGCCAGAGTGTGTTTGGCTTTCGCCACCCATTTTAAATTAAATTTGCTATGCCCTTTTTTGAGGTTAGTATACTGTGCCTCTGTCTAACAGTGACACAGAAGTGATACCCGGGGTTCTTAAACATGGCCCAGAAAATGTGAATTAACTGAGAATGCTATTTTAAAAAGGGATGGAAAACCACAATGGCACATATGCTTGCCTCTCATAGAAGAGGAGTTTTGGGCCTAGAGTGGAGGCCATACATCTCAAGTGTCTATGAGTTTTCAGGGACATCCTTGGCTTTGCTTCTAAATGACTTCCTGCACCTCCTAAAGTCATAGGACGGTGCAGTGGTGCAGTGATTTGTGTCACTTAACAGCAAGAGTTTCTCTGGTTCAATTCTTGGCTTGGGTGCCTTCTGTGTGGAGTCTGCATGTCCTGCCTGCATTCATGTGGGTTTTCTCCTACATTCCAAAGACATGTGTCTGGAGTATTTCTCCCCCAGGCCTCCACTGAAAATGGGCTCTGTCCCAGTCAGACTTTCCTGGTAAACAAATGTTAAATAAATAAAATATATTACTTTGTAACATAAAAGTGAGGAGTTTTATTCCACTCGTTAATGTTACAGACTAACTTTTCACCAGAAAAGGCATAGTAATGCAAATCTTCTTATTCTGTCAACGTCTATGTGAATACTCATGAACAGTACGAGTGAGTCCTGAAATATAGAAGCTGAACATTCCCTTTTCTCTAAGGTATGGTGATCTAGGAGATTGTATACATAAGTTCAGCGAGTTTAGTGGGGCCTGATCCTTCGTGCAAGCTTTAAAGAGGGTTGGCATAATGGTTAAGGTGCTTACCTTATAGACACAAGGTATAGGGTTTGATTCCCACATGGTGTAATTAGCTAGGCTTAAAATAGCTCACAAGGGCAGTTAGCCTGATATGAATATACAAACCTATGAGAAAAGTGATGTTTGCGATTCAGTCTTCTGTTATTTTGGTCTGCTTTCTTCTGCCTGTCTGTCGGCACTCAGTGTTGCAAGTGCCGGCATTTTAATATGGAGCCATTTTATATTGATTAAAAAAAACTATTACAGGACCTGCATTTATTATTTACTGTGATTTAAGTATATTATTATGTACTATTTGTTATGCTATAGATTTTATGAAAGACACATGTTTATGTATCCCAGGTCTTTGTTTTGGAACAATCTAAGTAATTCATGAAATAAACGAGGAAGTATTTTAATGCAGTGATAGTTACATCAGTTCTGATAAAGCCTTTGACCTGAAAAATGAAAGAACATAAAGTTTTGCTTTTTTTAAATAAGGTGACCTAGTAGTTATGTGGTGAATGCCTGGTTTTTGTTTTATTTGATTTACTAACTGTGATCTGGTACCTGCCTTTACTCTGTGGAGCAGAATTTGATTTTTCCAGTGTTTATGGGCTATTAGGTACTTACTAGGTTATTGACCCATAAATATCTTTTGGAGCAGAACCATGCATTCCAAAGAATTTCACAGTCCCTGGATTATAAGTATGAATAACATAGAGCCCTTGTGTTTTGAGTATGAATAGCCGAAAGCCCAGACATTTACATGTTACCCTTAGCTATAAGGTATAAAGGTGCTTGACCATGGGTACATTTATGGTTTCCAATCCATTCATCCAGATTTTGCTTGAAGAGAGGAAGAGGCGCTCTTTGTTTAATGTGTAGAGAAAGATGATTCCAGAGAAGTGATATTGTCTCTGATATATACCAATCCATCCAAGTTGCTTTGTTTATGTTGCTGAACAGATTTAGATCTCTTGAACAGGTGTTTATGCCACAGCTGGACTTCTAGATGTCTAATAGACCTTAAAGGATGGGATCAGTTGAGGTTCTGTAAGTGAGGCAGAGAATGCCCTTCAGTAGCCTATAGGATACTGAGAAGACAGACAGGGTTTTACAACAGCCAGTGTAGGCTTTATGATTTAGGCCCTTGATCTTCTTGATGAGAAAGGTTTGTTGTCATTCAAGTTGCATCAAGTACTTGGGACGGTATATAATAAAGGGAGAGTTATACTGAATGATTGGTTTAAGAAGTGTTGAATACAGTGAAGTGAGCACATCACTATACCTGGACATGATATCCATACAAATAAGCTTTGCATTGAATAATGTCTTTCTTACAATAAAGGATGCATGGGAATTGAAGGACAGTTTATTCATAACATAGATTATAATGTCCCTAACAAATGGATCAATTTTCAAGGATGTGTTGTAGATGTGATAGTTACCGAGGATGTCAAGCTTGCAAAGAATACTATTATACATTTTTTGGCATTTAGTTTTAGGGCATGGTTTTGACAGCAGTGATGTGTTAAGGGAAGGTCCTCTTGGAGGGTATTGGCATCTTCCGAAGAGTTTATGATGACACTAATTTTATAGTTGTCTGTAAACTTGGTCAGCCATATACCCCTAACATTAGCTTTGACCTTTGAAAAGTAAATGCCAAAAAGGAGTGTCTCAAGGACTGAACCCAAAGGCATACCTCTAATGACAGGTCTTTTGCAGGAGATAGAGTCACATACCCAATTTTTTTGGGTTATATTATTCAGCAAATTTGCAATGCAACAAGATACATATGGATTTATATTTAGATGGGTGAGTTTATTAACTATACCCAAGTGCGGGATGGTGCCGAATGCTTTCGTGAGGTCTAGATATCTAGATATCTGGTATGTACAGATTTTACCTCATCCTGTGCTTCAATGATCCACTCAGGTCAAACAGCTTAAGTAGATAGGATCTGCCTTTGGGTAAAACCTGCCAGGTTCAAGGCTTTATAGGTTGCCTATGTCCATATTTATTACTTCCATTAGGATTTGTTGCATAGCTTTTTAGATGAGTCTGGTCAGACTTATTGGTTTATAATTACCCGGATCCACTGATGCCCCTCCTTGGTGCAGGGAAATAACTGTTGGTCCTCCATTCATCTGGCACAAAGGCTGTGTGGAGGCTGATATTGAATAGCCTCTGTAATGGGGTTTAGCAGGTCCTGTTTGAGGCTGGCAGGTAAGCATCCTGGTACATTATTCAGTCCTAGAGAATCAGTGTGCTTTGCCCTGGACAGTGCTTTGAAGACTTATTTCACTCAATGTGGAGGGAGGAGGGAGTAATGTCAGAGCTATATATATCCACTAGAAAATTGGGTAAGTTATCTTTGTCTGAGTATGCAATATCATTTGCTATTAGCTCTGTACATAGGTGAGTATTATTTCTGAGGTTTCTAACATAGTTAAAGAAGGCCTTATTGCTGTCTTTTCTGGTTGGCTACTTTTACCTCACATCTTGCTTTGATTAATCTGATCAGTGATCAAAGTTCTGATTAAGTTTAGCAAAAGTGGTTTTGGTAACTAGAGATTTAAATTCATCCTTATGTGCAGTAAGCTTTATTCTATTCTAGAGCACATTTATATTTGGATTCTACCACAGAGGTGTTTATACAATAACCAACCTATTGGTTCCCACACTCCCATACTCTTATTTATTTTATTTAGTTATTTTATTTTATTTATTTTACATTTATTGACCAGGAGAGCCCAACTGGATTACAAGTCCATTTTCAGTGGCAGCCCAAGGAGAAAAGCTCCAAGAGAACAATTTTTTACAAAACATAGTTTTAAGGACAGACTTTTGAGATACAATTTCCATAGAAGAGACTTTGACATACATATTAACTAATGGATAAGATAAATCTGTTCCCTACAATATAATATTAAATTTTAGAAAATATTCCTAAGTTTAGGATTACTGTGATAGATTTACTATTAGAGTAAAAGCAGAGAGTCGTCGAATAAGGCTCCGAGAGAGACGATGCTCGCTATAGTTGAGCAGGATAACAAATTGATTCACTATATGTCTTCGTCTAGTTTTAGTTGAGAAGGCTAACAAATTGATTTACAATATGTCTTCTCCTGGTTTTAGTTGCTTATGGAGAGCTCAACATTGCTGGGGTAGTTTTCCCTAACTCCTGGAGAGATGGGATGAGCAGTAGATTAACAGTCCTAAGTGGGTACAGTACTATGATTGGTTGGCTTAGCAGAGTAACTTAAGTTAGGTGAAGTGTTCTAATGAGACATTAGCCAGGGGGGATACAGGAGCACAGCTGATTATTCAAAAAGTGAGTTTTAACAAGTTTCTTGAACTGTGATGGGGATTTGTCAGTTATGTGGGCAGGAAGGGAGTTCCAGGTTTTTGCTATACAGTGGCTGTAGACAGACTTACCAGCTTCATTGTTATATTTGGTTATTTTAAGGAGGTTTTGTGTGCTAGACCTCAAGGGCCTGGTGGTTGTATATGGTTACAAAATATTTTGTAAGGCTGGGGTGTTTTCAGAGTTGTGTATTATTTTGTGGGCTAGTGATAGTTGATTGAGTTGAAGTAGTAGTGGTAGTTCTAGCCAATTGAGTTATTTTAGGCATTCACAGTGATGTGTTCTGATGGGAGTGGTTGTAGCGAATTTGGCTATCTTATTATAACAACTATCAAGTTTGTTTAGGTCAGATTTGCGGAGATTTGTAAACATGGGGAGGCATAAAGTAGGGTGGATAGTAGGTGAGCCTGGTCAGTGAGGAATATTTTATTGCGATACCGTAGACCAAGTTTTTTATGTACTTTTTATGGTTATAGAAATATGTAGGTCAAATCTAAGGTGATTATCTATTTCAACCCCTAAGAGTTTGGTATGATTTGTGGGGGTGATTGTGGTCTTGTTAAAGGAGGAGATGAAGAAAGAATCAGTGGGAGCTGTGGCTCTGTGGGAGCTAAACAGTACTAGTTTTGTTTTACTTGGGTTCAGAATGAGTCTTTGGTTTGTAATCCAAGTTTCTGCTAGGGAAAAGCATTCTTGTGTTAGGGAGTGAAGGATGTCAATTGATTAGGCTGCACATATTATGGTGGTATCATCTGCATATTGCACTATTGAGGCTTTAGGAATACTGTCTGGGAGCTGATTGGTGAAGAGAGTAAAAAGAAGTGGCCCCAGGATGGAGCCTTGGGGTACTCCTAGGGAGAGTGGTAGGGAGGGGGAGAGTTAATTTTGCCACATAACAGCTTGTTTCCTTCCCTCTATGTAGTTTTTGAACCAGGACATGGCAGGGGTGGTAAGGTTTAGAGTTGCTAGTGAAAGAAGGAGTTTATTGTGGTTAACCATATCAAATGCTTTGGACAAGTCAAGGAAGGTGGCAGATACAAGGAGTCCGTTGTTTCGGTGAATATTGATAATGTTGGTGAATTCTGTTAGTACTGTGGTGGTGCTATGGAAGGGTCTAAAGCCATGTTGTTGTGTTGCTATTAGATTATTTTCTAGGAGATATTTCATTAGTTGCTTGTGTATTACCCTTTCTAAAAGTTTAGATAAAGGGGGTAGTATGGCTATAGTGCGGTAGTTACTGAGTTCCAGGGAGGTTTTCCCTTTATGTAGAGGGATGATATGTGATATTTTCCATAGCTTGGATACTATACACTCAGAGATGGATCTGTTAATTAGGATGGAGACAGGATATGATATGGCTTCTGCAGCCAGGTGGAGGTATTCAGAGGGTAATTTATCTGCAGTTGGAGACATTGGTTTGAGCTTACAGAATAGTTTTTCAATGGATTTGGTTGGTTCTGGGTGGAAGCTGAACTTGGGGAAATTGTTAGTTGGGGTGGGGGTGGATTTACAGGGGAGGGGATGTTGTCATAGGGTTGGTTGTTTGCAAGGGTCTGGATGGTTTCTGTGAAGTATTTATAAATTGAGTGGGGCTGTCTTCTTGGTTGTTATCTATTTTTGGGGCTGGGGTAGTTGTTTTACCTGGTTGTAGAATAGAGTTAATTGCTGCCCAAAATTTTTGTGGGTTGTTCCTGTGCTTATCCTGTAACTTTTGGTAGTAAGATGTTTTGTCTGTTTTGGTGAGTTTTTTGGCTTTGTTATCTAGTTCAACGTATATTTGTTTGTTCAGTTGGGATTTACTGTTGAGGTTGTTGGTCCAGGCTTTGTTTCTTTTTTTGAGGAGGGATTTTGTGTTTGGGGTCAACCAGGGGGCATATTTAGTTTTAATTCTTGTTGTTCTGGAGGGGGCATGATGGTTAAGGGTGTTTAAGAAGGTAGTATTGAAATATAGTACAGCTTCATCAAGAGGTAGGTTTTTAGGGGGGGTCCAGTTGCACATTTTTAGGTTGTTTATAAAGTTGGAGTGGTTAAAGTGTTTTTTGTTTCTAATTAGGCATGTAGATATTTGGGTCAGTTGTGGTGATTTTGATCTGAGTAAGAATGTGGCTTGGTGGTCACTCAGGGTGTCTGGTAGTCACTCTACTAGGAATATCAGTGATGGGTGGGATATGAGTATCCAGTCTAGAGTGGATTGGTGTTTGGTTCTCTTGTCTGTTCTTGTGGCGGAAGTGATGAGTTGGGTTAGGCCATGTAGGTTAATATGGCAGAGTGGGTTATGACTGGAACAGTTTTGCCAGTCAGTATTAAGGTCTCCTAATACTATGCTTTCCTGGAGGAGGGAGTTAGATATCCATTCTAGGAGTTTTTCTGTAAAGGGGATATTGTTGCTTGGAGGGATGTAGCATCCTATGATGTTGATGTGTTTACTATCATTAAGTTTTAGTTTTGTTAGAGTGAGTTCAATGTTATTGAGGTCTGGGGTTGTTATGTCTACTTTCTCAAGGATGAGGTGAGATTTATACACTATAACAACAGCCCCCCTTTTTTACCTGTTCCATCACTACAAATTATATTGTAACATGGTGGAGTGATTTCATTGTTGTGGTTGCCTGGTTTAAGCTAAGTCTCTGTTAGTATGACTATCTCAGGTTGATAAAAGGAGTAGTGCATGAAGGTTGTGGACTTTGTTTAGTATACTTCTGACATTTAAATTTAAAATGAGGAGCGGGGATTTGTTTTGGTGGAGTAAGGTATCATTCAGGTTGAGGGTTGGGGCTCCTAGATTTTGTGGGCCTGAGTTTGGGTGTATATCACTGCAGCTGATGAGTTGGGATCTGAGGTAAAAATAGAGTTTGAGTAGTTTGTTTAGGGTCTTAAAGTTCTTTATAGTTGTTTGGGAATGGTAGTGTGATGGCTGTAATCTGTGTGCATAGTGGTGAATAAAGAAGGTTTGGTAGTGATATGGGACTAATTGAGTAAAAGGGTGTGTTCTAATAATGTTAGTGGAAGTAGTTTTTCTTGGTATGTGGATAAAATTAAGTTGTTTTGGTGTTTGGTGATAGAAGTTAGCAGTGGGAGGGTGGATACACCTAGGAGCAATAGTAAGAGGTGTATGTGTGTGGGTTTGGGTAGTTTGGGCATGGTTTGGTTGGGTTTGGTCAAGAGTGAGAGATCTACCTGGGATGAGGTGGGTGTGGTGGATGATGAGAGGTGGTGTTTGTGATTGTAAGGTAATTAGATGGAAGACTGTGCTTTACAGGATGTGGAATAGTGGAAGAGAAGGAAATTGATACAGGGGTGGGCTCTTAAACAGTAGAATCCATGAGTGCATAAATGGAAATGCTTAGGAAGAGCTCTAACAGGCTGCTATAACAAAAAGCCTATTTCAGTTAACTGACAGTCTTAATAACACTCAACAATAGTTGTAACAGTGGGGGCTTTTTAAAAAGGGAACTTCTAATCAAACTGCATGTGGCAACAGCTATTTGAAACTGACACAAAATATGACAGACCATTAAAAATCTTAAAGGCAGAAGCCAAGATTAATTAACACAAAAATGGAAATCACCAATTTATTTAAAAGAAATCAATCAAATGCAGGTAAAACAAAAAATGGAAATCTGCAGGTAAAAAAGAAAGAGTGGCAAAAAGGTAATATACATGCATAAACCAAAATCAAACTTGCAGAGAGCCAGAAACAGTGAAATGAAAACAAATGGCCCAGGGCTATTCCATGACTAAACAAAACCTCGATTATACTTTGACCAAAAAAAAAAAAACTTGCCAAAGTTGTCCCTTTGTAAGATGCATGAAATAATGTTTTGTAAACATACTAATACACAGGACAAAATAAACGTGGCCAAACTACACCTCATTCATCTTCTGTCAAGACAGCCCAGGGACAGACCCTCCAGCCACTGGGGTAATAAAGATTCAATGTACTGTATCCGTGCTTCTGTCTTGAGCATGGGTTTCCTTGTTTCAGATTAGAATTGATACATTACATGCGTGATTGTACTTTTGTTGGGCAGACAGTTTTGTATTAGCTCTTATGAGTAGTGTTTAGCTGGATGTGTATCTACTTAAGTATGTATGTATCTGTCTATGTTGTCTGTCATTGAAATAGTGCAGGAACATCTGTGAAAGTGGACTGTTAGGCATCAAACCTAAGACTGCAGCATTCAGAGTACCATACTACTGAGAGGTGCTGTTCTTTAATAGTTAATTTACATAATCAGTAGGGGTGTGGGGGTACCCCCATCCCAGGTCTCAAGAAATATTCCTTAAAAAGTTTAATGTCAAGTTTTAGCACTTGGAATTCACTATTGAAACCTGAATTAATTTCTGAAAATGGTGCAACTCAGACTCAGGTCTCATACTACTAATATGGAGCTTGTGTGTGTGCGTGCATGTGTGTGCGTGTCTACAAGTGTGTGTGTGTGTGTGTGTGTGTGTGTGTGTGTGTGTGTGTGTGTGTGTGTGTGTGTGTGTGTGTGTGTGTGTGCGTGTGTGTCTGGTTGCAATATACTCCACTGAATGCATGTTTTGTTTACAGAGTTTATTTCAGCCTGCATTTATCAAAAAAAATCTTCTTAACAATTGGAAGAAATTTTGAACGTAGACTTGTAAACTGTTCCTGTAGCTATTGACATGTGCTTGGTGTTACAGTAAGGGAGTCTTCAAATGCTGCAATCTTTAGATTTAATGACATTTTTGTAGTGATACTGTTAAGGAAGGGTTTTGGGAAAGGTAATGGGTAGGACTGGTGTGAGGGGCATCACTAAGGATCGGCTTAGCACTCTAGTTTAAGGTTTTATGGGGGGCTGCTAACCCTAACCCTGTTGCTGTCCCAAAACCTCACCCTTACATACCATGTTACTAAAAAGTCTTTCTGTAACAGTATCATTATTCAGACGAATTATGTCTGAATCTACTATTAGTTGTTTTCTTTCTTTAGTTAACCAATCACAAAAAGATTCCATGCAGTTTCCTTTTGGCCATTTTTTTTCTTTTATTTTCTCTTTTACTTTTAAGTTTTGATTTGCAGAAGTCAAAGTAATGTACGTTGTTGTTTCTGCACATTAATCTTTAATTCCATACCTGTATCTGTGTCTATATCTATATCAGGAGTCAGTGAATGGATTTGATTGAGCTATCGTCTAATGAATAGTTCTATGTAGAGAAACAGAGAATGAGAGAGAGAGAGAAAGAGAGAGATGGATGACTTTAGATGTAGGGATTGATAGATAGATAGACAGATAGATAGATAGATAGATAGATAGATAGATAGATAGATAGATAGATAGATAGATAGATAGATAGATAGATAGATAGATAGATAGATAGATAGATAGATAGATAGATAGACAGATAGATAGATAGACAGACAGATAGATAGATAGATAGATAGATAGATAGATAGATAGATAGATAGATAGATAGATAGATGTAGCTGTATATGTTGATATAAATACAAATATACAGACAGATAACTAAATATACACGCTCCGCACTTGTCCTAGCATTTACAGTCTGCGTTGTTGGGATATGACTGAGAAAAGTTGAACAACGGACTAATTAATTTACACTGTAAAAGAGTGATGCTGGGTATCCAGTGAGGAAAAAATCCTTACCTGAAACTAGGAAATAATCCTCAAAGGCTTTTTGTGTATATCTAAGAAATCTAAAACAATAGACTAAATAGACGTTAATCACCAAAAGATGCAGTGAGTGTAAAGAATTCATGTATGCAAGTGACAGACGAACGATAATATTAAAATAGGGGGTCAAGACATGTAGAGAAAAATATAGGCTGATGGTAATAAAGAGAAAGAAAGTGAGAGTAAACACACAAGTTACCCTTTTACTAAAACCAGTGTGTTACATATTTTTATTCCACTTAACAAATCTACACCCATTAATAAGTTTTAAAATATCTTGAAACAAAAACAGTGGTATACCTCACTCCTGTCTATCTTACTGATCTAGCAATTTTATAAAAGCATAACACATCAATACTGGACAGTGGTATTAAAAAATAAATAGCAAAACAGTTTGTTGTTACAGAGACACTGTTATCACAAAACCCTTCATGGTCTAGCCTTATGTGAAGCAGTTTCTGTAAGATGTGTCTTCAGTTACTCTCCCATTATTCTTCAGATGACAGACCTTTGTATAAGCAATGATACCCTTCAGGCACTGTACTGACAGTTTGCTGCAAAGTGACATCAGTACAGTGACAAAAGATATCCCTGAGGCAAAGCAAAGCATGCACAACTTTATTGAAGGTTTGGACATTTTGATATTACTTTTATAAAATTTTAATGCACCTACCTGTCACAGGGCATCCATGCCTGTCTACCAAACTGCTCTACTCTTAAATGCTTTCTTTCATGGCCTTGTTTTGTATCTATTGTCAAAAATAAAAACTTATGCTATAATACAAAATATTGTTAGGAAAATATCCAAATAAATCTATGAGCATTTTACTTTTGACTAATTCTTGATTTTTGGATTATGTGCTGCAATTAAGTATAAAAAGATTGACAGGAAAATTGGTCTATGATAAAAGTACACTTAAGTAACCATACTAACTTTATTTATTTTTTTATTTATTTTATTTGACATATGTTTGCCAGGAATGTCTGATTGGACAATAACTTATCTAGGCATGCAGTATCGGCATGCACATAAATGTCAGCAACTCTGCCCAAAAGTCACAATAACCAAGCAATAATGCCTGGAAGGGTGGGCATTATCAAGGAAATAGTAGACTGCACTGAAATGTTGTGTGACCTGACACCACCATAAAAGTCTGCTATTACTATGATAATGCCCACCCAAAAGGGCACTTTTATACTTAGCCTTAAGCTTTTAAATCCAACAAAATGGGAAAAAAGGTGGTCACTTTTATAATGACATATTACTTACATTGGATAGTGCTATAGCTTCTGATCAAAGTAATTTAAGAGATCATTACCCATTGCTAATTATTGAAAAATATGTCACACATACTAAGTTTTGTAAATGCTAAAGGAAAACTAGAACTAGGGTAGCTGACCAATAAAACTAGAACATAAAACTGCCAAATTGCACAGATTAAATACGCCATCAGAACAGTACGCATTCCTTGGACTTCTGTTTTGGTTTTTGCTCATGCCAGAGTTGTCACAGATAGCTATTGCCCACATAACTGAAGAGTTTGAATGTGTTGTAAAAATAACAGAATATCTGGTAGGACCAAACACGTAAAGAGCAGGAGGAAAAAAAACTGTTTCCTGCCTTTTCTGTAACTAGTCTAGTCCAGATACAGATTTGATGTATGCTGGACTGTTTGTAAGCTTTTGAGATCTGCTAGTTCTCTCCCCTCCTGCACTTTTACTAGCTTATTAGTCTAGCACTTTACCAGACTTCTTGAAGCAATTATTGTAACACACAAAAGTGCTACCAGCACTAAATGTTCTACAAGGAAACTCCAGTACTTATTATTAATGCCCACCCCTCCAGGCATGTCTAAAGGTCAGTTCCCTCTGCTTTCTCCTGTTAACCTGGTGAATCTGGGCATCCTGAGGCAATGTAGCAACTGCCTCATGTACACTGATAACCCTCTCCTCTTACCTCCCAATACTCAGACTTGCGAGAGATGCACTTATATATCCAAATTGGAAGTCACGCACTCTCCAGCCAAGACCGGAATAGCTGGTCAAGAGGAGAAGGTCAACACTTGCACCACACCACATGGAACACATAGCTTTCCAGAACACACACCAGTACTGCCTTCACATAAAAATACAAACCACACACCCACCTTCACGGAGACTCTCAATAAAAATCTACCCAAACAGCAGAGACCTCCAAGGCAGAAACGCACTCGACCACCACAGCACAACACTAATCAAGAGACACATAGCCCTCCTAAACAGTGTGCCACTCAACCGAAGCCTCTAAGGCAAAACAGCATGCCCAACACACTAGTCATAGGTGACTCGATAGTGAGACACACTGATGTCCCACTCACTAGGTTGAATAAGAAGAAAGTAACAGTCAGCTGCCTGTCAGGTGTCAGGATCTGCCACATAACCCACACACTAAGGTCCCTCAACAAAAGGTACAAATATGACTCTGTCATTGTACATGTGGGTGTGGATGACCTGAGATGTACCTTCCTGGATTACATGAAAAGAGACATGGAGGAGCTCTCAGATTATGAAGCCCAGTCAGGTATGAGCCTACCCCTGAGCAGCCTCCTAGCATCACCCAGAATGATACCACAGTAAAAGTAGAAGATGACTGATTTCAACAACTGGCTAAGTTTCAGGTGTCATTCTAAGGGGATCCAGTATCTGTCTGCCTGGGATGACATGAATGACAGACCTCGATGCTTTGCCAGAGATGGCCTGCATCTGTCACCCTTGGTCTTTAGGATACTGGCTAAGGCTCTTGCCACCCCTGTAGTGCCTTTTTTAGGCAGTGTTCCAAAGACCAAATTACCACTGTAACAGCTGCAAACAAATGCAATCTAAGGGTCATGCTGCTCAACACTAGAAGTCTAAATCTCAAAATGCACTCGCTCAAAACACTCCTTAAAATGGAGAACATTGATATTTGTGCTGTAACAGAGACCTGGTTCAAGGCAGCAGAAAGCACCCCTGCACTGCCAGGCTATAACTCATTACACACCTTTCAGCCCTAGAACTTGGACCAAAGCTCCAAAGGTGGTGGTGTTTCCATATTCATAAAGGATGTGCAAACCTCCAGACTAGTAGTGCAACATAACACATCAGTGATACTTCAGGCACAGCTAACATTAGGTAAGAAAGCGATTCAGGTCGTAGCCTGGTATTTGTCCCAAACCATGTCCCAAGACTCACACTGCATGTTCCTAAGCACCCTGGAGAATATCAGGGTCCATCCTAACACTCTCATACTGGGTGACTTCAACTACCCCTCCTTTAACTGGAAAAACTACTCAAGTACCAATTCACTTGCCCAATATTTCCTGGAATTCATTAATTCCAATTCCCTGGACCAGCTCGTTTGTACCTCCACTAGAGGTAGCAACATCCTTGACCTGGTCATTACTAACATGGGCGAATGTTGCTGTATTCCAGTAGTCAACTCCTCCCTGGTTAGATCTGACCAGAAACTAATCACCTTGGAAATCCCCCCCCCCCCCTGCAAAGGTAGCTACCATGAAAAACTTCTCTAAAGCTAACTTTGGGGTCCTAAAAACAGAGGTGGCTAACTTCATGACACCCATGCAATTGCAGAACAGCTGCATGACTGCCGAATCATACAGTAATACCCTGTACAAACACATACACAAATACATGGATCTCGCCATACTCAATAGAACCAAGATGGTCTCCTCCAAAAAAGGAAGCCAATCTGGTGGTCCTCTGCCATAAACAAACTCTACAACAGAAGGAGGAAACTGATGTGGAATAAGGTGAAGTCCCAAGATTGGAAAAACTCCCTTATCAGCTTCAACAAAAAGCTGAGATCATAGGTTCATAGGTTCATACTGGGCTATCTGCCCTATGGCATTTATAAGCCTAGCCAGAGTGTGTTTGGCTTTCACCACCCATTTTAAATTAACTTTGCTATGCCCTTTTTTGAGGTTAGTATACTGTGCCTCTGTCTAACAGTGACACAGAAGTGATACCCGGGGTAAACCTATGATCTCCCATCCACTCATCAAGATTCCTCTTGAAGAGAGTCAATGAGGGACTCTGCCTAACCTGGACTAAAATTTTATTACAAAGTGAAGGGAGGTTCAAGTCTCTTGAGCGCATAGCTCAATGTTATTTGGATTTTCTGAGGTGCAGCATGTCCATTAATTCCGTGTTGGACATGGCTTTATACGTCAGGCACATATCGCCTCTGAGCAGGCGGTATGCCACTGAGTAGAGCTGGAGTTTCTTTAACCAGGCAGCATATGGCATCTGTTTGAGGCCTTTGATCCTCATGGTGAGGTACTTTTGGGGTCTTTCCAGTTGCTGCAGGTGTCTAGTAAGGTACATCCCAAAAGGGGTATTGTACTCAATTATGGGCCTGATGAGGGATGAGTAAAGAGGCACAATGACCTCCCCTGATCTAGATGTGAATCCCTTCATGATTAGGTGGGCTATATAAAATGTTTTTCTAACCACTTTGGCCACGTGGTTGTCAAATGAGAGATTGCTATCAACTTGGGTCCCCAGGTCCCTAATTACTTCTTCTGTGCTTAATGGATTACCACCTATGTGGTAATTTGTGGGCACTTTGTTTTTGCCAAAGGGGATGACTATACACTTTTTGGCATTTAGCTTGAGGCCATGGCTCTGGCACCAGTTGTCTGTTTCTATGAGGCCCTTTTTGAGGATGCTTGTGTCGGCTGGAGAGTCGATTATGGCGCCCAGTTTGCAATCATCTGCGAACTTGGTCAGCCACAGTCCTTCCGTGTTGGCCTGTACCTCCAAGAAATATATACCGAACAAGAGAGGTCTCAGGACTGAGCCTTGTGGGATGCCACTTGTAACTGGTTTGGAGTCTGACATGGCTCCAGCAATTCTAACCATGTGGGTTCTGTCCTTGAGCCAGTTTGCAACCCATCTAGTAACATAGGGGTTTATATTTAAGCTGGTGAGCTTATCTATAATGCCCGAGTGGGGTATTGTATAGAAGGCTTTTGCGAGGTCCAGGTAGGCTGTGTGGACCACCTTCCCCTCTTCAATGGTCTTAGTGACTGTTTCAAAGAAATCGACCAGGTTTAAAAGGCAGGATCTGCCCTTAACAAAGCCGAACTGGGTAGGATCCAGTGTCTGTAGGTCCCCAATATCTTTATTTATGAGGTCCATGATGATCCTTTCAATAGCTTTGCAGACCAAGCTAGTCAGGTTTATGGGGTGATAGTTTCCAGGATCCGTTGAGGCACCACCTTTGTGGAGATGGACCACTGTTGCTGTATGCCACTCTTTGGGCACATATCCTGTAGTAAGGCTGAGACTGAACAGTAGTTTTATGTTTGGGTCTAGCTCTTCTTGGAGTTCATGTAGGATGCAGCCCGGGACACCGTCTAGTCCCATTGATGCTGTGTTTTTTGCTTTGGAGAGGGCGGCTCTTACCTGAGCATCTGAGATGTCAGGGGGGCAGCACTCTGCTGGGATAGATATTTGCCCTGTTGGTGGGGAGAGAAGTTTGCGCTAAATTTGTCAGCTAGGATGTTGGCAATCTCTGTGGGTTCGATGTATTTTTTTGTCATTTTGGACTAATTCTGAGCATATCTGGGAATTCCCACCCAGGTTCCTAACATAACTAAAGAAAGCCTTGTGATTATCCTTAGTGTCCTGTGCAATTTTTCTCTCGAAGCTGGCCTTAGACGATTTTATGAGTGCCCGTAAAGCTAATGCTGATCAGAGATGCCTTCCCTTTTTGGGATTTTGCTCTATCATGTAGTAGCTTCCTCCTTCTATTGTATAGTTTGTTTATGGCTGGGGTCCACCAGACAGGACGTCTGCCTTTGGAGGATTGGGTCTTGGTTTTATTTGGGATTGCATGATCCATGCATTCCTGAAGGTGTTCATAGAATGCGTTTATAAAGGATTCTGCGGTCTGGGCTGTATTTTCCACAGGCTCGGGGCCTTTGAAGGATTCCACCTCAGTTTTGAGAAGTGTGAAATTTGCTTTAGAGAAGTTTATGATCTGATCTTACCAGTGAGGGATACACTTCTAGTCTGGAGCATAGAGTCCCCATGTTGGTGATGATCAGGTCCAGTATGTATTCCCCTCTTGTGGGAGTGATAACAAGTTGTTCCATAGCATTTGAGTTTATAAATTCTAGGAACCTTTGGGCTAGGGTGTTGGAGCTAGAGTAATGCTCCCAGTCTATGTTTGGGTAGTTGAAGTCACCCAATATAATGGTGTTTGGAGAAGCCTTCATATTTTCCAGTGTTCTCAGGAAGGCTGAGTGGGGTTCCTGGGTTTGGGAGGATGGTCTGTAGCAGGCTATAAACTGGAAGGCAGTTTTACTCACTGTTAGTTGTGCATGGATAGTCTCTGATGCTTCGTGCTGTGCCATCAACCTGGAGGTGTGGGTATCTTTGACGAATATTGATACTCCCCCTCCTTTTGTGGTTCGGTCCAAGTTTTGGGGCCGAAAAGCATGGTATGAGGAATAACCTGGTAGTGCTGGGATGCTCTCAGGAGCCTTGAACCAGGTTTCTGTTACTGCACAGATATCGATGTTCTCCATGCTAAGGAGAGTTTCGAGTGCATGCATCTTGAGGTTTAGACTTCTGGCATTGAGTAGCATTACTCATAGTTTCTTATCCCTTGTGATACCTATGGAGGTGGGTTTGTCTTTTGAGCCTTGCCTAAAAAAGGCACTATGGGGGAAGCAAGAGCCTTTGCTAATATCCGAAAGCCCAGGGGTGACAGGTGCAAGCCATCCCTAGCAAAGCATCGTGGCTTGTCGAGCATGTCATCCCAGGCTGACAGGCATTGGATCTCCTTTGAATGACACCAATACTTAAGCCAATTGTTGAATTTAATCATCTTGTCTTCATATTGTGGCATAATTCTTGGTGAGGGTAAGATGCTACTCAAGGTCAGGGTCATACCGGCCTGGGCTACATGCTCAGAGAGCTCCTCTATGTCTCTTTTCATGTAGTCCAGAGAGGTACATCTCAGGTCATTCACACCAGCATGGACAATGACCGAGTCATATTTGTACTTGCCTTGGAGTGACCTGAGTGCTTGTGTTATGTAGCGGATCCTAGCGCCCGACAGGCATCTCACCATGACCTTCTCCTTGTTCAGCCTGGTGAGCGGGGCGTCAGTGTGCCTGACAATAGAGTCACCTATTACAAATGTATCAGGTGTGTTGTTTAGCCTTAAGGGCTGTGACTGTTTGGCACACTGGCTTTGTGAGCTATGTGTTGCACGTGTTTTGTTTTGGGGTAGCGGTTGCTTGGGTGTCTGCTTTGGAGGTCTCTGCTGCTTAGGCAGATTTTCATTTAGAGCCTCCTAGTATGTTTTTGTGTGTTTATGTGTTTGGTTTGATGTTGTGGTAGGTCTATGTGAGACTGGAATTGTAGTGAGTGTGGTTTCCTTCTCCTCCTGACTGGTTACACCAGTATTAAGTTGAGAGAGCTTAGCCTCCAGTTTGGCTATATGGTTGCATCTCTCATATGTGTTGGAATTTGTTGGGAGGAGGAGAGGGTTGTCTGTGTACATGAGGCAGTTGTAACATTGCCTCAAGATTCCCAGATTCACCAGCTGGACCGGAGAGGAGATTGACAACTGACCTTTGGACATGCTAGAATAGTATTGGGAGTTCCTTTATAATTGAAAAAAAGGGTCAGTGGGGAACAAGGTACTCACGGGGAATTTGTGAGGGTGTAGTGCTTTTAATTTTTTAGTGCTGACTTATATAATTGCTTTAGTGAGCAAGTGCCAGGTAACTTAAATGCAATGAGTTACAGGTAACTTAAATGCAAAAATGACAAACAGTAATTTTCTTTCAAGTGAAACAAGGAAATAAGTACAGTACGCAATGCAGATATCACTAGGGATCCAAAGAAGTGCTGAAAAGCCACATTTTAGGTGGAATTAGCATTTCAGGGAAATAACAAGCAAACAAACAACAAGCATACAAACAAAGCTAGATTCAGCAGGCCTGGATCTAGTCTATGCTACAGCAAACAAGGTGTACCAATTTCAGTAAGAAACAGTTCAAGTATGCAGGCACTATAGGCCTTTAACCAGAAATTCCCAGCTCAGAAGGGCAGTGTCCAGCCTCTCCTCCCACAAGAGTGCAGACCACGAACCTTCTTAATGTAAAATAACTGGCCTCATCAAATCCTCTAAAGCTAGCTATGATAACAGAATTGCAGCAGATAGTAAAGACAAACACAAGGCCTTCTATAGTTATGTGAAGAATCTCCATGGCAATACCCAGATTTGCTCAGAGCTATTGCACAATGGCACCTCCTATACCGAGCCAACAGATATTGCCAATATACTGGCCGACAGATTCACGGCCAACTTTACCCTTCTCTACCCCACCAAAGGACCAATCACAATACCAGTAGATTGCCAGGCACCCAGTATTACTGCTGCATAGGTTAAAACAGCACTGTCCAAGACCAAGAATACAGCTTCTATGGGACCTGACAATTTCCCTGCCTGTGTTCTACATGAACTACAGAGTGAACTGGCACCTCACCTATGTGCCCTGTTCGATCACAGCCTCACCTCAGGCTTTGTCCCTACCAAATGGCGCACCCCATTAGCCTGATGAGTTTGATATGAGAAGCTATGGAACGCATTATTATGGACCTCATAAACAAGGATATAGGAAATCTCCAACTCTGGATCCCACACAGTTTTGTTTGGTGAAGGGTAGATCATGCCTGTTCAACCTGGCCAACTTTTTTAAGTCAGTCACCAGAGTTCTGGATGAAGGCAAAGTGGGTCATACAGCCTACCTTGATCTGGCCAAGGCCTTTGATACCATTCCCCACTCAGGAATCAAAGAAAAACACACTATGCTAGGCATCGACCCCTATATCACTAGGTGTGTTGCAGACTGGCTCACAGATAGAACTCACAGTGTGAAAGCAGCTGACTCCAAGTCAGACTGCCGACCAGTCGTGAGTGGAGTCCCATCGGGTTTGGTCCTGGGTCCTTTCTTGTTTGGTATCTACTTCTCTGAAGTCCAGGCCACCATGAATGGACTCTGGCTGACAAAGTTTGCAGACAATTGCAAGTTCAGTCCCATAATTAACTCCCAAAGTGATGTTGACATCCTATAGAAAGGCCTCACTGAGACCAGTGACTGGTGTCAGAACCATGGCCTTAAGCTCAATGCCAAAAAATGTCATCATCCCCTTTGGAAAAACCTGGTTCCCATGAATTACCACATCGGTGGTAGTCCAATGAACACAGAAGGAGTTATAAGAGATCTGGAAACACCTCTCTTTTGACCACCACATTGCCACTGTGGTCAGAAAGTCCTTCTGTGTGGCACATCTCATTACTAAGGGTTTTGCATCCAGGAAGAAAGAGGTCATTGTCTCCCTCTACTCTTCCCTCATTAAGCCAATCATTGAGTACAATGTCCCCTTTGGCATGTACCTCACTAGACACTTGCAACAACTGGAGAGGCCGCAAAAGTACCTCAGAAAGAGGATCTTAGGCCTTAAACACTTGTCCTATATGGACAGACTCAAAAAACCCCAACTATTCTCTGCTCATATCGCCTACTTAGAGGCAATCTCTCATTGACTTGCAAAGCCATATGTAACCCAGTTCTGTTAGAAATGCTACATCTAAAGAAATCCCAATCCCACTGCACTACATGGTCCAGAGACCTCAACCTCATTACCACAATTAACAGAACATGCTGGAGGGACAGGTTCATAACCGAGAGACTGCCCATGCTATGGAATAGACTTCCCATACATGTAAAACAGAACACCTCACTGGCCCTCTTCAAGAGAAATCTTGATGAGTGGATGAATACAAAATTCACCCCGGGGATCATTTCAGTGACTCTACTCGACAGAGGCACTGGAAACTAAGGTCAGGTGGCACGATGCCAGGGTAATCCTATGGGCTAGGCTTGTAAAGGCTCCAGGGCCATTAGCCTAGTACACACCTATGAACCTATAAGATCCTGATGCATTTGTTTAGTATATCAAGGGATCACAATTTCAAGCTAGGTAACAGCAAGTGGAGAATTAGAATGACATTCCGAAATATGTGGATCATATTTTAATGTCAGAGGGAGTGAAACCTCATTCAGGAAAAAAAATCTGAGTAATTGTGCAAATGCTAAGATAGCGCCTTGCAGAGGTCTATGAATGATGCTATACCTGCATTAGCTAACCTGTTGATACATATGCATCTTAGAAAGTCATTAAAGAACGATGCATCTTAGAAACAGAGCAGTGAACAAAAAGCAGTTTTGAAATGTTTGAGAATCTATTTGCCAATAAATTAAAAAAAAACTCAAAATGATGATGTGCATACGATGCTTTTTCAAGGTAAATCTTGAAAGAGATGTCATCATCCTGCATGGGTACCTTGTCCATGTACATATTTGTGTATTTGATTGTTAGCTCCTACTGTAATTTGTTGCTTTTTTCATTTCTGCTTCACTATATATATATATAGGTTCATAGATTAGTACTAGACTAATTGCCCTTGTGAGATGTTTTAAGCTTAGCCAATTATCTCTTGTGTGACTCAAACCCTGCACCTTCTGGTTGTAAGGCAAACACCTTAATCATTAGGCCACCCTCACAACCCATAAATGATATAAACAAAAACAAAAGTGAACAAATTACTGGTGCTCTGACATGAAAATAGTATGTTGTGATTAAGTCAGTTACGTTTCCAATTAGATACGAGGCAGAGCAATGTAGAAGTTATTGCCTTAAAAGAGAATGGATCAGGTGTGTATTTTCAACAATATTTACAAATGCATAAAAGAGATGTTCTGATAGAAAATAAACTGTTAACAACAGCATATAGATGTGTTAAATTCCAATAATATGTCTGTGACATAGATATTCAAATGGAAGCAGATCACAAACCCTTGCAGTACATATTCAGTAAGTCCTTGCACAAGGCAAATCCAGTATGTCAGTGACTGTTAAATAATCTAAGTAAGCTACAAAAATATGATATGAAAAGATACACAGATCAAGCAAGGAACTACACCCAGCATGTATGCTGAATGCAGTATATTTTCCACAGAAGCATACCAAATTGGTAGATGAAGAAGTAAAGATTCTTTGAGCAGTAATAGAGATACCAGGAAGACAATGAAAAGGAAAAACATTTCAGAAACGTACTGCTTTGCACTTAGAGATGCAGCTATTGAAACGTGTTAAAACGAAAGGATGTCTGAGCAACAGTCTTCTGTAAGGGAAGAAATGTAGGTTATTTTTTTTTCTTTAAGGAAGAAATTCAAAAACTTGTATCCAGAGCTTGATGTTTTAGACTGACAAAATAATTTACAGTCAACTGAGAAAAAGAAGTGTTTAACTGGACATGGGAGTCATATGTGGGGATAACAAAGTACAAGAAAATATATTTGAATGTAATTCTAGGCTGGGAAGAACAATTCAGAACAAATAGCACCAAGCAGCTGTGTCAGCTAAAATCCATGTCATAACAACAAGGAAGAAAAAAAATCT
This sequence comes from Protopterus annectens, assembly GCF_019279795.1. Classification (NCBI taxonomy): domain Eukaryota; kingdom Metazoa; phylum Chordata; order Ceratodontiformes; family Protopteridae; genus Protopterus; species Protopterus annectens. Next base: position 1,047,694,442 of record NC_056733.1, read on the forward strand.
GCCATACTCAGTTCTACATTGTCCATGGAGCTATGTAGATGCTTTATCTCAGAAAATCCCTGAATCTCACATGTGGACACTATTACTACATACTCCCTGAACTATGCACACTGAGAGGCACAGCAAATGTGAGTAATCAATTATAGTTCATATTTTTTAAAATGAATAAAACTATGATTCACAGTGCATAATTCAGGAATTCAGAAAATGTACATATGAGTAGAAATTCAGCCACATAAGATCCATGCCAACAGCATCCTCAAACAAATGGGCAAGTGTAAAGAAGTGTAGCTGCAGTAAAAGCTATAATGTTGTCTTACAATTTCTCAATATAGAAATGCTCCACTGCATAGACTTCAACTCTCACCATTTCAAGTGTCGATGGGTAGAAGGTTGAAATGCCAATTATG
>NC_056733.1:1047697351-1047754851 GCF_019279795.1 Protopterus annectens
TCAGGCTGTGATTGCTGCAATAATTAATTTTGTCATGAGTTAACACAGTAGCTTTCTTAAGGAAAATAATTCAAAATGATAGTCGTGAATAGTATATATGTGTTTTTTTAATAGTTCATAACAGTTATTTTTGTATCAAAACTTCTTTTCACTGGAGTCAACTGAAATGGAAATAAGGGCTTAGCTTTCCTCTCTCCATTTTGAGTTGTGAAATAAAGTATAATTACAGAGAAACGCCTTTCTCTGTCTGGCATACAAAGCAATCTCAGACCCTGCCCTGATGGGAATGCTGCATATCTGCAAGTCAAGCTCCACTCGAGTAACCCTGCACGCGAGACCTCAACCTGGTCTGTGATATCAATAGGACTTGTTGGCAGGACAGATTTGTGTCCCAGAGACTCCCCCTTTTGTGGAATAGACTTCCTCTCCATGTAAAGCAGAGTACCTCATTAAGCCTTTTTAAGTGCAACCTGGATAACTAGATGGGGAACAGAAAATACACCCTGGAATTCCACCTATGTCCCTGCTGGACAGTGACATAGGATTCTGACTTGTTGGAGCATGGGCTAAATTCTTAGCTAGGCTTGTAAGGGCCTCAGGGCCAAATAGCCTAGTAACTTCCTATGATCCTATGATCCAGAGAAGAGTACAAACTGGATGTTTCTAACTAAAGAATGTAGGTTAATAAACATCATTATTGTAGATAACAAAGAAGTTTCTGCTGCCAGACCCCTTTCCAGAATCTCTTGGCCCAAGGTATTTATGAAATTTTCTTCTAACGGTCACTCTGACACTGCTTCTGGCAATATGTCCAAGGCTTACACTACCTTCTATATAATGTTTACACTTAAGACAGCTTTGATTCCCTGTAGCCAGCTGGCAGACATATTTATTTCTCTATATCATTCATTCTGCTTTAAATCAATCCCTCTAATTTGCCACCAGACAGAGTGGTATGCTTTGATCATAACTCCCTGTCCGAAGTGTAACTTCAAGACCTACAGCTGCAAAAATAAAGTGAGATTAACAGAGAAATACAGCAAATTTCAATGACTTGCTGTAATGCATTTTTGCAGGTTCACTTTATCTCCCTGGACACTGTAACATGAGGTAATGCACCCAATCTCTGCTTTCTCTCCTATGTTCCCCCTCAGTTCTTTTCACACTGTCTAAAATTAAAAACAGTATTTATATGTCTACTGACAATATTCTTGGATGTCGTCTGGAAAGTTTAAATCTTCCACTTAGCAAACCAACCCTCCATCATCTCTTCAACCTGAGTTTCCACTGGTTGTGTCCCCAGCAAGTGAGGAATAGCAGTTGTGGTGCACTTGTGTAATAGTGGACCACTACTGACCCTTGGAATTACAGGCTTATTAGTTTCAACAGTGTTATTTCCAAGGCTATGTCATGTATTATGGCTGAACTAATAAACAGTGACATGAATGACCTTATATCTATGGATACACACCAGTTTGTCTTTGTAAAAGACAGATCATGTCTGCTCAACCTGTTTGCATTCTTTGCAAAGGCTACTGAGACCACTGAAAAGTGACATGTAGTCCACACTGTTTATCTGGCCCTTGCTAAGGCCTTTGACTCTATCCCCCATGTGTGGATTATTGACAACTCTCACAAATCAACATTGACCCATACACAATTCACTGGATTGGTAATAGGATGGTTAACAGAACCCGAGGGACAGTGTTAGTGGTATCAATTAAGGCTCTGACCTGAGTCCCTACATCTGTAGTACATTTTTCTGTGACATAAAATCTGATATTGATGGGCTAATCATGTCTCCTGATGCAAGCCAGAAGCAGTTATTAAATCTCATTCTAATACTCATATTCTTTAGCAAGAACTGGACCAAACAAATGATTGCCGTATTAACCATGGGCTTGCCTTCAACACCAAAACATACAGCGTCATTTCCTTTGGTAAATTTGTCATTATGACTGCTTATTATATAGATAGCAAAAGATAACATTTCACTCAAATTTGACAGTCATTCTGAAACATGGGTACGTATGTTGATAGCAGCTTTTCCCTTGAATATCACATCCTGTGGTTTTTAGAAAATCCTTCTACCTTTCACGTCTTATTGTTTCAGGTATCTTCTTAAGGTCCAGACAAGTTATACTCTCTCTTAACTTGTCCCTTATTAGGTCCATCTTCAAAGATAATGCACCCTTCATCATATAACTTGCCAAGTTCCAAAACTTGCTAGACAGACCGCAGTATTTTCTCACTAAAAAAAAAAAAAAATCAGAGTTCTCAGTATCCTTTGCTGGTCTGATAGCCTTTGGATCTAAACTTGGTAAGAACCTATGAACCTAGAAAACCATACCCTGCTACTTATACTAACTGAAACTGCTGTACCTTGGTGTATGGGGAATACCAAAGGGTACTGCTGCCTCATACTTGATATATATTATGATGACCGTTCCCTGACCCAGCAATCAAGGACCCTCAATCCTCACCACTAACACCAGGGAGGTCACCTCATAAAAGAGGAAAGGATAACAAATACACACAGCAAAGTACAATTTCCCTTAAGTGCACACAGAGATCACAGTCAGTCTGGGGCTGGTTGCTCCCTTGCTCTCCATGTCCCCAATAAGACTCCCCACTGGCACAGCTATAGGGTCCAGATCTCAGCCTAGCTGGCAAGCTAACCTCCAGTACCCTCTCTGTCCCACCAGTGCTTCGTACCCCTGCCCAGGTAGCTGACACACCACACACACTTTGCGATAAGTATTTATACAACTTCACAGACACTCCTGGGAAAGGCTGACACAGATTCTCCAGCTGTGTCCCTTTACCCATAATGTATGGTAGTAATTTCTGCCACCACCAGCTAACAATTATCAGCTACCCAAAGGCCCTTAAAAGGGTGTCCAATTATTACTGTGCAATATTATTATCCAAATGGTAATTTGACTATTCAGTCTAAGGCTTTTTAGAGTGGCTTATTACAATGAACTCTATAAATATGCAATGTACTCCAGAGCTTACTTTGTCTCTACACAAACCAGCCACAGGTAAAGGTTTTTAAAAATATTTAATAATAAATAATTAAAAACACAAGACAATACTACTACACCACAGATATATCTAAGAGTTCAGAGATCCCACAGAAACTTAAAATAATACAGTAGGACAGGTCTGATGTCAAAGAAAAACACTTAATCTGACTTTCTAATCTTTAGCTAATCTTAACAGAAAACACAGTGCTATAATCCTACTTACATACATAAAGAGCATAAGCAGTGTTGGGGGTTGATGGTCCAAGACAAATGTTTTGTCTCTCACTGTACTATAGTTTTTAAAACACTAACAAACAGCTCTTCTAAGGCCCTCCCAAATTACATCATTTTGACACTTAGGTTTTCCCAGTATTCACATTACATCATTTTGACACTTAGTCTGGAGTTCCCAGGCCACAAACTGCATTATTTAGCAATCTAACACCTGTTCAGGAAACAACAACAATAAAAGACATTTCACATGTATACTCTAACAATTATTCCTTAAGTTAAGACAACAGAAATAATGTGTTCAGCCAGCCACTTCGGCACCACTTTTTAGATAATTGTAACTTCAAATAACATTTGAAATGCTTGGCTTGGTTTTCCTTACAGCAGATGGCAATGTTGCAACAATCTTGAAGTTCACATATTACAGTGTTTTCTTTCATTTAAAAACACAAGCCTGTATTTTACATTTATTTATAAAGTTGATAGAATTATATATCAAATTATATTTAACTAGGCTGGCAGCCTTCGCCCATCTTTCCCCAATCTTCATATATATATATATATATATATATATATATATATATATATATATATATATATATATATATGTTCTTCTTTTTCAATTTCCTTCTTACTCTTCCAAAGGTCTACAGTGGTTTTTGAGATTTTATTTGGAATCCTCAGCTCATTCCCTTCCATACTCTTCTGTCTTTCGTTGTCTACTTGTCAAGTGTCTGGGTGTTTCATCATATTACAACACCCCACTCCATTGTAATATTTTAATGTTGCCTTTATTTTTTGATTGATAATAAGCCAACTGAGTTGTGGCTCATTTTTAGTGTGGCCACATGAGAGAAACATGCCCTCTGAGTTACAACTCATATACATTATAATGAAGGGAGATTAAGAATATAACAGAGATAAAGGTTACAGTTATGAAGATATATGTGCTCAGTAAATTACAGTGAATTACAATAGTCAACATTATAAAGGCTAAACTAGTTTCTAGCCTATCGTGTATATTCAGTAATGTAGTAGCACTGGGATCCAATAAAACAGGAACTCATAATGTTGGCATCACGATAAACGTACATCATGACAGTCCTAAAGTAAATCAGCTCTTAGTCACATAATGAGAATAAGTAAGGGAATATCTGAAGTAACCACATCTATACAAAATCATTATTTACATATTTACAAAAAGAGTCTATAGACTATGCATGGTTTAAATGCCATGACTGTTGATGTGAGTCAAACAAGAATTAAAATACCCAGCGACATAGAACAAATTGTGTATGTAATTATTTCCATGCATAGTTTAAAAGAGTTAACTTGGTTTTTAAAGGTGATAGTGTTAATGATACTTCTGATGGTATTAAGGAGTGTTTTCAGGATATGATTTTTGTCATTTCTGAAGAGTATATCTCCATAAGAGTTGTGAACTGCAATAGTTTTTACTTGATTGTTAGTTGTAGATCTTAAGTTGGGAGGGACATGATATGGTTTAGTTAGTTGGTGACTGAATGAATTATTAAAATACAGGTATTTGTGTGCATTGATTAATATGAAATTATACTTACCTTGAAAAGATTATTATTTAATTTGAGGGACAAAGGGGGTTTTACTGTTTTTGAGAAATAGCCTAATATGAATTTAATTGACTCATAGTAGATATGTTCCATTTTAATTAGGACATTGTTTGATATGTATGCATAATACAGACATAAGAAGATCTTGAATGGATTACGAGGCATTTAGCTTGTATCTTTATTTATTTAATTTTATTTTATTTAACATTTGTTTACCAGGAAAGTCCAACTTGGAACAAAGCCAATTTTCAGTGGAGGCCTGGGGAGAAATGCTCCAGATGTATGTCCTTGAGAACAGATAATATTGCACTTGGAACTTTAAATTTCCTTTCACTTTGTGGTGACAGAACAGGGTACAGTAATAGCAGTCTAAAGGTTGAAAGTGCTCTAAGTAGGGAAATTTGGACCACAAAGGAGTTTGTTGGGTGCTTGTTACCAATATCAAATTCAACTCCTTTTAGGGCACTTTTTTGAAAAAAGTTTTATCTAGCATATTATCTACAAATTAATGATTAGCTACATGAGTGAAAATGGAAGGAGAAATTTTATAGTTTGGATATTAGCCACTGCCGGTCCAGTTTTTATAGTAAATTGAATGAGTTTATATTTAAAATTATTCCAGTAAGTAGCTATAATTTACATTCATAGAAACATAAAATCATGGAACGCAGAACTGAATTTAATTAAAAATAAACATTCCCCCAGGATTCAGTAAGGTTCCATGCAGGAATAGATTATTCCTGCATGGAAATGACTGTTTAAGAGCAGCACAGGAGTGAGCCATGCATAGTTATGAAGGCGCACTGCCTCTGCTCCTAAACAGACATGGAGAATGGACGAGTGCAGGGGGTGTGTCTGAGTACAGAGCTATCACAATATACATGCCCCTGCACTCAAAAATTGCCATTCGGCAATTACAATGAGTGAGAATGCCCATAGGGGGTTGCATACCTCTCAACTGTACAGATCTTCACAGAATGTCCAAATTTTTCGCTCATACTTTTGGCCTGTCCTGTACCTCATTTGTCCTGGCAAATCACTGGAATTATCTCAGATTGAAGTCATTAAATAATGGCATAAATTTGAGTTTCAGACTCCAAATCCTTCAGAAAAGTTATATTAAAATACATCCTGTTACTCTAGCAACTTACTTCAGTTTATAAGAGCAATATTTAAAATATGTCCCTAGTTGTACCTCATTTTGACAAGCATTGTCCAGATATTTTGCATGAAGAGGTTGAGAGGTATGGGGGGTTGCTAGGATGTCTGCTAAATGTGCAGATGCACCCAGAAATCCACAACAATGAGTGAAACCTGTCCCTTCCTAGAGAAAATAACACTAGAATTTTTTTTTATCAAACAGTTTAAATTTAACCGTAGCTGCACGGGTTTGCCCATTGCTTAGTTATACATACTGTAGCTTAAATAGCACAAGATGATAAATAGCAAGATACATTCAATTGAAGCAATACTGCAACATTGTAGTGGTCAGAGTGTTTGCTTTGCGAGCAGTCATTCCCGGTTCAATCATCACTGTAATAAATTCCGTGTGAAAACTGGCTATGGAACTGAGGTTGTTCCTGCACCTACACTGACAGCATGATACAGGTATTCACTGGTTTTAGTGGCAACTGTCCATACATGTGTATAAGGCATGGTATTTCCTTTGTGGGTTACATTTGCTGACTCTACAGTTGTTGCAGCTGCCCAGTGGGGAACATAGCAAAGGACCACTGTAAGCAATTATTTGCCTATTGTAGGGATGGAACAGGGTGCCATGTCCTCTGTAGTCCACTGCAATCACACTATGGTTACTATCTGTGGGAAATCTGCAGGGAACTACCAATATATTGGTTGTTGCCTAGCCAAGTGTGTTTGTATATGAAACATGGGTGGAGAGTGTTCTGTGGATAATACAAGGTTTCCTATATTGTTCCACAATCTATAATGTCACATGTGGGGGTATGGATTGTCTACACCAGCCTCTCTTCTGTTTGACATCTTTTGTCCTTGTAAGGTGGACATTGTGACATACAATAGGTCCTTCATATAAGAGATTTGCAAAACCCACCCCACAATGAGTCCTGTTACTGCCCAATCACAGCTACCTCCACACATGATACTGATGACAAACACACACACACACACACACACATTTGACAGTGTTGACATTCAAGCACCTAATTAGCTATGTATTGCTACTACAGTGTACTGCATTTATTGCATGCTCCATGGAGCTTATAGTGCTAATCCTTCCCCAAAGGTGTATTTCAAGGTGAATGACATCAGCAGGCTTGCCAAAGTAGGGAAATGGAAAGTGTAGTGACTGTGAATGGCCTCAGAAGCACTGATCCCTACACAGACAGACAAACACACACACACAGAAACACACAGTTGCCATGTCTGGGATTAGAACTCCTACCTAACTAGTACATTACACGATAGCATTACACAGTTATAGCATGCTCCACAAAGCTTATAAGGCTACTTCTTCCCCAAAGGTTCAGAGGTTCATAGGTTCATAGGTTCATAGATTCATAGGTTGGTACTAGGCTATCAGCCCTAGGGCCTATACAAGCCTAGCCATAACAATTCCCTGGATATTTCTTCCCACACTATTTACTTCCCCGAACCCCTATCTAGCAGGGCGACTGACATAATCCCCGGGGTGAATTTCCTTTCTCCCATCCAATCGTCAAGGTTCCTTTTGAGGAGGGCCAAAGAGGCACTCTGCTTGACATGTATGGGCAATCTATTCCAGAGTCTGGGGAGTCTCTGGGTCAGGAACCTATCCCTCCACCATGTTTTGTTTATTGTGATGACAAGGTTTAGATCCCTGGAGCATGTGGCTCTGAGGGATTGGGATTTCTTTAAGTGTAGCATGTCCAACAGCTCTGGGTTTGACATGGCCTTGTATGTTAAGCAGAGATTGCCTCTGAGTAGACAATATGCAACAGAGTATAGCTGGAGTTTTTTAAGGTGGTCAGCGTAGGGCATCTGCTTTAGGCCTGTGATTCTTTTAGGCAGGTATTTCTGCAGCCTTTCCAGTTGTTGCAGATGTCTTGAGAGGTACATACCAAACAGGACATTGTATTCTATAATGGGTCTAATGAGGGATGAGTGCAGTGGGACAATGACCTCATTTTTTCTGGATGAAAAGCCCTTAGTAATGAGGTATGCCACATAGAAGAATTTCCTGACTGTTGTGGCGATGTGGTTATCGAAGGTGAGACCACTGTCTACCTGTATCACTAAGTCTCTTATCACACTTTTGGTGTTTAGTGTACTGCCACCTATATGGTAATTCACGGGTACATGTTTTTTTCCCAAAGGGGATAACTAAACATTTCAAAGTGAATGACATCATCAGGCTTGCCAAAGTAGGGTAATGGAAAGTGTAGTGACTGTGAATGGCCTCAAAAGCATTGATCCCTACACACACACACACACACACACACACACACACACACACACACACACACACACACACACACACACAAAGTCTCACCATTGCCGTCTGGGATTAGAACTCCTACCTAACTAGCACATCACACTATAGCATTATGCAGTTATAGCACGCACCAAAGAGCTTATAGGTCTACTTCTTCCCCAAAGGTGTATTTCAAGGTGAATGACATCAGCAGGATTGCCAAAGTAGGGCAATGGGGAGTGCAGTGTGTGTGAATGGGCCATAAACCATTCATCTGGAAGCACACACAACAACAGTCAGTCACACACAGGTTTACATTTAACAGGAATGTGTATACAACTGCTAGATGAATAATAACTTGTACAGTCATGTTATACAGTTATCCCACACACCACAGACACTATAGTGCTGAGGGATACCAGAAGCAAATGTCTACAGTGATTGACATTTGAGCATTATGTGGTATTTTCCAATTGGATGTGTGCTGGGTGGGATGAGCCTCATTATGGGAAACTCTTTGTCACTGTCTGTCACTCTCTTCCACACATCTATGTGTAAATTTGGCCTATTACTGTGTGTTGTCCTTGGATATATGTGTGTATTCTTATCCAATGTGTGTGCAAAGCATGACTAATGTGCAATGTGGAGTGTGTGCACAAACATCTGCGACTGACAGATATGTATAGTCCACTGTTGTTGACAAGCATGGGATTCATTTCTGTAAGTGTGGGAGCATGCCCAGTATGACATTTCAGTATTTTGTTGTGAGACGTGGGCTTCGTTTCTCTCAGTGTGGGAGCATGACCAGTATGACCTTCTGTATTAAATGTGTGAATCCATTGCAGGTAGGTTGTACTCCAGTGCAGGCTTTTGTGTTCTGCACCTACAGCTAGCAACCTGTTTCTGCAGGATAGCTGTAGAGTGGTTGACAATACGGGGTCACAATGGGCAAAGGATAGTGGGATACTGTAACTAGTTGTGTCTGTCCTGCTTCTGCCTCATGGTTTTGGTGTTAGAGATATTCAGACATATGTACTCTTTTACACTGTGATGTTTTATGTCATCGACTACTGACAGGTATACATATTTGCTTGCAGTAATTTCCTGGGGAACATAAGATGAATGAAGCTGTGTCCAGTATTTTGGTCTGCAGCCTACATATTCTTGCACAATCATGCCATTCTGGAGGGAGAGCTGCAGACACTTGCTGATGGGTCTGTGTAAATGGTTCAGCACCTTGGTACTGTTGTGGCTGAGGATCCCATGCTTGTACATCTATCAACATGACAGTATGGCTATATCATGCTGTGGCCATACCTCACAGCTGTACAGATTCACACAGGTTACCCAGAGGCAGGGCTCATATTTCTGGATATTACCCCTTCACATTGTGGTTTAGAAGCAGGTTTGTAGCCACCCATTCCTGTGTTTGCAAGCAGGGATAGTATGTGCACATATCTGAGTTTCAGACTTCACACACTCCATGGCGTCCAGGCTTCTACCCACCCCGATTATTCTACCCTCTTCTGAGCATTATGCAAACATTATCTTATTAGTATCCGTATAGTTATCACTTCAAGGTTTAGATCCCTGGAGCATGTGGCTCTGAGGGATTGGGATTTCTTTAAGTGTAGCATGTCCAACAGCTCTGGGTTTGACATGGCCTTGTATGTTAAGCAGAGATTGCCTCTGAGTAGACAATATGTGACAGAGTATAGCTGGAGTTTTTTAAGGTGGTCAGCGTAGGGTATCTGCTTAAGGCATGTGATTCTTTTAGGCAGGTATTTCTGCAGCCTTTCTAGTTGTTTCAGATGTCTTGAGAGGTACATACCAAACAGGACATTGTATGCTATAATGGGTCTAATGAGGGATGAGTGCAGTGGGACAATGACCTCATTCTTTATGGATGAAAAGCCATTAGTAATGAGGTATGCCACATAGAACAATTTCCTGACTGTTGTGGCGATGTGGTTATCGAAGGTGAGACCACTGTCTACCTGTATCACTCAGTCTCTTATAGTGTACTGCCACCTATATGGTAATTCACGGGTACATGTTTTTTCCCAAAGGGGATAACTAAACATTTCAAAGTGAATGACATCATCAGGCTTGCCAAAGTAGGGTAATGGAAAGTGTAGTGACTGTGAATGGCCTCAAAAGCATTGATCCCTACACACACACACACACACACACACACACACACACACACACACACACACACACAAAGTCTCACCATTGCCGTCTGGGATTAGAACTCCTACCTAACTAGCACATCACACTATAGCATTATGCAGTTATAGCACGCACCAAAGAGCTTATAGGTCTACTTCTTCCCCAAAGGTGTATTTCAAGGTGAATGACATCAGCAGGATTGCCAAAGTAGGGCAATGGGGAGTGCAGTGTGTGTGAATGGGCCATAAACCATTCATCTGGAAGCACACACAACAACAGTCAGTCACACACAGGTTTACATTTAACAGGAATGTGTATACAACTGCTAGATGAATAATAACTTGTACAGTCATGTTATACAGTTATCCCACGCACCACAGACACTATAGTGCTGAGGGATACCAGAAGCAAATGTCTATAGTGATTGACATTTGCGCATTATGTGGTATTTGCCAATTGGATGTGTGCTGGGTGGGATGAGCCTCATTATGGGAAATTCTTTGTCACTGTCTGTCACTCTCTTCCACACATCTATGTGTAAATTTGGTCTATTACTGTGTGTTGTCCTTGGATATATGTGTGTATTTTTATCCAATGTGTGTGCAAAGCATGACTAATGTGCAATGTGGAGTGTGTGCACAAACATCTGCGACTGACAGATATGTATAGTCCACTGTTGTTGACAAGCATGGGATTCATTTCTGTAAGTGTGGGAGCATGCCCAGTATGACATTTCAGTATTTTGTTGTGAGACGTGGGCTTCGTTTCTCTCAGTGTGGGAGCATGACCAGTATGACCTTCTGTATTAAATGTGTGAATCCATTGCAGGTAGGTTGTACTCCAGTGCAGGCTTTTGTGTTCTGCACCTACAGCTAGCAACCTGTTTCTGCAGGATAGCTGTAGAGTGGTTGACAATACGGGGTCACAATGGGCAAAGGATAGTGGGATACTGTAACTAGTTGTGTCTGTCCTGCTTCTGCCTCATGGTTTTTCAGACATATGTACTCTTTTACACTGTGATGTTTTATGTCATCGACTACTGACAGGTATACATATTTGCTTGCAGTAATTTCCTGGGGAACATAAGATGAATGAAGCTGTGTCCAGTATTTTGGTCTGCAGCCTACATATTCTTGCACAATCATACCATTCTGGAGGGGGAGCTGCAGACACTTGCTGATGGGTCTGTGTAAATGGTTCAGCACCTTGGTACTGTGGTGGCTGAGGATCCCATGCTTGTACATCTATCAACATGACAGTATGGCTATATCATGCTGTGGCCATACCTCACAGCTGTACAGATTCACACAGGTTACCCAGAGGCAGGGCTCATATTTCTGGATATTACCCCTTCACATTGTGGTTTAGAAGCAGGTTTGTAGCCACCCATTCCTGTGTTTGCAAGCAGGGATAGTATGTGCACATATCTGAGTTTCAGACTTCACACACTCCATGGCGTCCAGGCTTCTACCCACCCCGATTATTCTACCCTCTTCTGAGCATTATGCAAACATTATCTTATTAGTATCCGTATAGTTATCACTTCATCCCAGCAGTATTTAGGGGTTGGTCCACAGTTCATGCAGTAAGACATGGTGGACATGCTACTGGAATATGTCAACATGGACTTGCATTTGTGTTCTGTGGACTGTGTTGTGTTGTTATTTGGGAGTCCATGAGATAACATACATTGGCAGTATGGGTGAGACACAGGCTTTTGACAGAGGACTGTACGGCATTTGGTAGTGATGCAGCCATCTGTAGCAGGCCGGTGCATTGTGTCACTCCTACAGTCCCAGGCTGCAAGCCACTATATTCCCCTGGAGTGACAGGGTAGGTGCGCAAGGTGTTAATGTCAATAGTTTCTGTCCTTACTGATCCATCGATGTGGATGCTGGCAGGGTGCTGCTTACAGGTAGGGACACACCTGCATGGGACACCTCTTCAGCATGCTGCATTCTGTGGCTATTTTGAAACAGAGGTAGGGGTCATATTGTACTAATTTCCAGCAGCAGGGATAAGACCTGTGAGGTACCCATGGCTGATGGTGGGGTGAGCTGGGTGCATGTATGCCATGGAAGCTACTTGCAGCTGACTCACAGATATATGTGGGGCATTCCACTTATCCTGGCTTGTACAAGGACATCAGCAGTTTCTCAGTACTTCATACCTGTGCCTTTTGTGGTCTTCCAGTGTTTGATCAGACTTCATCAGTATCCCATACTACACAGCTAACTAATGTGCTGCTAACCTGTATGTACAATTCGAAAGGTGTGTCCATTTGACAGTAACATTTTATACACTCTCTGTCTAGGGTACTTCCACCTGTGTACTGTTTGTATGACTGGGACCACATTCATGACAAGTTCATCTTTCAGATGGTGACAGATATTACATCCGAACAATTAGTACGGATTACTGCTGGACTGTGTCTTGCTAGAATGCATTGTGTTTTGCACTGCAGTTGTGAGAACTTGGCCCTGTCATCAACAGTACTGGCCATTGGCCACCGGGACACAACCCTCCATGCCTACATGCTGACCAATTTCACCAATATACAACACAGAACAACCTAACACACGGAGCCCTGCATATTGTACACGTGGTACAATCTATCCTGCTACTTTGGCCAGATCAGGTAATCTGTGCTCCACTGTTATTATACCTACACATACATGTTACTACATTTCTACATAGAATTGTGGCGGGGGGGCACACCTGACAACTGTAAACATTTGCAATGACTGTACTGGTATTTCAGGTACTCCATTTAATTCTGTATTCTAACCTATCATGTAGACTAGAGGCATATCAGTACTACAGTTCTTAGGTTTTATTGACCTACATTTCAGTTTCTGACTTCTTACCCTTCAGAAATAACATACCACTGCCTGACCTATTGTAGTCTGTCTGTGTAGGTCTGGAGGGTGCTGTTCTCCATAGCCATCAATCAGAGGCCTTAGCACAGCCTTTCTTTGTGGTCATTTACAGCTGTCCTACTGGCTGAGATTGTTGTTGGGTATGTGAGCCTCACTGACATGCATGTGTGTGTCCTATGGACACACATTTGTCCCACCACATGTTCTGCAGTGGGTTTTGTCACCTTGTCTAGTACTGCCTATTAGGCTGATGCCAATACTTGTTAAGGATTTCATGCTGCCGATATAGGTGTCTACTATCTGCTGGCATCCCATTCAGCCACCTGATTCCCTAATATGCTCACATCCATACCATGGATACAGGTAGCAGAACATACTATTACATTCAGCAAATGATAGTGAGTGTGACTTACCTTGTGGCTGTTTCAGTATTGAGGATGGTGCTGGAGGGCTGACTATGTCGGATGCACATAGTATACTCCCTATATATTTTCACCAAACAAACCAAACAAAACAAAAAACTGCCAAAGGCTAGGCGAGTAACACAATGAGCGATGTCAAAGTAACAAAGAAAATAAAAACATTCAAGTTTTATTAGCGCTTTTGGTGGGGTCTGTGCCTCACCTTCTTCAGACAAAAACTAAATCAATTAAAACTGGCTTTCTCTGTACATATTCTTTTGATCATTTGAGAATAAGAGAAATACTAAATAAAAATTGGTCTATTATTATTGAAGACAGTGGGTTCTTTAAAATATTAGGAGAAAAACCTAAAATGACCTATAGAAAAGGAGCAAATTTAAAAGTCTTATTGGAAAGGAGGAGGAATGTTAGATCAGACAGGAAGTTTGGTATGTATAAATGTGGGTCATGCCAGCAATGCAGACACATTTTGTGGATACTAAGGTTATAATCAGAGATCAGATATATTATGTCAATGGGAGATTTAATTGTGAAACCAAAGGAGTCATTTATGCAGCTTGTTGTGTCCAATGTCCCGCATTTTACATTGGTAAGACGGAGAGGAAAATAAAACAGCGTATCTATGAACATCAATATGCTATTAATAAAAAGGACGGTTCTACCTTACATAGTCGACAGTGCAGAACACCGACAATGCAATCATCAACACCACATAATCGACAGTGCATAAATACGACACCTCACATGCCCGACAACGAAATAACCGACGGTTCACAAACACGAAACCTCATACGCTGCACACACCACAATAACAACAATCAACAAACAAAACACATCCCCTGTCCAAAAACCACACACACAACACAAGCACACCAAAATCCTTACAAACCCACACTAAACCTCACATACACAACTATCTACAACCCTAACCCAAACCCTAACCCTAAGGTCCGTCACTATCGCACACTCAGCTAACCCGCGCCCTAACCCTAACTCACTTAACCCGCCCCTAACTCAAAGATTTTCACTACCGCACACTTACCTAACCCGCGCCCTAACACTAACTCACTTAACCCGCCCCTAACCCAAAGACTTTCACTACCGCATACTTACCTAACCCGCGCCCTAACCCTAACTCACTTAACCCACCCCTGTCCCCACAGACCGTCAATATCCACACTTACCTTACTCGCACCCTAACGTCCATCACTACCGCATACTTACACAGCCTTTTCTCATGTCAGTATCCTCGGCGTCAGTGTTTTCATCCATCGGTCTTCTGCATTTTCGATCTTCTGGTGATCGCGATTGCGTTGTCGATGTTCTGCACCGTCGACTATGTAAGGTAGAACCAAAAGGACACAGCTAATGCATTAGCTAGACACACTATTGAATTCCCTGAACATAGGTTTAGATTTGCTATACTCCAACAAAGGCAAGTAGACATAAGAGGGGGGCCTTGGCAATTACAACTAGAAACGGATGAAATTATGTGGCAAATTAGAACAGTGGCCCACATTTACCCAGGCCTCAATGAATATGTCTCAATTAAGTGCATTTTGAAGTGTCTAGCTTTAAGGAGGTAAATTGCCTTTGGTTGTAACACTAAATAAAATCCCTTTGGTTATTTATAATATTTATAGAAGTGTTTGCTATTAATAATATATTTTCTAATAGAACATGGATACTGGCTTTTGAATATTTGTGGCGTTTATGACATTATTTATAGAAGTGTGTGTTATTAATATTATGTTATCAATAGAACACGGACTTTAGCTCTAGAATAATGGAAGCAGTTACGATATTATATTTAAGATAAAACAAGTCTCTATTTAAAAATAATTAAAAATAATAAATTTGTATGATTTAAAAGTTATTAATTACAGGATAGGCTATTATATGCACATGTTACATTATTAAGTGTGTATTTATAGTTGGTATGAGAGTTTATTAGTTTTCAAACAACAAATTTTTGATTTTAAGGTATCATAGTAACTTTACATATTTTATATAATTAGCAGTATTTTTTTTTAATTTACATACATATTTTTATGTTACAATATGCAACTAGTAAGATTGGAGTTTTATATTTCATAGGATTATTTATTAACTTGTTATGTACAGAATTGGTTTGTTTTAACATTGCTTTAAGGGGTACGAACTGGTCTACTATGTATGTCTTTTTAAATACAAGTTTATGAGATACTTTGTATAAACAATTGGATAATTGTTTTTAATAGAGTATAAAATAGTTTTAATTGACTTAGTTTTTGTTTGAAAAAGGTGAGGTACTGACCCCACCGAGAGCGCTAATAAAACTTGAATGTTTTTATTTTCATTGTTACTTTGACATCGCTCATTGTGTTATTCGCCTAGCCTTTGGCAGTTTTTTGTTTTGTTTGGTTTGTTTGGTGAAAATTCTTTGGTTGCAGTAATGGCTAGAGAAACAGGAGCTTTGTTGCAAGGACTATTCACTCAGGATGAGTCAAATGTTTTAAATAAAGCTGGGTCTTCGGAGGCGAATGCCATAGGCAATCTAATAGCCCTGGTGCAAGTACTGCTTGGGCGCGTAGACAGCCTTACCCAGCGGATGGACACTTGTATATTATAAGAAGAAAATTATTTTCAAAGGAGACTGGTTCATATTGAAGCTAGTCAGTGGAACTTAACAGGAGGAAGTCAAACGCCTGTTTTGGAGCATAATTCACCTCACCCCAACATTAACCAACCAGCTCCTGGTTCGGGACTACAACGGAGTGGCAGTAATGAATGAATAAACAACACACAAAGTGCTGATACTTGCCCTTTTCCTTCAATGACTAGTTTTTTGAGCAATAACAACTTTTTTGGTGTTAGTACCGATACCAGAGCATTACAGGACCAGCCTTCGGGGGTGAGTACTATAACAAACTTGATAAATGACTTTGATAACAAACTATTTAAATGTAAAAAATTACAACTTGAGACTGCCTATCTATAAGAGTGCACAGATAAAAAGATTATTCCCAAAGGGTTACGTCAGTGGCGTTACCCGGTGGGTCTAGTCGAAAACTCAATTTTCCATCGTGAGCTGTTGGCACTCTTTGATAAACAAGAATTTGAGTTTATGCTTTCTTTAATGAAATACTACAAAGCTGAAATTAATTCACTTAAGGGTGAATTAGAAATTCTAGAGCACGCCATAAAAACTGATAATTAATTTTTACGCTATTAATATGATTATGCTAGAATTTTTACTAGCATCAAGGCTACTATGGCTAAGTTACTTGCCACAAAGAAAAAGAAAATAGCAAGAGACCTGCAGGAATACGCAACTAATAAAGCTTATCCGCGTCCACCATTTCACATAAATAATGCCAGTAATCATACACTTAATCTTGATACTGGTAAAGAGTGGACTGATCAAGAGGTAAGGAATTTTGCCCAAGGTGAAGATATCCCTCATGGGGGGAGGCACAGCCACTACGCAGGAGTCAAAGGTTAATTAATAACAATGTTAATGGGCAAAACAATAACAACACCCACCAACAACAGGTCATTACTAATAATAACGATAATCGGCAGAGTATGGCTAACCAGCAGGGTTTTCAGAGGAATCACAACGGACAATACACCAATCGCAGGGGGAAAAGGAACCAAGGACAATACACCGATCGCAGGGGAAACAGGAACCAAGGACAATACACCAATCACAGGGGGAACAGGTACCAAGGACAATACACCGATCGCAGGGAGAACAGGAACCAAGGACAATACACCGATCACAGGGGGAACAGGAACCAAGGACAATACACCACCGCAGGGGGAACAGGAACCAAGGACAATACACCGATCGCAGGGAGAACAGGAACCAAGGACAATACACCGATCGCAGGGGGAACAGGAACCAAGGACAATACACCGATCGCAGGGGGAACAGGAGCCAAGGACAATACACCAATCGCAGGGGGAACAGGAACCAAGGACAATACACCGATCGCAGGGGTAACAGGAACCAAGGACAATACACCGATCGCAGGGGGAACAGGAACCAAGGACAATACACAAATCACAGGGGGAACAGGTACCAAGGACAATACACCAATCACAGGGGGAACAGGAGCCAAGGACAATACACCAATCACAGGGGGAACAGGAACCAAGGACAATACACCAATCACAGGGGGAACAGGAACCAAGGAAAATACACCAATCGCAGGGGGAACAGGAACCAAGGACAATACACCAATCTCAGGGGGAACAGGAACCAAGGACAATACACCAATCGGGGAACAGGAACCAAGGACAATACACCAATCACAGGGGGAACAGGAACCAAGGACAATACACCAATCACAGGGGGAACAGGAACCAAGGACAATACACCACCGCAGGGGGAACAGGAACCAAGGACAATACACCACCGCAGGGGGAACAGGAACCAAGGACAATACACCAATTGCAGGGGGAACAGGAACCAAGGAAAATACACCAATCGCAGGGGGAACAGGAACCAAGGACAATACACCAATCTCAGGGGGAACAGGAACCAAGGACAATACACCAATCACAGGGGGAACAGGAACCAAGGACAATACACCAATCGCAGGGGGAACAGGAACCAAGGACAATACACCAATCTCAGGGGGAACAGGAACCAAGGACAATACACCAATCTCAGGGGGAACAGGAACCAAGGACAATACACCAATCACAGGGGGAACAGGAACCAAGGCCAATACACCCATCGCAGGGGGAACAGGAACCAAGGACAATACACAAATCACAGGGGAACAGTAACCAAGGACAATACACCAATCGAGGGGGAACAGGAACCAAGGACAATACACCAATCGAGGGGGAACAGGAACCAAGGACAATACACCGAGGGGAACAGGAACCAAGGACAATACACCGATCGCAGGGGGAACAGGAACCAAGGACAATACACCAATCACAGGGGGAACAGGAACCAAGGACAATACACCAATCGCAGGGGGAACAGGAACCAAGGACAATACACCAATCGCAGGGGGAACAGGAACCAAGGACAATACACCAATCTAGGGGAACAGGAACCAAGGACAATACACCAATCGCAGGGGGAATAGGAACCAAGGACAATACACCAATCGCAGGGGGAACAGGAACCAAGGACAATACACCGATCGCAGGGGGAACAGGAACCAAGGACAATACACCAATTGCAGGGGGAACAGGAACCAAGGACAATACACCAATCTCAGGGGGAACAGGAACCAAGGACAATACACCAATCGCAGGGGGAACAGGAACCAAGGACAATACACCAATCGCAGGGGGAACAGGAACCAAGGACAATACACCAATCGCAGGGGGAACAGGAACCAAGGACAATACACCAATCGCAGGGGGAATAGGAACCAAGGACAATACACCAATCGCAGGGTGAACAGGAACCAAGGACAATACACCAATTGCAGGGGGAACAGGAACCAAGGACAATACACCAATCTCAGGGGGAACAGGAACCAATGACAATACACCAATCGCAGGGGGAACAGGAACCAAGGACAATACACCAATCGCAGGGGGAACAGGAACCAAGGACAATACACCAATCGCAGGGGGAACAGGAACCAAGGACAGACAAGAAACAGACAGAATCAATGGAAGAGGTGATGAGACATTCCCTGTAATGAACCCTAAATACTTACCGGCTCGGAAGGGGATTTTAAAATATACAATTTTACCATCTTGAATATCACCCAGGAGATGATAGACTTTTTATCTAAAGGACTGTCCTTTGTTCCTGATAGGAATATAGACATTGTTAAAAGTGTTGTTTATTTGAAACTGTTCGTGCGTAAACTTAATTTGAATGCACTTATGGGAGGGATGTCATCTTTAACTAATTCCCTAAGAGTTTCAAGTCTTTTCAATCCCCCATTGCATCCAAGTTTAAGTTCCTTCGAAAAGTTTTGTGAAATTGATTTAAGATCTATTCTCAGTTACAAACAAGGTAGAAAGTACAATAAACCTAATATTACTGAGAATGAACATGATTTTCTCAAACTTTTGCAGGAATGCAACATCAGGGTCATGAAACCCGATAAAGGGGGAGAGCTGGTGTTTATGGATCAGAATGCATATGTTAAAAGTATGAACGAACATCTTGCTATTAAAGCTTATACATCAGTTAGTAACAACGAGGTTAACATAGCATATAAAAGAATTAGAAGTATTTTGGACGACTTATTCTTAGAAGTGGCTACCGATATAAATATCCATCATTATTTAACTATGAATGCCCCTAGGATTCCAGCCCTCTTCGGGTCATCTAAGATTCATAAGAGATACAACGACCCTCCATTTAGACCCATAGTGGATGGGAGGGGCTCTGTGACTTACGGATGTGCTAAATACATAGATAGCATCTTAAAGCCCTTAGTAGAACAAGAGCCTCAAATTTGTAGGGATTCATGGAGCTTCCTTGATAGTGTAAGTAAATTACAGTACCGGAAAGACTCCTGTTTCCTTACAATTGATGTGAAAGACCTATATACCGTCATACCCCAAGCTCTTGGGCTGGAATGGGTTAGGGATTTTATGACAGTAAGATTAATTGATGAGAAAACTATATACCTAGTTGAAACCTTATTGGAGATTGTGTTAGCCAATAATTATATGATTTTTGACGGGAATTTCTATCTTCAGAGTACCGGACTGGCTATGAGCTCTCCCTGTGGGGGTAGCTTTGCCAATTGCATAATGGGCCAGTGGGAGAAAACTTTACTGTTTCAAAATAGTTTATTCCAAAAGAATGTCACTTGGTATATACTCGATACCAGGACGATATGTTTCTGGTTTGGAAGAGGCCAAAAGCTTTAGTTCCTGGTTTTATTGAGAGCATATCGCAGATGACTGATTTCTTTGAATTTACTTACAGCCTTGAAGATACTAGTATTAATTTTTTGGATGTCAATTTGTTGAAAGACACTTCCAATTTTAGGTATAAAAGCACAATGTATAGAAAACCTTACTTATTCCAACTCATTTTTGCATTTCACCAGTTGCCACCCTTACCATCAAAAAAGACCGGTTGTTAAAGGGCAGTTGGTAAGGGCGGCGAGGATGGTATCTGATGAGACTGATTTTGAAAAAGAATGCTTGCTTCTTAAAAACATGTTTATTAATAGAGGGTATCCTGAGCTCATAATAGACAATATTGTGTTCAAAGTTAGTCACAAGAGAAGTAAGGGTCACTTTAAACCCTTATTGCCAAATCCAACAGTACAAATTGTGGATGATAAGGAACGCCAACATAATACGGCCCTTATAAACAAAGAATCCAATTTTAAAACTAGCTTTCTCTGTACACATTATCTTGATCATTTGAGAATAAGAGAAATACTAAATAAAAATTGGCCTATTATTATTGAAGACAGTGGGCTCTTTAAAATATTAGGAGAAAAACCTAAAATTACCTATAGAAAAGGAACAAATTTAAAAGTCTTATTGGAAAGGAGGAGGAATGTTAGATCAGACAGGAAGTTTGGTATGTATAAATGTGGGTCGTGTCAGCAATGCAGACACATTTGTGTAGATACTAAGGTTATAATCAGAGATGAGATATATTATGTCAATGGGAGATTTAATTATGAAACCAAAGGAGTCATTTATGCAGCTTGTTGTGTCCAATGTCCCGCGTTTTACATTGGTAAGATGGAGAGGAAACTAAAACAGCGTATCTATGAACATCAATATGCTATTAATAAAAAGGACACAACTAATGCATTAACTAGACACACTATTGAATTCCCTGAACATAGGTTTAGATTTGCTATACTCCAACAAAGGCAAGTAGACATAAGATGGGGGCCTTGGCAATTACAACTAGAAACAGATGAAATTATGTGGCAAATTAGAAGAGCGGCCCACATTTACCCAGGCCTCAATAAATATGTCTCAATTAAGTGCATTTTGAAGTGTCTAGCTTTAAGGAGGTAAATTGCCTTTGGTTGTAACACTAAATAAAATCCCTTTGGTTATTTATAATATTTATAGAAGTGTTTGCTATTAATAATATATTTTCTAATAGAATATGGATACTAGCTTTTGAATATTTGTGGCATTTATGACATTATTTATAGAAGTGTGTGTTATTAATATTATGTTATCAATAGAACACGGACTTTAGCTCTAGAATAATGGAAGTAGTTACGATATTATATTTAAGATAAAATAAGTCTCTCAAAATAATTAAAAACAATAAATTTGCATGATTTAAAAGTTATTAATTACAGGGTAGGCTATTATATGCACATGTTACATTATTAAGTGTGTATTTATAGTTGGTATGAGAGTTTATTAGTTTTCAAACAACGAATTTTTGATTTTAAAGTATCATAGTAACTTTACATATAGGATGTTTACATATTTTATATAATTAGCAGTATACATTTTTTAATTTACATACATATTTTTTTATGTTACAATATGCAACTAGTAAGATTGGAGTTTTATATTTCATAGGATTATTTATTAACTTGTTATGTACAGAATTGGTTTGTTTTGACATTGCTTTAAGGGGTACGAACTGGTCTACTATGTATGTCTCTTTAAATACAAGTTTATGAGATACTTTGTATAAACAATTGGATAATTGTTTTTAATAGAATATAAAATAGTTTTAATTGATTTAGTTTTTGTCTGAAGAAGGTGAGGCACTGACCCCACTGAAAGCGCTAATAAAACTTGAATGTTTTTATTTTCTTTGTTACTTTGACATCGCTCATTGTGTTACTCGCCTAGCCTTTGACACTCCCTATATATGGTTAAGCACTGGTTGTATCATGTTTGGCATCCCTTTTACTGTATGTGCAAGTCGGAGTGAGGTGTCATTCCCTGGGTTTCTACCATGTCAGTGTATGTGCTATGCGTTGCCTCTTTGTCAAGGTCTGGGCATACTGGGCATGCCTCCTTCTGCCTACTGGGGGAGGCTCAGGTTGTTCCTCCTCCAAGTCATTCTGTGCCTGTACAGGACTTGGCAATGTTGGGAGGGCAGTGTGGCCCTGTCCCATGCTGTTCCTGCTGCAGCTGTTTCCTCTGGATCATATTGTGTAGCATGGCACATACAATAACAATTTGGGTACATGTAGCTGGTGAGTATTGCAAGGCTCCACCGGATATGTCCAGGCACCAGAACTGTCACTTGAGCATCCCAAATACACGGTCTGTTATGATTCTGGCCTGTGCATGTGCCTCATTATTGAGATCTTGTTCGAGTGTGTGTGCATTTCTGATGGGTGTCATCAGCCATGGCTCCAGTGCGTAACCAGCATCCCCCACTAGGTGGCCATATGGGATGTCCCGATTGGCAAATCTCTGGTACAGCTGTGTCATATGCCAGATGTGGGAGTCATGATAGCTTCCAGGCCTGCCAGCACACACATTCATTATAATGCCCTGGGCATCACACATGACCTGGAAGTTGATAGAGGGGTAGCCCTTGCGGTTTATGTAGACTCTATTCCACTGGATGGGTGGTGCTTTGATGTGTATGTGCGTGCAGTCTATAGCACCCACTACCTCAGGGTATTCTGCTATTTGGTGGAAGAGATGCATATTGCTGGTCAATGCCTCACAGATGTTGAGGAAATATATGTGCTCACCGGCATGTGCTGACATGGCATCCAGGAACTGGTGGAGTACCCTGAATGCTGATGCCCGTGAGATCCCTATGATATCCCTATTTGGCCTTTGGAAGGTACCTGTAGCTAGTATTCTTAGGACTGCACATACCTTGGTATCCACTGGGATGGGTTCCCCTCTGTTGGTTCTGTGTGTGAGGTGTGGCCGGCACAACTCAACAATTTGCTATAGGAGGTCCCTGTCCACCCTATAGTGCTCTACTAGCTCCAGCCCATGTAGCCCCCTGCTAGGTTAACCTGGGTCTGTACACTCTTCTCCTTCTCCTCACTGTGGGTTGGTCATCAGCATTGCCATCCTCACCACCCTCAGCCTCTTCCACATGTTGATTTATGAGAGCAAATGCATCCCCTATCATTTTGTTACCTTTGTTAGGTAACATTTCCCTGTTTGTGTACACTGGTGGTGTAGAGTTTGTAGGAAAAACCAGAGGGAAAGGTGTTTGCATAGTTTATAGTGGTGTGCTGGGCTGTGCTGCTGCCTGTGTAATTGGCTGATTCTGATACATTTCACCTGGCAGCTCAGCTAGTTCTCCTTGATTACCTTCTTACTGCTGTTTTCCCTTCCTATTGCCTTCCTGTTTAAGCCCTGAGCTCAGATGTGAATGGAGCTAATATTTCCTGGTTTAATTTTTTTTTTTTTTTGTTTAAAACCTGGTGTATGGCATACACACCCATTTAGGCAATGTAAAGAGTGCTAGGCAGCTTCAGATACACACCCTTCCTTAGCTCTGCTAAGCTAAGGGCAAACCCGAGCCACAGAGCTCCAATAAGCTTACAGTATGCCTGATACACCCCTCTATAATATCAGCTAACTCTTAGGCTTGCACCATGGTTTTCCTGCACAAACATGGTTGGGTGCAGGCTAGCCATGGGGGGGGGGGATCTGTGATTCAGTATCATACCCCTCATTTGCATAGAATTGCCTGCTAATGCCTAGTTACAAGTCTGACACTAAGCCTTCCCCTTTAGCAACCACTATTCACTGGCCGTGTTGTCTTCTGCCTGCCATTGACTATAATGGCAAAATTGTGATTTTGCATAAAAAGATTTTTTCAGAGTTTTAGTTTTATTTTTGGACCGATCCCATTTGCGTGCCACTGCCCTGCACTTAAACAGCCAAAATTGGCCAAAAAAAAGTTATTTTTTGTTATTTTTAAACTGTTTTCCATGCCAATGGCCATATAGTTGGCCACTGGCATGCCTTCCACATTATATACACTCTTTATTTGGAGCTGTCATTTTGCAGATTACACTAATCCTGCATGGATGGCTGCCAGCTTCCTGGATTGCTAATTCACCTAATTTGCATGGTTTTCACCTACAAATGGGGTAATTACCATACAGGAGCTGTGTCCTTGCAGGAATAGTGCAGGAGCATTCGTGCACGTCCGGGGAGCTTGTTCCTGGATCTCTCAGCAGCCATATTGCCTCCAGCAGCTCTTGCACTAGTCCTGCATGCCATGCAGAGCTTGCTGAATCCCAGGGATTATTGTTAGGCTGCCTGCAAAAATTTTAAAAATAATACAAAGAAGGAAATCTCTATAGCTGGAAGTTAGATGAGGCAATGTAAATCAGCTTATTAAAGGAAGTTTGCAGAGCATGTATCAACAAAATTTTTTTTTTAAACACATTTAATATACTAGCACATATGTTAGTAGCAGCACTTCTTTAAAGATCATCAGTTTCACGATTGCTGAAAATCACATAATAGCCAAAGTATTTCTGACACTTCCTTTAAAGAAACATTGTCGCATTTGGGTGTGTTAGTAATGACTGGAATATAACTATAAGTCAATGGCCAGTTATTACTCCAGAAATAGTAGACCAAGCTCTTAAAAAAGTTAGAGAAAATGCTTCTACTGGATCATATGGTGTTAGTTATATTAGTTCAAGGATTCATGATCATATAGTTTGGCATGCACTATATCTGTTTCAAAAAGAGCTTTATATTTAATTGTGTTGCTGATATATGGAGAAAGCTATCATGGTTCCCCTTCCAAAAGACATTAATTTTAGCAATTGTGAAAACTATAGGCCAATTAGCTCGACTTCTGTACTAGGGAAAGCTTTACTTTCCTATTGAACTATACATTTAGACAAACCGCAGAACGGATTTACACAAGGAAGAGCATGTTAACTAAATTAACTTTTACTCTGACATTTCTAGATGCCATTGACTTTAGAATACCAATGAATATAATTTTCTGTATATTTCCAACACCTTTGACTCTATTCTTTATCAACCCATAACTGATAAACATGATTCTACCATAATCGCTGCAACAAACAACTTTGATTCGCTACAAAAACTTACCCAGAAATCCTTCACTTCTATAGAAAACTGTCTGCCTACCTCCCAACTACTCCTAAAACTAAATGAAGTCACTTCATTCCCAAACACCTCACAATAAAGAAAGCATCCCTTACTATCACCTCTTCCAACATTACCAAAATAGAACTTGTCACACAAACCAAACTATTAGGAATTTACATAGATGAAGATAAAGCTTGATTTCAAGATTCAACATGCAGTGAAAAACACACACACACACACACACACACACACACACACACACACACACACACACACACACACACACACTGAAAACTAAGCATTGTCTATAGGGCAAAACTCTATCAACTATCACTGCAAGATGTCATATCACCACTTCACTCCAACTACATACCACCCTCTACTCAGTACCATTACAGACAAGCATCCCAACTAAGTCAATTAAAGAAACTCTAACAGTGCTACAACAAGGTTGCAACATTTTCAGCCAACATCTCCCATAGATCACACCACTGTTTGGCTCTCAGATACCACCCATAGCTTGAACTACCTCGCCAGGTCTCATACTCTCAACTTGCTATTATACACAATCTAATAATTGACCTAAATAGCCATCCCTCTCTAAGCAGCCTTACACAATGGCACAACTCATCCAGAAGCTTGCTTTTTTTCTGACAAACACCTCGTACACTTATCAATACCTAATAACTCTGCAGACCATTCCCTCTACTCCAATCAAATGTCAAAAAACCTGAAACTCCCTCCCTCGAAAAGTAAGACAACTGCTCTCTAAAGTCATTCAAATTACAGCTAAAGTCGCACTTGTTAAACTCCTGACTCTGCAAATGTGCTGCACCAGATTAGCCCATCACTCCCCTTCAAGCTCATATCCCTCCATCTCCTCCTGCCTGCACCTTCACTCCCTCTCTTCTCCCCTTTTATTATGCTTCTTCACTCCAGATGTGCTGCACCAGATTAGCCCATTATACTCCTTCACTGCAGATGTGCTGCACCAGATTAGCCCATTATACTCCTGCACTCCAGATGTGCTGCACCAGATTAGCCCATTATACTCCTTCACTGCAGCTGTGCTGCACCAGATTAGCCCATTATACACCTGCACTCCAGATGTGCTGCACCAGATTAGCCCATTATACTCCTTCACTGCAGGTGTGCTGCACCAGATTAGCCCATTATACTCCTGCACTCCAGATGTGCTGTGCCACATTAGCCCATTATACTCCTGCACTCCAGATGTGCTGCACCAGTTTAGCCCATTATACTCTTTCACTGCAGGTGTGCTGCACCAGATTAGCCCATTATACACCTGCACTCCAGATGTGCTGCACCAGATTAGCCCATTATACTCCTTCACTGCAGGTGTGCTGCACCAGATTAGCCCATTATACTCCTGCACTCCAGATGTGCTGCACCAGATTAGCCCATTATACTCCTTCACTCCGGATGTGCTGCATCAGATTAGCCCATCACCCCTTTTCAACTTCCTCACTCTCTTCCACCATTTTATTATACTCCTTCACCCTCAACTACCTCTGTCTTCTATTTCCCAGCTCTCTCCCACTACTAATACCCCTTGTAAGACATTTTGCTGGGTCCATATCAGTTCAGCTAAACATCAGTTCAGCAAATGGCATTTTCAGTGCAATTATTCATTGAACTGTTCATACTGAGATTATGGTACAGTGAGGATCAGGAAATATGCCCTTTCCTCACTGTAGTGCAATCTCAGAGTTAGTATAAATAATTAGTGGGGGTTGTGGGGGGTGCATCCCTTCCCCCACATGAGGGGAACTTGATGAACTGCATTTCTGATGAAATGCCATGCGTTGAAATGATGGTTCAATGAAGTGATAAGGGACCTCATTTTGCTTCCTGTTTAAAATAGCAACAATATGGCTGTCTGTATACTTTATCAAATATGAACTGCATTTTTCCATCTTTTGAAAAATGCTGTAAAGAGTATTGCGTATTATTGCCTTTAAATGTTAGTGTCACTCTGATTATATCTGTTGTTTGGTTTGTACATTGAAGCCTTCCTCCCTGGGCCTCCACTAAAAATGGGTCCTATACCTAGTCAGGACTTTCCTGGTAATCAAAAGAAATCAATAAATACATTAATAAATAAATAAATAAATAAATAAATATACAACAAGGTGACCAGGCCTTTGGCTAAAAAATTCAAACAGCATATATTCTTCAAACAGAAGGACTTATCCAAGTAACAATAAGTCCAGTCTGTGTAAAATTCACAACTCACAGGTCATTTATTTGAGTGACATAAAAACGGTAAGCGCTTTTGCTAGATAGCTTCCTCAGACCTTCAAGAACAAACACACTTTTCCTTTCCTTATATACTACCTTCAAATATTTCAAAATGTGTCATTACCAATCAGAACACTTCTTACATGGTCATGTGTCTAATTTAAATATTTATACAAAAATGCAAAAATGAAAGCAAAAATAAAAATGCAGAAGTAAAATGATAAAAGCACAACAACAACTTGCTCAATATAAAATGTATAAAAGTTATACAGCACAAATATAACGCATATAACATGCAAAAATTTATACAGGAATAAAATAAATGCACAGAAACAGCTTGCTCAAAACACAATTCAAGAATACAATTCAAGAACACAATTCAAGAATGTAGTTCAAAATATGTAAGGGTTATGCAGCACAGTTATAACACATATAACCTGAACTGATTTATAATATAGCCATAATACAACCATAGAAGTCAGAAATCAAATAATTTGGGTTTCTGACTTCACTTTTTCATCTTCCTATTCTTTAGGTAAGGTTTAATAGAGGCTCTTTCATTGAGTCCTCCTCCTTTGTCTGCTCTAAAGGCTATTATCCATCGTGCCTCTCTATTTTCAGTAAAATTTCTGATGTCACCTTCTCTAATACTTGGTACAATAACCTCTATAACTCTGAATTTAAATTTGTGTGTCTCCCCTTCTTGCATAACATGTTTGGACAGAGCATTATGCTCACTTTTAGTACGAATATTATAAAGATGTTCTCTTATACGATCTTTAAAAACTCTGTTGGTTTTACCAACATAGAATGAGTGGCAACATTGGCAATCTGCTAAGTAGACTACATGAGATGTCAAGCAAGTAGCTGCTGAAGTAAATATGAATTCTTGACCTGTATCTGGATGTACAAATGTATTACTGGTATTAATATATAAACAAAATTTACATTTACCACAGGGCTGAGTACTGTATTCTTTATCTTTATGTATTTTTCCATTTTTTCCATGACAAAGCAGTCTTTTTAAATTCTTCTTATATTTATACAAGAAACTAGGTTTTGTGCCTAGCAGACTATTTATATCAGAGTCCACTGTAAGTATGGGCCAATTCTTCATAAACACTTCCCCTAGCTCTTTGTTATCACATGTATAAAACAAAGGAATTTTCAATTGTTTATTTACTGAGGTATTGACAGACTCTACAGTGTTTTTCTGTTGCGGTCCATAGTATGGTTGGGCCCTACTATCCCTAAGACTAGTGACATCACTTAAATTTCTCTTGATTTCGTTGGTGTGATAGCCCCTCTTTGTCAACCTCTTTTCTAAGCCAACAATTTCATTCTTGAAGCCTTCTTCTGTGGGGTTCAGCCTTGAGGATCTGATCCCTTGTCATTTTATTAAGTTTCTAAAGACAGTTTGGGTGCATACTTTGTCTAGATAATAAAGAATTCCTATGACAGGGTTTTCTAAATACCCCTGTATTTATAGAACCATTATGTAGTCTCTCTATATATAGATTGAGGAATTCCACTGTTTTACTAGATGAGGCCATAGTAAATCTTAGACATTCAGTTAAGGTGCTAATCTGAATCTTATAAATTAGTAACTGTGCCTGAGTTCCTGTCTAAATTAGGAAGAGGTCGTCCACGAAACGACGGTAAAACATAACATATTGCATATGCATATAATTCTTAAAAAGGACAGTGTGTTCCCAGTGTGCTAAAAACATGTTGGCGTAGCTATTGGCACATGACGTGTCCATAGCTATCCCATCACACTGGACATACATGTCCCCGTCATAGGTGAAGATGTTATTCTCGAGTATAATCTCGAGGAAATGACATAAAAGATCCATTTGTATCAAACTATAGTCACTATTCATAACCAGATATTCATGCATATATTTTATGTCCAACTCATTTGGTATGATAGTAAATAGTAATTGGACGTCTAATGTGACAAAGATGGTTTCTCCTGGAGTTCTCTCTAAATTCGTATTCTCATATAAATCAATGAGAAATTGTTTAGTGTCTCTTAAAACTATTTTATTTTTATCAGTGACTGGGTGTAGATGTTTTTCTACAAACAAAGATAGTGGCTCTGTAGCCCATCGTGCACCTGCCACTATTGGAGGTTTTTTGCTATGTTTGTGCACTTTAGGTAAGCCCTGTATTATTGGGATCAAAGGATTCTCCACTCTTAAATATTTATAAAGTTCTCCATTAATAACACCACTTCTTAAATTATCCAGTAAAGTGGCAGAAATAGAGTCCATCACTTGATGAACATAATCTATAGGTACTAACTTGTAAAACTTTTCATCACTCAGCATTTCTCTCATGAGTGCAATATATTGTTTCATGTCTAACATGACAATTGGACCACCTTTATCAGCCGGTCTGATAGTGATTTCTGATTTACTTTGTAGCCTTTTGAGTGCTTCTCTCTCTCTATAATTCAAATTGTTCTTATTTTTACCTGCTTTTGATTTCTTCTTATTACCATAGAACTTGTATAGTTCTTCTTCTGTTAACCTAAAATATGCATCCACCAAAGGTGGTTGTTAGGGACATATATATTCAGTTTCTTGAACATCATCCTATGCTCATTAGAGTCATTTCCAAAATCTAAATGCAGCATAACATTTCTGCAAAATATTTTTAAATCTAAAATGGTGTCAGCTAAAGTACTATCATGACTTGGAATGAAATTTAAACCTTTTTCAAGGACATTAATCTCATCAGCAGTTAACTTATAGCTGGAGATGTTCCAAATCAGTGACTCTCCATTCTGCCCACCATTTTCTTGATTGTTTGGTTGGCATTCTTGTCTCCAGAAAATTTCCTTTTCTGGCGGCCTCAGCTCATCGACCTGAGCTTCCTCATACCTCTGTCTGTATTGATAGGCAGGGGAAAAAGGGGGGCATAATTGAGTGATCCTACAGTGTTTTCATTTACATTCACTGTGGTGGTCTTAGGTCTAACTACCCTTTCTTGCTCATTTAATAAGGCATTATTTACTTTTACTACAGGATATAAGTTCCTGTTATGGATTTTATAATTCACTTTATCATTTCTATCAGCATTACTTTCAATACCAATACATTCATTGACAATGACAGTACATGCATTTATGTTAGGCATAGCAGCTTCACTAGGCCCCTTGTTCATTTGTACAACTGCTGTATCAGTAACATCATGTGTACTATCCTGATACTCTGAACGTGGCCTATTCTTGGGCCACATAAAGACATGTCCATTTTTAAAATCGGTCAAGTCTCTAGTGATTTTAACCTTTTTCTGCTGTATTATTTTACATTTATATACAGCTACACTGTCCAACATGCTTTCAATTAAAGGATTAGCAACAGTCTCAGAATATTTACTAAAAATGTCTTTCTGTTCTGTGCTATCATTTTACTTCTGCATTTTTATTTTTGCTTTCATTTTTGCATTTTTGTATAAATATTTAAATTAGACACATGACCATGTAGGAAGTGTTCTGTTTGGTAATGACACATTTTGAAATATTTGAAGGTAGTAAATAAGGAAAGGAAAAGTTTGTTTGTTCTTACAGGTCTGAGGAAGTTATCTAGCGAAAGCGCTTACCGTTTTTATGTCACTCAAATTAATGAACTGTGAGTTGTGAATTTTACACAGATTGGATTTGTTGTTACTTGGATAAATCCTTCTGTTTGAAGAATATATGCTGTTTGAATTTTTAAGCCAAAGGCCTGGTTGCCTCATTGTAATCCCGAGTCTTGGTTTGATTTTCTTGCTGAATTTTATCAATGAGGCATTTGCCCCGTGGAGTATAGTCCATTTTGTTGTTTGCAAATAAATAAATATGTTTGGTATTGGTGACTGTTTTACCACATGTATTAAATGACAGCTATTCCAATATATTTGTAAGGTGAGAGATAAGGACACTTTTTTGTCTTAAAAATAGTAAATAAAGGTGTTTCCCCGGAATCAGTACTGGAACATGACTTGTTTAATGTTTATGGTTTCTTTCCCTATTACTATTCATGTGTGGACTACCAGATTTTCTGATGATACTAAAATGGACATTGTGGTAATAAATATAAATGATGCATAAAAACTTCAAAAATTCTAAGATTTAAGAATTATATGATCCCACAGCAATAATATTCTCTTTAATATAAAAAAGTAATGTGTTACATCTGGGAGTCACTAATGAAGAACATCCTTGTTTTTTTAATAATTAACTTCTCCCTCAGGTGACTCATACAAAAGATCTAGATATTCTAATGGATATGCAGCTAATTTTTTAAACTAATATAAACAGGACTACCAGTCAATGTTTCCCTGCTATTAAGGACATTCCTCGTGCATTGTATCTGGAAATAAGTCAGTAATGTTGCCTTCTGTATAACTTTTCTTTAGACCTCACACTGAGTTGGCAAGCTCCTTCTGTTAAAGAGGGTTCAAAATATTTTACTAAGAAAATGTTCAATATTAATAGTCTTTTATATTAGGATTTTTATATTAACATTGCAGGAGGCATAGTCATTTTCATTAAAGATAGTCAGATACCCTTCATAACTGATGTCAGCAACAACCCGCTCACCAGTCCACAGGACATCAAAGGCAGATGGAAGGAGTATTTCTGGCATCTTCTGAATGAAGAAAACCTCACAGAAACTGTACTACCCCAGAAACAGCCTACGATGAGAGAAGAAGAGGATCCCACCGTAGAAGAAGTAAGAGTAGCACTAAGGAAAATGACATCAGAGAAAGCAACAGGGTCATATGAGGTCACAGCACCTAATGATAAAAATACTGGGTGAGATAGGGGAGGAATGGCTCCTGTGTGTACTCATAGTAGTGTGGACAGAAAGGCATATGACAGATGACTGGTGCCAGTGTACAAGAGCAAAGGGGACATCCATAACTACGGGCATTACAGAGGTATCAAACTCCTGTCACATTGCATGAAAGTTCTAGAGAGGGTGATTGATAAACAGATACGCAGAGTAGTAAAATGTAGGATGGGAGATGAGCAATTTGTATTCAGGTCTGGATTTAGCACAACTGACCTGATGTTTGCAGTTGAAAAGAAGCAAAAGATAAAGAAAGAATCCAACTGGGCATTCCTAGACTTGGATAATGCCTGTGACCAGGTCCCAAGAAAGCTGATTTGGGCAGTACTGCAGTGGTTTGAAGTCCCAGAAAAATTGGTAGAATTAGTGCAGGAAATGTACAAGGACACAGTGACTCAAGTATTAACAGTGTTTGGCCTCACATAGGGTTTCTCAGTGGGAGTGGGTGTGCACCAGGGTTCCACTCTGAGTCCACTGCTGTTCATACTGGTGATGAATTATCTTAGCAAATAGGTCACTGGGGACAGATCAACAAAGTTGATGTATGCAGATGATGTAGCATTGCAGGCAAATTCTGAGCAAGAATTTCAGCAAAGGATCAGGAATGGAATGCAAAACTGAAGGCACATGGGATGAAACTAAGCACAGATGAGACAGCTGTAATGGCAGCAGGCTGAGGAAATCAGAAGAAGCTGACAATTGAGATAGAAGGGGAAATAGAAAATATTGGAACAGGTTAATAGCTTCAAGTATGTGGGAGGAGTGGTTCAGAAGAAGGGAAGTCTGAATGTAGAGGTCAATGCTAGAATCAGAAGGGGTGCAGCCAATTGGCATAGAGTGTCAGGTGTAGTCTATGACAGAAGAATGCCAAAGAAGCTGAAAAGTAAGGTGTACAAGACAGTGGTGCAACCAGTACTACTGTATGGTACAGAAACCTGGGCAGTAAAGGCAGAACAGTTGAAGAAGCTAGAGGTGATGGAAATGAAGTGCCTGAGAAGGGTGGTAGGATGCACACTGTGGGACAGGCGAAGAAATGAGGACATAAGAGCAGAAGCCAAAGTAGCTCCAATTGCAGAAAAGATCAAAGAGAACAGATTATGGTGGTTCAGGCACGTGTGCAGAAATGCAGAAGATAATCTAGTGAGGAAAAATTGGGACAGACATTAAGAAAGTAAGAGGAAATGAGGATGTCCAGCAAACAGGTGGATGGATTGTATGAAGTAAGATCTGCGACAGTCAGGCATGAGTATCAAAGAAGGCAGGAGTGTGGCACTGAATCAAGAGAGATGGTGACTGTTAACACGATACCCTGACGCCATGTATAAAATGGGAAAATGGGGGTCTGATGATGATGATGAGGAGAAGGAGAAGGAGGAGGGATAGTCATTTTCCACTGGTTACTGACGGTATATGTAATATTAATGCACAAATCTTTTCACAGAGAAGTTCTGAGTACAATGTTGGTTATTCATTTTTTTCTCTGATTATAATGCTGTGACAGGAATTAACTGCTATTTTGCTGTGATTGAACAATATAATGGAAAGTTATAGAAACATGTCTTTATAATTAGAGTAGCTAGGCTGTAATACAGGTTGACTCTTAGTTTTTTTTTTTTTTTTTGAGTTGCAACTTCTCGATAGGTTCATAGATTTATAGGTTGTTATGCTCTGTTTATGAGAAGGGGACTATTTAGATTCTTAGTCACATTGCCCAGCACTAGTAGGCGACCAACAATGCCATCACGAAAGTATCTCAGGTGAAAGTTTGTGATCATGCATTTAGTCATTCAGAATGGCTTTAAAGGTTCTTGGATATGTAGTCTGTTTGATCTCAGATCAGTCTGTTGCAGAAATGCAGGGCACACTGGGTTAGGCACCTGTCATGCCATCTAGTGATGTTGATGCTGTAGCACAGGTGTAGGTCTCTAGGGCAGGTGTTTGCTCTAGCCCTGATTCTGTTAAGGTGAAAGAGTTCAAAGAGTACTAGGACATCCACTGCAATAAAGGTTAAACAAAGATCACCTCTTAACAGATGGCAGGAGACTGAGTAGAGGAACAAAGCCTTAATTCTGTCAAAATAACTACCTGAGATCATTGTTGTAAGGACAAATTGATGTCACAAGTTGCTTTTGATGCTTAACAAAGCATGTGCCAAAGAAAGCATCATATTTAATGACAGGCCTCATTAAAGAAATATAAAGTGGGGCTATAACTTCTCTGAATCTTGATGAGAGAGCATGAAGGATAAGACGTAGAAGCATTTATATCCAAAACAAAGACAGGAGGCAGGGCAAAATAGACTTTGCTATCAACCTGCATATCAATGTCCTGGATGATTATGTCAGATTTAAGTGGAATATTACTGTACACTGTAAACAGTAGATTTGCCAGATTTACCAAATGAAACTATGCTGCCTTAATGGTAAGGGTAAGCCCAAAATTAACAGAGCAATCAATTATTTAGTCTAACTACTGGTGAAGGATCTATGTATCAAAAAGGAATTTCATTATCATCCCTCCAGTATGCAATCATCAGCAAACTTTCTTATTCATAAATGATTGATAATCAGCTTTCATGCCAAAAAAGTAACAGAATAAGTTCTACCAGACAGGAATTTCCTATCCATCAAACTTTGTACAGGTTAATACTGAGTTGGAAGAGTTTGTCAATCATCCTAGTATGGGATAATGTTGACAAGATTTGAATCATCACAATGAAGTTTATTTGCCTTATCCATGGCCTCGGAAAGCTTTTCTAAGAATTCAGTCAGGGTGAGCAAGTCTGACTTTTTCAAAAGGTAAACTTGTGTAACAAATGCTGAACTTTTCAAAAAATTGACATTGGGACGTCTTGCACTTGAATTAAAACTCATACCCATAGAACAACAAGTATCATAGCTGTCAAAATGAATACAAGAACTTGGTGTGATCACATATCTTCCAAAATGCATGAGAAGCCCTCTGAGTATTTAGTTCTTTCTTGGAATAATTCCTATCACCAGGGATTCTCTCACTACAAGGCAATTTAAGGGAAAAAATTGAAGCTGTTGACCCAGAAATTTAGTTTGTTCCTCACATCCAACAAAATAGCTGGACCATCTGAAAATGCAAAATGTGTTATATCACTTAATGTTGCATGGGAAAATGATGAATTAATGATTTCCCTTTTAAAAAGAGCAAGAGAAAGACAAAATAGCAGTATTAATGAAGAAATGCAGACATTATTGTGAGACTAGCAAATATTTGCAATTTAGTCACCATTTATCCTTAATAAGACATCAGAGTCAATGTCAAGAGATGCTTGTGGTGCTGAACTAAACAAACACTGTGACTTGAATAGGTTCCATGATTTGTTGATAAGAAACAGAATAGCTTGTGGTCTAAGAAATGATCAGACAAGAAGAAGGCTAATTAGGCAGTTAACAGAATGAACTGAGAAAATGCTAGTGTGAAAGACAAAATGTGAGTTAGATAATGAAGTGAAAATAAATGATAAAGTTAGAACATATTACAAGAGTAATGCTTTGAAAAACAGAGGTTTGAACAAAGTATAGTGCAGCTGAGAATCAAGCCTCATCACTAGATGGCAATCTCAGATGATGCTAATAATGGTTGGCAAACCATAACGTCTGCAAATCCAATCAATAATACACATCTATACATGCTCACTCAACATATGATAGGTTTATAGGTGATTAGTAGGCTAATGACCCCAGGAAGCTTTTTCAAGTCTAGCTAGTCTTCCCAAGGTGAGAATTAAACCCTGTGTTTTGTATCTGTGAGGTAAACACTTTAACTATTATGCAAGCTCCCTACCCCATCAATTAGATACAGTATAATAAAGCAATATAAATACAATCAGCCCTTGACTGGATCTGAACATCATCTCCAGTTAAAGTATCATCCAATAGAACTCTGTCAAACAGCGTAAGTGATTACTTACCACTGTAAGGTCACTTACACTATAATGTTCCAAAGTAACAGTTGAAACACATCATTACAGCCTGGTAAGAAAACTTGACACTTTTCATGAGGACATTCTTATTAATACACTAGATCGCTTTAAGTGAGAGTTACTAAATATTCTTCCCATAGATGATGCTGTCTCTAACCGCAGTTTAGTCAGCCTATGTGTTCTAAATATATTAGCCCCCCCAAAGAAAAAAGTATTGCATCATGCTTCATGGCTATCTTTAATAACTAACAGTCATGAAAGGGAGAAAGCAATTAAGGTCTGGACTAAAATAAATACACAGAATAATAAAAAAAATTCATTAAAAAACGGTTCCCACTTTCCTAGCATATAGACAACTAAGAAACCTATCAAAATAAATTATCACCAAAGATAAGAAAAACTATAACCCAACGAATCCAAACATACACACCAATGATTCAAAATTGCTCTGGGCCTTAATCATATCCTGTTAAATCTAAGACAAAATACAGAGCTAACACTGAACACACAGAAACAAAATAATACCATGGCTAACAAATTCAATACACACTTTAACCAGCCAGGTGACTAATCAAGCTCTTGATATCCCATCTCAATCAATTAACCTCCTTCAACATTTCTCCTTCCAACTAGTTCCCACAGATACCATCAAACAAAACTTCCAAAAATTAAAGCCTACTATAACTGCACCTGACAATCTACATGGCAAATATCTTAAAATAGCAGCTGAGGCTACTGCATATCCAGTTTCAAATCTGATAAATTTATCCAAATCTGAAAACAAAGTCCATTTCTATGTGAAAATAAAACAGTCATTATTCCACCACTCAACAGTAGAAACAATTCAGATCTTTCAAACTACATAACAATTGCCATTTTAACCCCCTGATCAAAAATATTACAAAAACGTATCCATATGCAACTTTTTAACTATGTAATAGATAACCAGCTTCTGTCTTTAAACCAACATGTTTACTGCCTTCATTACAGTGCAACTACTGCTTTGCTGAATTTTGGTAATACTGTCAACGCCCTTAGAAATGCCAGAAGCCTAGACTCTACCATATTCCTAAACAGATCACAAGCTTTTGATACTGTCTCCAACCAGGAACTCTTACATAAACTCTCATCCTTTCAGCTTACCAACTCTTTACTGTAACTGGTCTATAGTTACCTATCAAACTGATCACAAGCAATGAAGTAGAAAAATTATTTTTCCACCTTCCTGCCAGTAAATATAGTGTTCCACAAGGATCTATACTAGGCCTGTACTTTTCAAAACTATCCATCCATACACAACACATTTTCCCATTTTTGCACATGGGGTCGAGGTGTCACTTCAACACTGACACTCATCTAAAGCCAAGGTTTACAAGTATTCACCAATTACCTCTACACTGCTACAAATAAATGTTTTCTTAGTTCAAAACGATGATCATAATCTGCTCTGTTCTAAACCAAAACACATTACACAACAATCCTACTCCTTCTGAAACCTGGCCAAATAATTCAGAACTATCTTTAAACCTTAAAACAATTAATTACTGGACTTTTTCCTAAACACATCTCTACCAAAGCAATACTATACACTATTGTCTCTGTCACAAACACCATGATAGACCAAGTAAACCACAGAAAATTACTGGGTGTCATCATAGCTGACCAGTTGAAATCTGACCATCATGTATCACATATGGTTAAACTTCTCATCAAGATCTAGGTACATTAGGGTCCAAATGGAGAGATTTTATAATTAGCAAACAGAGGAGAGTGGTATTGCTGGAAATGAATTCATCCTCAAGTCTTAGGGAATACTTTCATAATGTAGACCCTGTTTTTACAAAATCTTCTGAAGATGGCACTGATACATAGATTGTATTTTATATCAATCCTGGCAAAAGAGACAATCCCTGCCCTGACCCAAATGTCCCAGATCTCTCATGAGCTACCCAATTTAACTCCTTCTTTATTGATTCTATTGCCAAACTCACTACTTCCTTCCCCAACAAAGCTTCAGTTCCACCTCCTCCTATCTCTCCCTCCCCGAACACTATCACCTCCCAACCCCTTCCTTCACCATCAAACCCATTCCTATCTCCAGCATAAAAAAATTCCTTCAGAAACTAAAACCATGCTCAGATGCCCCTGATGACCTTCCTTCCTTCCTACTTCCTCAAAATGGCTGCTGATGCCATTGCCTTCCCCATCTCCATTCTAATAAACCGATCAATCCAAGAAAACCATGTACTCCTACTCTGGAAAAGGCCTATATCATTCCTCTTCACAAAGGGGACAATAACAACACCATTCCCAATTTCTGGCCGATCACTATTGTATCCCTTATCTCAAAAGTTCTAGAAAGGTGTATCCACCTTCAACTTCTACCCTACTTCACAGACAACCACCTACTTACCCCCACACAACATGGTTTTAGACCTGGCCACAGTACCACAACTGCTCTCCTCTCCTTCCTCAAAACCATTAACAAGGCCCTGGATTCCAGCTGTCTAGTGTCCACCCTGCTTCTCAACTTATCCAAGGACTTTGACACTATCTCCCATAACCTTCTATCTAAACTCTCTAATCTAAACCTATCCCACTCTTCTGTCAACTGGTTTAATAGTTACCTCTCTGACAGACAACAAGCTGTCAAATGGAAAAAAAGCCACCTTCTACTTCCTTAATACACCTACAGGCATACCCCCCAGGGTTCCATATTGGGTCCCCTACTGTTCAACATTTTCATAAATGACTTCCACCAAAACATTCCTAGTGCTAAACTGATTCAATACTCAGATGACTGTATGATCATCTACTCCGCCACTTCCACCTCCACTCTCTTAAAACTAACTCAGGATGCTTTCTCTTATATCGAATGTTGGATGATAGACAACCACCTATCACTCAATGCACCAAAAACTAAAATTATGTTATTTTCCCCTTCAAAAAGTACCATTATAGACAAGAACTCATTCTCCATTACTATTCAAAGCAAAACCTCTCTCAAGGTAGCCTCCCATGTAAAGCTTCTAGGAGTCCTTATTGATTAACAGTTAAAATTTGATAGCAGATGCCATATGCTGACCGTCTAAAAAAACTCCAGCTATACTCTGTGGCATATCATCTACTCAGAGGCGATCTCTGCTTAACATACAAGGCCATGTCAAACCCTGACCTGTTGGACATGCTCCACTTAAAGAAATCCCAATCCCTCAGAGCCACACGCTCCAGGGATCTAAACCTTGTCATCACAATGAACAAAACATGCTGGAGGGATAGGTTCCTGACCCAGAGACTCCCCATACTCTGGAATAGACTGCCCATACATGTCAAGCAGAGCGCCTCATTGGCCCTCTTCAAAAGGAACCTTGATGATTGGATGGGAGATAGGAAATTTACCCCTGGGTTCATGTCAGTCACCCTGCTAGACAGGGGCCCAGAGAAGAAAATACTGTGGGAAGAAATATCCAGGGAATTGTTATGGCTAGGCTTGTATAGGCCCTAGGGCCAATAGCCTAGTACCAACCTATGAACCTATGAACCTACCTACTAACCAATATAAAGAAAACCCACCAGAAACTAGGCATGCTCTACAGCCATAACCACTATATCACACCCACTACTAAACTTGTACTGTCTAACACCTTCCTCATTCCTTCTCTCCTATATGGTGCCCCACTTCTTACCAACATTCAATCTTCTCTAAAAACAAAGTGATCTTCCTGTTATAACAACATTTCTAAGTTTACTACTGGCTATAAATCCTCCTCCCACCACTGCAATTCCCTACACAGACTAAATTGGCTCAAACTTTCCAAACATCTTACCTACATTCAACTTACTCATGCCATAAATTCATCTTTAAGCCCTCCAGCTGCCCCTCCTTACCTCCTCCTTCAAAATTCACCTACCCAGCAGACTGCTAAGATCCATTAACCAGAATTTGCTTGAACTGCACAAGCCTGGTCATCCTCCAGACAAACACCTGCTATCCTATTCCCTGGATCACCTCTGGAACTCCCTGCCACTTCTTATTCGTACTACTGACAGCCACTCTACCTTTAAGACCCTGTATCATTCCCATCTCAAAACCTTCTGGGAATGTTCCTGCTCTCATCCCACATGACTCACCACTTTTTTCCCCATTTCTCACACTCCTTTACTTCTCTCTTCTCTTCATCGTACTGAGTGTCTCTGACTACAACCATCTTCATTTTTCTCATTTACTCCTACTCTTGCTCTACTTTTTTTTCTTATTGTCCCACCCTTCTTACATTCAACAATTAATACCTCTTATCCCCTATCCTACTTTAACTCTGCTAAGATTTCATCTAAAACTGTAATGTCAACCCTGCGTTATTTTGGGTCTATATTAGAACATCGAAGTTTCAAAACTTTGAATGTTCTAATATTGAGCCCTATTCAGCTAAAGCTAAAAGTATCAAAGCAACAGAAAACCAATTTTTTTCCTAGGGAAAGAATTCGGCTGTCCATTTCTGTTGCTTCGGTATTTTCAGCACTGTGGTGGAAAGTTATGGGTCAGGTTCAGGTAAGTGTGCGACTGACTGCGGGTTAGGTTAGTTAGGGTTAGGGTGCAGGTTAGGTATGTGTGCGATTGTGCGGATGTGAGGATTAGGGCAGGTTAGGTGAATTAGGGTTAGGGTGCAGGTTAGGTAAGTGTCCGATTGTGTGGACATGAGGGTTAGGGCGGGTTAGGTGAGTTAGGGTTAGGGCAAGGGTCAGGTAAGTGTGCAATTGTGTGGACGTGAGGGTTAGGACGGGATAGGTGAGTTAGGGTTAGGGCGCGGGTGAGGTGAGTGTGCGATAGTGACGGACCTTAGGGTTAGGGTTTGGGTTAAGGTAAGTGGATAGTTAGTGGTGTGTGTATAGTTTAGTGTAGGGTTAGGTGTAAGATTTTAGGTGTATGTGTGTGGATTGCTGTTTGCTTGTGTTGTGTGTATGTGTTTTGGAATAGCAAATGTTTTCCCTAGGAAAAAATTCGCTGTTCTGTATGTTCGATGTTTTCAGCTTTCGCTGAATAGGGTTCAAAATTAGAACATTCGAAGTTTTGAAACTTCGATGTTCTAATATAGACCCGTTATTTCACATTGTAACAAATCTAACAGGAATATGCACCAATGGATTTTTCTTATTTTAATTGGCTTATTTATGTGTGTGTATAATATTACCTTTTGCTTTTCTGACTGTATTTTTCACTGCAATCATGGATTTTTGTCATGTTGTGTAATACCATTTTTCTTCAATAGTATTACATAAATGTAAATGCATTGTCTTCATATTTTATTGTTGCTCATGTGGCTTTTCTCCCCGGGACTCCATTGAAAACAGGCTCTTCCAATAGACTATCCTGGTAAACAAACTGTAAAATAAAATAAATATAGCATATATCATGGACAGAAAGACAGCTCAGTGCACAAGTCCCAGGATATAAAAATGACAAGTCCCGGGTATGCACACTGGGGCCAGGACTGGGAAAATGACAGTTTAAAATCTTGAAACATGGAAACATTTCTACAATGAGGTTAGGCCAGGTTCAGGGGGAGGATGCTCTCTGTTGTAAAAGGAAGTAGTAGTTCATAAAAAACACAAAAACTGACAGGCAAAGAAAAAGGTCATAAAGATGACAGACCTGACTGTTGAGTGTAAGGAAGAAATTATCTCTTGTTACTGTTATGCAAAAAGCCTAGAATTTCTAAATAGAAGATATTCACAAAGCTTAATAGAGAGATTAGAGGAAAGAAAAGTACTTGCTCAAGAAAAACTGTCAAAGGCATCAAATCAAATGTGGGCATTAATACAACAGATTTGTGAAAAACATAATACTGACCAAGAAACTT
This sequence comes from Protopterus annectens, assembly GCF_019279795.1. Taxonomy (NCBI): domain Eukaryota; kingdom Metazoa; phylum Chordata; order Ceratodontiformes; family Protopteridae; genus Protopterus; species Protopterus annectens. Next base: position 1,047,740,008 of record NC_056733.1, read on the forward strand.
TCAGCTGTTCAGAAAAAGAAGAAAGAAAGGAACTGTGAAAATATAAAGAACAAAACCTCAAGATTTTAGAAAGGTATAAAAAAGAAACATGGACATGGAAAAAAAGAATATGCAATATGGTGCAATATTTATGCCAAGGAGAAAGCCAAACTAATCAATACAAAAAAAGGAGCTCCAAAAATATTTCAAGAGAAATGTACACAAAAGGACCCACATATTAGAAATTTCACAATACAAAAATTAGGATCACAAATGAAGAATGTAGAACAGAAGAATAGTAAAATAGAAGTTAAAACAAATAGAAACTGAAGTCATGGAATATCTACAAAGTGAAGGATGTAGTGTAGAAAGTCGAACATTGGTTATGTCACAGCATGATGGAACAGCAAGTGCCCAAAGTAAGGAGAAACAGGTGTAGTGGGAGACATCTAAGGAATAAATATGGATATAGGAAAGAAAAAAAGATTTAATATGGTGCAATATTTCTGCAAAGGAAAAAAGCAAAACTAACCAATACAAAAAAAAAAGGAGGAACAAGATACCTGAAGAGAAATACAACCAAAAGCATCCGAATATGGACATTTCGCAATACAAAAAATAAATAAATAATAAGAAAACAAAGGAGGAAGAAAAAAGAGGAACAGTAATGGAGAAGTTAAAGAAACAGAAACTGAAGTTATGGGTTACTGTGAAGTGAAGGGTTTAGTGTAGAAAATCCAACTCTGGTAATGTCACAGCATGAAGGAACAATGAGTCCCCAAATGAAGGAGAAACAGGTTGAATGGAAAATATCTGCTCACTTGCCACATAAATATACTCTGGAGCCTTCAATAGGAAATGAGTAAAAATGTTCAGATGGAGTTGCACAGCAATGGAAGGAACAAAAAGTTGCAACTGTGATACAGTCAATGTTGTGGGGTGCTAGGCCCATGTGTTCCCATATGAAACAGCAATGGATGACATAGCATTAAACTGAAGAGAATATGGCACAGGAATATGTTCTGGAACTTTCTGTAGAATGCCTGCAGGAATAAGAGAACAAAGAATTTGCCCCCAATTTAGAAGAAGATCTTAGGGAAGAGTGCTTGATTTAACATGGAGATGGATAGACATACTAAGATCAACGGAAAAGATTCTAGAAAGTCAATAAGACCCAAAATATTAGAACTCTGATAAAATAAATAAACATAGTAATCAAGATTATTAACAGAAATTCATGTAATGTAATAGAAGTAAGAAGGATATATTACTATGCAGCTATATTAATAAGAGAGAAAGTCTTACCACAAAAACAGAGCAATAAGGAAAAGGAAGGGAAGAAATCAAATGGCATCATGTAAACGCAGAAAATTATAAAGGAATTAAGACTAGAAGTGTCATTGTTAGAACAGTATAGAAGAGGGAACAGATCAACAGAAATTCTTATAAAGAATGATGTGATAAAAACAATGTACAGTATCAGAACAGCCCAGGATTAATTGTACACTCTTGCAAATAATAAATTAAAGATATCAGCATGGGCAAAATTAGAAGATAAGCAGATCCATATAAAGGAAAAGTACAAAGTAAGGAACTGAGCAAAAGCGTTTTACAGAGAATTGGAAAAGACAGCAAAAGAAATAGATACACCACAAAAAAAGAAGAAATAGATGCATTTCAGAGAAATAACTATGAAGACTCTGTAGAACACAAGTTAGATGCTGAATGGATAGAAGAAATAAAAAAACAGTAGGAAGTTCACATGTACAAGATGCGAAATGGGGATGAAGTAACAGCCAGAGAGATTGAAACTAAATTAAGAAAAGCTCCTAAATGGAAAACTCCAGGCCTAGACACAGTACTTAGCTTCTGGCTAAACGTATTAACATTTTTACACAAAGATTTAGCCCTGTGTAAGAACTACTTATATGAGCATCCCAAACACACACCAACATGGTTAATAAAATGAAAACTGATACTCCTTCTTAAGAGTGAACCTGCAAGCTATTCTAGAAACTAATGACCAATATCTTGCCTTCTGATGATGTATAAACTATATGCTAGAATTGATGCTGACAGAGTTTATAGTCATTTAGAAGAAAACTCAATCATGGCCATAGAACAAAAGGGTAGCAGAAGAAAGTCATATGAAACAAAAGTTCATTTGATGTTAAATAAAGTCATAATGGAAAATTGTAAAAAGGGGAAGAATCTAAGTATGGCATGGATAGCTTACAAAAAAGCATTGGACAGCATCCCACATTCATGGATAAAGGAGTGCTTACATATTGTAAGATACATCCTACATTGATCAATTACATTATGATCATGAAACAATGGCAAAACACTTTGCAGCTAAGCCATGATAAATGACAAATTATTATCCCAGGGACAAAAATTTTAAAGGGGATATTCCACAGTGACTCTGTTTCTGCTGCACTTTTGTCTTGCCCTTAACCCATTAAGCTGTCTCCTTAACATATTAGGTCATGTTTACAATTTGGCTCCCAGAAAACAGCAAAGTGTAAAGACTTTTCTTATTTTTTGTGGATGATTTAAAACTGTATAGTTCATCAGATGAGGAGCTGAAAGCACAACTGCAAGTGGTCAAACTTTCTAAGATGATATAAGAATGTCATTTGGTCTTGATAAATGTGCAAAAGCAACCTTTAAAGCAGGAAGACTGCATCACCAAGAAAATATCAGTCTGGGACAGAATTGTGATATAAAGGAACATGAGCATGAAGGAGTGTATAAATATTTGGGAACTGATGAAGGATGAACAATATAGCATGAACAAATATGAGCAAAGTTCAGTAAGAGATATTTTACTGAAAACAGCCCTGACATGTAGGAGCAAAGTCCAAGCTATAAACCAATGTTGTCCTCCTGTTCTAACTTATAGTTTGGAGTGACTGACTGGCAAAGGTGGGAGATTGGCATAATGGTCAAGGTGTTTACCTTACAAACATAAGGTGCAGGGTTTGATTCTCACAAGGGGTAATTGGCTAGGCTGAAAATGGCCCACAAGGGCAGTTAGCCTAGTACTAATCTATGAACCTATGAACCTAATCAGTGTCTACTAATGTTATATATTCCTCATTCTGAAGGCGGTAAAGGGCTCCTCAAAACTGATTACATGTATAGATCTGCATGATAAGAAGACAAATGTAGCACTGATCATTGAAATTGTTACACCCACTGATTATAGTGTCTTACATACAGAGAGACACAAGGTCATAATATACCAGGATTTGCAGGCAGAAATGAGGACAATGTGGAAGAAGGATATCAAGATATTTCGAACATTAGAAGGACCAATGGGTATTAAAAAAATACAGTTGTATTTAGATATGCTATTGATACATGTAGCTCCATATGAATTACAGAAGGAGTCAGTTCTGGACACATTGGGAAGGGGGTGTGCTACAAAAAGCACTTTGGCTAACATCAAAGATTGAAATAATACTAATTTCATGAAATGTAATCATACTCTGAGTTGAAATGGGGTCCATTATTGTTATGGTACTAAAAACCCAAAAGACTTAATTATACCAAGTAAAAACTTATTTCACTGGCATAGCTTGAAGACATATGGTCTCAGCTTTCTTACTGCCATCTCTCCTGTATGCTGCCCTAATTGTCATTAACCTTTTAAGTCTAATAACTGTCCAAACTTGACCAATGTTAGAGTAATGTAGGCATATTAGCAGTAAACTATAACAATATAGCACACCACTGCCTTGCCCACAGGGAGTTACACTGGTTAGAATTACCACATCAACTAACTCACTTTCAGTTAACTACAATACACAGATTTCTCTATAGGCCAGAACATTGTCCAGCCTTTAACAATGCAACACATCTCTACCCCCCATAACATTTTAAACTCTAGAGAAAAGTTACTAATCACTATCTATATTCAAATAGACTAGCAAAACTCTGGAATCACATGCCACTACCAGTGAGATCCATTCAGAATACAAACTTTTTTAAACAAAACTAAAACTTCACCAACCATATTGATGTGCCTGCTCCTGTACATCTCCAGGATAAATACCACTGTCATTTTCAGCTTGCCATATCATCAAACCATTTCTCTTCATTAATAATCCTATGCCCCACGACCAGCTTTCACCAATACTTGAATAGATTCACTAGCATTTCTCAGCCATATACATAGTTTTGTGACACTGCTCACCACACCATCTATAATTCTAATATAAACCTTATGATAGCCATGTATTTAATTGTCTATGAACCTGCTTTATACCTGACTTCTTAAGTACAGTACTAACATTTTCTGCCCTACCTAGTTCCTTCTATTATATCCATTTCTTTGAAGACCTAAGCACTGATCACATTATCTGTTATATAGCTGACAAAGCCAGCAAAACACCTCTTCCAATGCTCAGTGTTCAACATCTACTAATGCATAAGTATCTTTTATACTGCAATAATTGCCTTATTTCATAAGAAGTTTACAAAATGATAAACAAAACGATGTTGATATTTGACCTCTGTGTAGTACAGGTGAAGAGATATTAATTGTGACTCATATAATATTTATTTATATTGTCATGAATGTCATGGTTTTCTAAATATCTCAACAACCAAGCAGCACAGACAGAATTGCTTAGCTCCATATGAAAGCTTTCTGCTGGATGATTAAAATGCTATTATACAATGCCTACTCTAAAACGTGCGCGCTGATTGGCCAGCCCAACCAGAGTGCCCGTTGTAAATCCCTCAATATACTAACGGAAAAAGGTCCGGTCGCCCGGACTTTTTCCGTTAGTATAAAACACTGTCTCGCTATGTTAAAAGAGTTTAACATAGCGACACAGATTTAAAAAGCAACGTGATCTCCGTTGCTTTTCTTAGCTGTCTCGCTATGTTAAACTCTTTAACATAGCGACACAGTGTAAAGCAACGGAGATCTGCGATCTCAGTTGCTTTTTAAACCTGTCTAGTTATGTTAAATGAGTTTAACATAGAAAGACTGCTTTAAAATAAGGAACGGAGATCTGCATTGCTTATTTTAAAGCTGTCTCGCCATGTTAAACCCATTTAACATAGCGAGATAAAAAGCAACGGAGATCTTGCGTTCTCCGTTGCTTTTGCCCACAGCTCTGATGTACTGCGAGGCATGCGCAGTACATCAGAACTGCCATGAACACCAGACAGCTGCGGAAGGGCAGCAAGAGGCATTATACAATGCCATTTTAAGAAAAGTAATTATTTCTTTTCTTAAATAATGTCATTATATAGTAATAACCACTTCTGGTGTGGGTAATGGATTTACCCGTTGTCTTTGTTTGGCCGGGCTTCGCCCTCGGGACCAAACCATGCCAACCGTGGGTAAATCCAGCATTACCCACACCCAGGCGTGGGTTATTGCTATAATAATATGTGTGTAACTTGAGTGGTTGATGAGATATTTTAAGCTGTTTCTATATTACAGACTTAATAGTTCCTATGTTTACTGTGATTTATAAACTCCAGTTTAAAATCTAGAACCCAAAGAATACTACCACTATAAAAAGAGTTTATACCGAAGAGGTTACCATTTACATTTTTCAGTAATCTCTGTGGTTCCAGCAATGTAAACATTTGTTTGAAATATGAGGACATAATTTGATTCTATTGAAAAGCTTAGGTTCTGCCAATTGTAAATTACAGTGTAAACTTACAGATCTCCATTGGAGGGAATGAGCTAAAATGAACAAAGGCAAGCAAAATAGTGCTTAAACTAATCTGTACATTATTCAATCAAAAGATGAAAATGAGTGCTTTGTTGGCATCATTGAATGAGAGCGAGATAGTGGTTCATAGTCACGGTATAAAGAACAAGTATTACAAGGATAAGCATGTAACCAGCCGACTGTTTCAAGAGAAAAACTAAATTAACCAAATGTTGAATTTAAATCGGACACAGGTGAGGAATGTCATTTTTAATTCTAGAAAATGCTTTTGAAGGACTGAGTTTCATGGGAACTGTTAGGAAAGTAGTGCATACATTACTAGTGTACAGAAGGGCATTGAGTAAAGCTATTGGCTCAAAATCTGTTGAAGTGAATAAGCAAATAAGAAGTGTAAGCTCCCCTTTCATAAATTAGTACTAAGTCAGAAAGACAACCATTTACACATTGCCTGTGTCCATTAGAGTCATAGGTGCCAAACCAGGGATGCATTTCCTGTTCCCCATCCAATTGTACAGGGTGCAATTGAATTGAGTTCCTCTCTAACCAAATTCAAGTGCAACCTAGACAATTGGAGGGGTAACAGGAAATTTGTCCCTGGTTTGGCACCTGTGTCTCTAATGGACACAGGCAATCTGTAAATGGTTCATCTCCCAGGTCCCTGCTTGTAAATGTTTCATCTCGCAAGCCCCTGGGGTATCTGAACTTGTCAGAGATTTGGGATGCATGGCTAGGCTTAAAAAGGCCCCTGTCCCAGTCCCCTTCAATAAAAATATCACACCAAATGATGTTTGATAACCTTTATTAGACTTACATAAACAACTTTGTTAACCAACATTTATTAATTACAACTTAAACACAGTATGATTGATATTAATCACAGCATAATATCCAGGTAATGTTAACTAGGACAGCGTGACCTCGCTCATCCTGATACAGTAAGCAGTGTCCATACCTCCACTCACTTATTTATGAAGCAGTGTCCCAACACTCACTTCATTTACCATTTATTGCATTACCAGCCAACCAATAAGCAGTGTCCTTACCTACGCTCGCTTATTTTACTCATCGAGCAGTGTCCAACTGCACATTTTCCTTTCCCAAATCATTGAACTAAACATCCAACACCAGAGGGGGAACAGAAGAGGGCAAACCTGCCCCGCTTTTCTGCCCAACACAAATTGCTAATATAACCACAATTCCCACTGTTCCACCATAAACAGGAGGGAGGGCAGGTAGCAAGTTCATGCCGAAAATGTTATTCTTTATCTAGTTACACTTGTATAAACCACTTAAGCCCCTCCCTACCCTTACCTCATTTCCTCTCAGTAAACCCTCATTCCCATTTAACCCTTTCATCCCCTCACCCTCAATTCCCACTATTATTACTACCTACGCCCCACCTGAAGATGTCCCTGGACAAATTGGTTTGCCACCAAACCTCATTTTTCCCAATCAGCTTCAATAAAAACATCACACTGAATGACGTTTGATGACCTTTATTAGACTTCTATAAACACGTTTATTAACCGGCATTTATTAATTACAACTTAAACATGGTATGATTGATATTAATAACAGCATAACATCCAGGTTATGTTAACTAAGACAGCGTGACCTCGCTCATACTGACCCAGTAAGCAGCATCCTTACCTCCACTCACTTACTTTGCTTATGAAGCAGCGTCCCATCATTCACTTCATTTACCACTTATTAAATTACCAGCCAACCAATAAGCAGCGTCCTTACCTCCACTTTTCACAGCATCACAAGTTTAACCACTATGGTGGTGCCCTACAATATGCCTTCCTTATAAAGAGAGCACCAGACTCCAGCTGCAGTCCCTGGTGTTGTGAGCTCCCATTTTGTTTTATTATTAAAGTTGGTTCTAAAGAAGCTGTGTTTGGTCCTGGACTTATTTCTTCAGTTAAAGGTTAATATAATAACATGTTTTGCATTAGCATAAATTTTCTGAAGGGTAAGGAATCTGAAACTCAAATATCTGTCATTTTCTGACTTTGACCCTCAATGATTTTCAAACAATGTGCCAAAGACCACAATTTTATGAAAAACAGACCAAAATATGATGTAAAATCTGGACATTCCATGAAATCTGTAACATTGAGAGATATGATTACATATGTAACAGGTGATCAATAAACCCTTTTCCCTCTGTATAACTCCTAAGAAATCACTCCGATGTCATATTACCGTACTGGTCACCAAATCCCCAGGCTGCCTTCTCACCCCCCCCCTATTTATTTATTTATTTTTAATATAAACAGGCATGAAAATCTCACCCATGCTTCCCAGCTATCCCCACATCCCCCTAACGGTAAGCACCACACCACGCATGCTCTATCTCCAAAACCCGCAAAAATCACTCTCAGCAGCTCAGCTGAATAAAGAACAGCCATTACACTTCACCACATAGTACAATTCTCCTAGACCAACCAGGTGGAGACTTTATAACTGAAGCACCCCCCCCAGCAGTAACTCCAAATGGTGTCACTCAACTTCACCATCCTCCCTCTCCCCTAGACCACTCATCTCAAGGCTTCACTACTGTTACCTCCTAACGGGAGAAATGCAGCACACAATGCACATTAGCCTAAGTGGTCTTCAAATAATAGAAGAGACTGATGTTTACACAAAATGCAAATTTGTATGTTCAAATCCCGATAAGTTCCAAGCATGGGCATAGTCACCCATAAGAGAAATAAACTCAAAACATTGATAGAGCACTGGATTTTGCATCAGCAAGAATGTTGCCTCAGCATGAATTTCCTGAAGGAGTATGAAGTCTAAAGCACACATGACTGTCATTTCATAACTTCCATTGTTAATAAAGTACAATTAACTTGCCAGAAAAGTACAAGTTTATGAAAAGTGGACCATACTTATGAGAAGGCTCAGCACAGTTGCAATAGGCTTACAGTCATTCTGTCTAGTACTTCATTACTATAAGAACTAGTGACAATAAGAACTGTTGAGACAGCAATTAAGCTAAACAAGCACTCCCTTCTGCCCATGCGGAAACTGACTAATGTGAAGGAAATCAAAAGGCTAAAAAAAGTTCGCAAACAAACAGTAACCTAATAGTTCAACAGAACAAACATGATGAAGTAGACCTTCCAACAATTAAGGTATGTTTCCAACTACCCCTCCCCAAAGACATTTAGAAAACTATGGCTGTTCTGCAGTAGTGTCTAACCATACTACCCTGTTTCTTCCTAGCTGTGAAAAACCAGACGACACTCAGCAACTTACTACACACTGCTATTACAGATACTGTACTCTATTTGCAAATTTTAAATCACTTCCCTACCCCCCCGCTTCACCATGTGCTGCAAAAATCCATATTCTAAAGTTTGCACAAGTACGTGAGATGCCCCCCCCCCTTTTTGACCCATGGCTGTTAAGGCAATGGTAGGCATATCCATCAACTGACAGTTATATATCTAGCCTCACAACCAGCAAACTGTGTGTGTGTGTATATATATATATATATATATATATATATATATATATATATATATATATATATAGATAGATACATAGACAGATATAGATAGATATAGATAGATATAGATAGAGATAGATTAGATAGAAAGATAGATAGATAGATAGATAGATAGATAGATAGATAGACAGATAGATAGATAATTTTTTAAGGATAGGTAGTCTGGAACTCTGATGTACTTCATTATCCAGTGCCTTTCATCCTCCGATCATCCCAGTGATTTACCAGAAAATCCTGGATTTTATGAGAAACAGATCAAAATATGAAATTTCCCATATGAAATTTCTCTCACTGTGCACCATACATATGAGGATAATATCATAAAAGCTGGAAAACCAGAACTGCAATCCTTAATATACTAAGTGGAGTAGCTTCCAGCATGGAACTGAACTTACAGAGCTGCTAACCTGGCTTGCTGAGTGACTGTCTTTTTTTTTTTTGCCAGTACTAACTCAGTCCGCTACTGTCCCTGCGCCACAATGAATGTTCCCAACTAATAAACCAAAGATGGTGAACAGATCCCTCACCACTGCACTGTAAGCCAGGACTGTAGCCCTGCCATTACTCACAAATGAAAAGCTGCAAGGCCAACACCACCAACAAAATGGTGTCAGTCCTGGGGAACAATACACACCCCATTGTGCTCACACTCAAACACCCAACTCAGAATGGATCATCCACCGTACACCCTCTGCACCCCTAACTGAAAACACAACCCAATACCACCAATGAAATAACCATGTCTAAAGTAAACTACGGCCACTTCCTGAGGTTTCATAAATATCGAACCAACCCAACGAGGAATAGCAACTTAACACCCTTAGCTCACACATCCATATCCAGCATTAAACAAACAAACCATGATCTTGTTTTCAGAGTTCCTTTTGGTTTTGCACTTTCAAATTCAATAAGAACATACCATTACTATAAATAACAAAACCCAGTGCCAACAACCAGATAACAACTTACCATTCTGGCATTAATGTCACCCGAAGCCCATAAATACTACAGAACAACCCCCCCCCAAAAAAATTCCTGACTAAAATGTAAAACATAGCCTCCCTGCACCACAGTACTTACAGGTTGTCATGGACATGACATTTGCAGTAGCAAGTAGTTGCACCAAAATGTGGTTCCTTATCCAGTTACACTTGTATAAACCACTTAAGCCCCTTCCTACCCTTACCTCATTTTCATTTAAGCCCCTCCCAGTAAGCCCTCATTCCCATTTAACCTTTTCATCCCCCCCACCCTCTTAATTCCCACTACTATTACTACCTAAGCCCCACATGAAGATGTTCCTGAACAAATTGGTCTGTTACCAAACCTCATTTGTGGTCGTTAGCCTTGTAAACACCGATGAACCTATGAAGAAGTCACCTGATATTTTATGTTGCTTGGCTTGTGATAAGCTGGGCACAGTGAAATTAATCCACAGAATGTTAGCATAGGACAGATATAGACATTATCAGTCCTAGAGTCCCAGAACCTTGCGAAGTACTGCACAAAGCAATAGCAATAACATGTTGTATGACAATGCTGTTGTCTTTACAGACTTGGGAAGGTTCCAGAAGAAAACCATGACCATATAAGTCTAGTTCCTATCCTAGTAACGTGTGCTCCAAGAAAAGTAGCAAAGTAACAATAACTCTCAGGAGTACACATAAAGAAGAAATAAATTGAGTGGAAAACTTGGGTTACAGAAGTAAAATATGATATATCCAGTAAAATGGTTGTATGGTCACTTTTGTGAAACAGGAACAATTCTAAATTTGTATTGATCTGCAAAGCATGATTCATATTTTTAAAAGAGAGTATTACCCATTTCTTATAGCTGGAGTGATCTAAATGTGGAAGTCTGCATGTGAAAGATGCCATTCTGCTGTAAGGTGTTATCCACGGCATCCATTCTAGATTCAGTTCAGCACTGTGTCTGCAGACTGAGCTCCAGGAGCTGGACATAGCAGTCCAGGATGTGGCAGCTACAGCATTCCCAGTACTGCCATGGGTCTGAAGGTCCATTAGTAGGTCAGGGTCATGCTGGAACATCACCCATCTGAGTGTGACATCATAAGGCACAGAAGCATTATTACTGAGTGGAGGAGACCAACCCTGATCAAATGTGTATGGCCATGAAAGGTGCAGTCATTTCATCAGGGGAGGTTGCCAAATGCGGTTCTATAGGTGAGTAGCTCACATCCCCACAGGCACTGCCACAATCAATTCCATGAGCCCGACAGATGAGGCATAATCACTAACATTACAGGGGTAGGCATGGTAAGTATATGTAGGATAACAGAGGTCTGACCCTAATAGCAACATCAGGACATGCAGTGGTTCTGGGCACATCTGCCTGTTGTCTGCTTTCCTGCTCCTTCACAGCATGGTAATGATGTAGAGGGGCAGTGGCGTCCCAGTCAGAGCCTGAAATAAAGGATATGTTTCACTGATAGTGCCTTTCATACCCCACTACATAAGCATGACGTGGTACAGGAACCATATGTACCTAGCTCACCACTGGTGACATATTTTCTCACTGCTGCCCTCTAGAAAGTAGTAAGCACATTGCTTATGTTGTCTAGAGATTTATTGCAGGGAAACATAACACAATTCTTTATTTGTTTACCAGAAAAGTCTGGCTGGGACAGAGCCCATTTTCAGTGGAGGCCTGGGGAGAAATGCTCCAGATACATGTCTTTGAAATGTGGGAGGAAATTGGAGCACATGGAGCAAACTCACATGAATACAGGGAGGACACGCATAGGAGAAATCCCAGCCAAGAATCAAACAGAAAACCTCTTGCTGTGAGGTGACAATGCTAACCGCTGCACCACTGCGCCACCCAAGGCACTGCAATAACCTGTTCCACGAGCCTGACAGATAAGGCATAATCACTAACTAAACTTCTGTCCTCGATGAGGGACCCTGACATCATGGTTACCCAGTACACTAGCGAAGGATACTTCAAGGACAAAGACCAGCACCATTTTTCCACATTAGAAATCAGCATATCCTGGGTGAAGCTATAAACTCTGGTCAGTGTAACCTGCAGCACAGTCATCCTCTTCTTTGCATGATCCTTCATGTCTGTAACCTTATATTGCTGTTCTTTAATGACTAATGCATGTCCTCTGACTGCACTTACTTCTAAGGTCACATCTGTCAGCACCTCTCTCTCTGTCCCCATGTACCCCCCCCCTCCGAGAAACTGCCCGTCCCTCTGCATGGCCTACACAAGAATGTCTGTCTCCTGGACAAACTAGGCAGCAAAGTTAGGCTTCCCATTCTTAATGGACATTACAGTGGAATGTGCATAATATATGCCACTGTGCTCAGTATTGCATAACTGCATAGTGTAGCTGAATGCACTGATATTTATTTGCTGTAATAACAACACTGTGCCCGTGGATTTCTGAATATAATAAAATGTGAGAAGAATCACTGCAATACCTGACAAGCAGATTTCTACAATTTTACAGCTCTTTGAGTACTAGAATAACGCCTGAGGCAGCATCAGGTCCAGAGCAGGTGCATGCTATTTATTTATTTTATTTATTGACGTTTGATTACTGTGAAAGTCCAAGTGGGTACAATCCCATTTTCAGTGATGGTTTGGGGAGAAAAGCTCCAAATTAATACAAACCATTTTAAGAAAAATAAATATACAATCTTCAAAAATAAAACAAAAACATCTGCAGTTAAAATGATTATAACTAATTAGGCATAGTATAAAAACATTGGTTAAGAATTGTTACAAGCTATATATCAACCATTTAATATTTAGAAAAAAATGTAGACAATTTGTAGAGAAATTAAAAGTATGTTAGTCTAATACAAACAGCAATTGCAATATGAGGTGAGAGAAAAGCAGACTAATGGTATATTTATTTATTTATTTATTTTATTTTACATTTGTTAACTGGTAAAGTCGCCTGGACACATGTCCCTTTTCTGCAGAGGCCCGGGGAGAAAAGCTCCAGTTCCAAAAACTTGCAAAAGCTTAATACATATACCAAAATTTACAAAAATTCAACAAAGGCTTACACAGGCTTACAATATCATGTAAAAGACTTATAAACTTTACAAAAAGAAACTCAGAATTTCCAAATATGAAACAGTGTAAAAAAAAGGCATACAGATGAAATGAACATTTCCAGGATGAATAATATATTAGAAAGATGATTTAGAGAGAAAGTCAGGGAAGAGAATTTCATAGCAGTAAGGAAGTAAGTCAAAAAGGGAGAGAAGGATATAGTTTATCCTGCCTTTGAGCAAGAACAGAGCCAGATATACGTATTTCAGAGTGGTTTTGAAAGATAGGAGGGGCGGTATAGACCTCTTGGATACAGATATGGAGTTAAATGCCTTAGCAACCTTGTACAGACACACAATGCCCAGCAGATTTTCTAGGTCTGTAGACAGACAGGTGTTTTTGGTCACTGGATAGCAGTGACCAACTGGGAACATTGTTGTATAGAATATTTTTTAGTGCTGGACAGGCATGGATGTTGGATAATTTTATAGGTGGTAAGAAGTTGTGTATATGTTAGTTGACATCACAGTTCTAACCAATTTAGGTTTTTCAGTGCTATACAATTATGGGTTCTGAAAGAGGTACGTGTTGCAAATTTAGCAACTTAGTTATAGCATTGTTCAAGTTTAATTTGTGTGAAGCCTGGAGGATAGTAAGGATGGGAAGGCCATATAGAGGAATGTAGAAGAAATAAGTACAGGGAAGTGTAATATTAGTTGTGTCAGTAAGAAAGATTTTGTCTCCGTAAAGCGTCCCTAGTTTTTGATGAGTTTTTCTTATGCAATTTTGTATATACAAGTCAAATGCAAGATTATCATCCATTGTCACCCCTAATAGTTTGCTATGAGAAGTGACTTCAATGGTTGTATTATCAAGAGAGACAACTTTAAATTTTGTTTTTTCATGAGAGAGGGATTTGGGAAAAAAAAACAATATGCAAATATTAATCTAATAAATCTAATACGCAAATGTGATTTAAATACAAAATAGGCCATATGCATAGGCAATGAGCACCAGGCCACCAAAATCTTTATGAATTAAAATAGCTGTACAAGATGCATATTAGCATTTATGAGGCTATTAATCACACAACAATGGTAGTGTTCAAAGCTGTTAACTGAAGGTAACGTAGCAGATATAGTACCTTAATTTGTAGTCCTCATCCTGAATCAGGAAGTGCCCTGATAAAGTAACCACACATCAGAGAAAGTGACTGACAGTTTCTCCACCAAATCACTCGGTTACTGCCCAGATGGAGGCATGTATGCACTTGCCTCTTCAGGTCACTAAAAATGCTAGCATAGAGGGCATGCCAGCTGCTGGTCTGATGTAAATATGACGAATGTCTGTTTATCAGCTATGAGTAGTACTAGTACATGACATGCTGTTTGGCAATATTCTCCTGTCCAAAGGGAACATCAAGAGTTAATATCTGGTCTAGCATTTGGTATCAACCGTCACAAAATACTAGTATTTCAAGATCAGGGAATCAGTACATACACAAATGGAGTAGCCTGAGGAGATAGAAACCAGAATCACTTCAAACTGTCATGCAAAAGGAGAAACGGAATCTGACAGCTCTCCTAGGTCAGTATATTTCATATCCA
>NC_056733.1:1047757351-1047812389 GCF_019279795.1 Protopterus annectens
GTGTGTATGTGTCATATATGAGTAGGAGTTATAGCTTTGTATTCATTGCAAGATGGTTGTTCATATCTATAATAGCATCAAATTTGAGCCACTTTGTGCAACAGGTATTTGCCATCTTTTAGTGATCATCGCATATAAGCATGTCGTTATTGCTTGTATCATGTCATACGGCCATATGTACAGGTTGAATGTTAACTGGTACTTGCTTACCGAATATCTATCACATTGTGCAAAGTGTCCCCACTAGCGATCCCTGTGGTAAAGTTATTACTGTCTCTGCACATGGTCATCATGCTTGGCCTAATATACAACATAACCCTATCGGAGATATCACTGTCAGTATCTGAAGCTTAGCATGACACCCACAAAAGAGGTGTACCAGCTTAGCAATGTTACATATATTATGGTCTGTGTAGTTTTCAATTTCTTTCAGATCAACTCATGTCACAGACGGAGTTGGGGACACTTCATGAAGCCATTTGTGTAAGCCTAACAAGCAGTGTTTAGTCCAGTTGGAGGACCTTCTGTTGGGCACATGTGGAAGCCTGCAGAATGTACAGTGGCTCACACAGAAAGGATGTAGAGGAATTTCCAGCATCTACATGATGCCATGGCATCCTAAAGGTGAAGGATTGAGGCACTGTGAAGTAAACAATACACCTTTGTCAGAATTATAGTGGAGCACTATGCAATCGATTAATGGTTGCCTCCTACCATGGCAGGTGGTATCTGCTGTGGGTCTAGACACAACATTGCCCATCCCTCTAGATTAAGGGACGGTAATGTGCAGCTTCATGTTCTCAGTCGTGTTGCCAAAAGAAGGTGCCTCTTCATAGTTGCATAGATAGAAACTTTCTGGAGCATCCAGACCACACATTCTGGTGATGAGTCCACACAGATTTCCCAGGAGGATGTTGGAGGCATAGAGCATGCCAAGGGACATCAATCAGGCCAGACCACTGCTGCCTAGCATATATAACAGTCATACCTCTTTTCAACATTATACATGCCTGTTTCTTCCATTTTTCTTTGTTTGTACTGTAGTACACCTGTAAAAAGGTAGGGTTATTTTATTTTTATAGTAGACATCTAGTTTTACATAAATATTTACCACGTCACCATTTGGGTACATATGTCTGTGTCTTGCTGGATATCTGGTAGTACATAAATAAATAATTATTCACAGCACCTGATAACAAAAGTCACGTTGCCATCTCACATCTTTTTCTGTAAGTATGGAATGTCTACCATATCTATGCACTGCAGTATACGATGGTGCACACTTGTGTAGCATCATATAATATCCCCATATGTCTTTGTGTACTCCACTACTGTTGAATTGCACTGCTTCTATAGCTAAAGGATGGGATGCACTTCATTAACCTGCATATGCACACGTGCAGTACAGTTTATGAACTGCGTACAAATCACACCATGCACATGTATTTACATAAATCACCTGCAGATGGGATGGTGTGTTATGTTTATAAATAGTAGGGTCTGTTTTCAAGATGAGGGCATATCTGATTGTCATTCCAGGCAATTGTGTATGATATATAACTCAAAAATATAAAAGGCTTGAATGAGACCTGGAGTGTAAGCACACAACTACAAATGCATGCTGCTGACTGAGAAAGTGACAAGTGGGAAAATGTATCTTGATGATAAGAACAGCTATCAGCAGCAGCTGTGACTGTCATCAAACAGTTTTAAAATATAGAAAGACTCCACTGTAGTGACTCCATCTCTCACTAGCTCAGCTATTATTAGTAAGAATGTTGAAAAGCAAACTGCCAACTTCAGTGTCTTTGTTGATGGCAGGGAATTAAGGCACAGACAAAGACTTGCTTGAAAAGAATCAGCAGAAACAGAAATATTATTGTTATAAGCACCACAGGAAATTGTCTCCTCTGCAGGTAGGCAGCAGAGCCAGAATTCAGTAGTTCTGAAAAGGTGAAAAAGCAGATACTGCAGTGACCCGTAAAGCAATAGAACACGGATCATCTGTTGCCTGTGGAGAAGATGGAAGAATACAGAGAATGACCAGCAGGTACCTATTCAAAACAAACACATCTAAGCAAGAGGATTTATTGCACACAGAGAAAGAACTGGGGTACGCTGATATAGTAGTACTATTTGAGACTCCAGAGCTGTGAAAGGAGCTCACTCAGACTGAAGTCTCTCACAGCAATTTAAAGCAATTTGAACTTCACAAGAACTCTGGAATAATGCCAGACTGAGATACAATAGTCCCATTAGAGCATCATAGTACAGAAGTGAAATTAGACAGCCAGCAAAGGCCGTTTTACTAGAGTACATAATGACACCAAAGACTGAAAGTTAAAAATAAACTTTATTTATTCTGACATGCAGCTAACCAGTGGCATGTTAGAATAGAAATAATAACAACTATATGACATAAAAATGTATTAGTGCATACTTACTTCATAAAAAGGTATTTATTTTTCTATTAAAAAGTGTAGACGTAGTTTATAATACTTAGATAATGGTCTTTTAAAGAATAAGAACAAATATCATTTGGGGATGCATATCACGTGATCTCTCCTGCAGTTATTAGCCATAGTAAAGACACTACGGAGGCCATTAGCACATCCACAGAGTCTACCTCAGATATAATCATCATGCTAAACATTACAAATGTTACAGGGTTAATAATCCAATGATCTTATAACCTGGAATTTAGTTGGCAGGAAAACAAAAAAAAAAATGTTTCACGCTTATCAAATGATATAGAAAAATCAGTGTAATACCAAAATTATATATTCATCATGATGAAGAAGGTATGGGCCTCCTCAAAACTGATTACATGTATAGATCTGCAATTGTCAGACTGCATACATCATGACCTAATGGGAAGATAAATATTTTTTCAATGGTCCCTATGTTGAAAAATGTGCGATGTACACCAGGTTTTTGGATAATATATTTTTGCTATGGACTGGCACACAAGCACAACTAGAGGAATTCCTGGTGTACATAAACTGAAGAATCTTTAACTTTTTCCCATTCCTGCCATCCTGATTATATAACATTTTTGTATGTGCAAATTAGTAAGCATTTTCAAAATCAAATATATGTGTCTAATATCTTTCACAAACCCACCTTTTCTAACTCTTACCTTAATTTTTCCAGTGGTCATCCTGAGCACCAAAAGAAGGCCATAGTGAAAGGCCAATTGGTTAGGTTAGTTAAGATGGTGTCAGACAGACCACAATTTCTTATTGAATGTGACAACGTGATTAAAATGGTTTTAGCTAGGGGTTAACCCTAGTGAATTTTTGTGTAAAATTTATACAGAAGTAGTGACCAAGAGGGAAAATGGAATTTATTCATCTATTTTAAGTGGTAATCAGGTTTTGTCATCGACCACTTCCGATGGATTTAACAGGGGGTAATCAGGTCTTCATCTCAATGTTTTGTTTGGATACCCCAATATTATCAATATTATATATAAATATTGGTGGATATTTTTCTCTCATCCAGATGTTTCTGGTAAATTGGGATGTAAATCAAAAGTTAGTTATAGAAAATATACCACTTTTAAGCAGTTATGGGGGGGGGGTAATTGGACCGCTTTCAGATAGGGTAAAAAAATGGGTCGTACAAGTATGTAGCATATAGATAATGTAAACATGTATTAAATAGTGACCATATTGTGGTTTGCAACTGGAAACACACAGCCAGAGGTTACTATAATTGTAACTCTTGTAATGTTATATATGTTGCTCTGTGTACACAATGCCTATGTTTTTATGTGGGTTAAACTTCCAGAAGATTAAGGAACCAAACTTATGAACATTTTTTGATATTAAAAATGGGAAACCAACAAATGCATTGTATAGGCACATAAATAAACACAATAGCCATGATTTTCAATTTTTTGTAATGGATTCTATTAAACTTGATTTGCAGGGCAGAGTTACGGACGAACATTTAAATTTTAAGGAGTTGATTTGGCAGCTCAAGTTGAATGTAACATCTCACCCTGGGTTAAATGACAATTGTTTTTTGGCTCCAGTGTTAAAACTTAAGCATTATGAATTTTAGAATGATATTTTGGTTTTAACATGTATTTAATAATACGTAGAAATGTTGCAGCTTTTATTGACTAGGTTGTGTTAATGTGTTTTAATTGTGTAATTGGTCAGGTGACTTGTATCCAAAGGGTATATATATAGGCTTGTTGGAAAGGTATTACATTGTTCTGATGAAGTTCTTATTTATTTGAACGAAAGCGCTTGACAACATATTTGTATAATAAAGTGGAATTTTGGCTTCTGTGTCTCTTGCCATTGGTTTCAATTCTGGTTTGTTTGTGGTGCATTGGTTCTAGGACTGCATACATGTTTGCTGACCTCATCAGATCCAAACATAGTGAAAGTTTTAAAACATAAGGAGAAAAAGTCTAAGATGATTTCCCTGCTTAGTTTACCAGAAGCATATCAGTGTCAAGTGGGAATGGAAATCAAACCAGAAGTAGACACAAATCAGACAGCAAATGAATGTACCAAAAAAACAAAAGAAAGAATATACCAAAAACTTTAAAACTTTAAAAACAACAAAAAAAGGCAGCGAATAAACTGGAAGCTAAAAAACAACAAAGATATTTTATTATGTTAGTGCTTTCGGAAGGGTTAATACCTTTCCTTCATCAGACAACTCCACATCCATAAAAACTTAGAGAAGGCTAAATTTAATAGTACAATTTATAGGAAACCCACATACTCAAACTCATTCCTTCATTATACAAGTTGCCACCCTCGCCATCAGAAGAGAGCCATTGTTAAAGGCCAATGGTGAGGGCGGCAAGAATGATTTCCGAAGAGAATGATTTTTTACATGAATGTTCTTATTTAGAATCTATGTTTATTAAAAGAGGCTACCCTGTTTCTTTGATTAAAGAAATCTTATTTGAAGTTATTAATAAAAGAAATTCAGGATTTTTTAAGCCTCTTTTAGGTACATTGGACAATGTTACTAGTGCGGTAAGTCCAAATACTGATGTCTTTTGTTCTAAAGTTCAGGACTTCCACACAAGTTTTTTATGTACTTATAATTTAGATAGTATTTTAATTAGAGATATTATTAACAAAAATTGGGTTTTTATAAAGGAAGATAGTAGTTTGAGTAAACTATTCGGTGACAAACCAAAAATCACCTATAGAAGAGGTCCTAACATTAAAGCATTACTTGAACGTCCTACAAAAATGTTTAATGTATACAACAAAGGTATGTAAGTGTGGAAGATGTAACCAGTGCAAGTTTTTATGTACTGCTAAGGAGGTAAAGATCAGGAATGTTTCTTATAAGATTCAAGGTAAATACTCATGCCTATCGAAAGCTGTAGTTTACTCTGCCTTATGCCAAGATTGTCCTGCGTTTTACATTGGTAAAACCGAAAGGGAATTGAAACAGCGTATTTACGAGCATCAATACGCAATAATGAAACAGGACAATACTAATGCCTTGGCAAGACATTTAGTTGATAATCCTAATCATAGTTTTAAGTTTGTAATATTACATCAGGTGGTACCAGACCCTAGGGGTAGTCCATGGCAGTTAGACTTAGAATGCCATGAACTCTGTTGGCAGATTAGAACTATAGCCTATGTCCAACCAGGGCTTAATGAGTATGTTTCTATAAAATGTGTGCTAAGGAAACTAGCACTGAAAAGGTAACCTTGTTTAAAGTTCCAGCTACAAGATTTATAACAAGTGTAAAATTTATAATATATGTAAGTTTGGTCATATAAAAAACAATATATTATAAACATATAAACAATATATATATATATACTTTTTTTATACAGTTTATATTTTATATTTTATATTTCAAATATACACACGTATTCTATATACACATGTGTGTGTATATGTGTATATATATATATATATATATATATATATATATATATATATATATATATATATATATATATATACATATATGCGTGTATATATATATATATATATATATATATATATATATATATATGTATGTATTTTTTTCATATATATATATTTTTACATTTACATATGTCTTGAGTTTGCTATCATCTGTAAATATCATTTATCTATTTATTTATTTATTAATGTATATTTTTCTTATCTGGCTCAAATTTGAGAGTATGTGTATCTTGGTTAATATGTTTATACTTGTTTTTATGGGTTTAATTTATTTTGTTACAAGACTTGATTAAAGTAGAGTTTAAGGTTCCAGCTTTATCAAGTGTTTTGTATTCTTTTTAATTGATTGTAATTGACGTCATTCAACAATTACAGAGATGTTATAAAAGGAAGGTTAATTAGTTTGTGGAGTTGTCTGATGAAGGAAAGGTATTAACCCTTCCGAAAGCGCTAACATAATAAAATATCTTTGTTGTTTTTTAGCTTCCAGTTTATTCGCTGCCTTTTTTTTTGTTGTTGTTTTTAAAAGAAAGAATATAAGAAGGATCAGATGAGAAGGCAAGAAATATGGAAAAGGTATAAATATAGTTGCAAGTACAGAAATCTCCTGGAACAACCAGAATCTGCTGTGGGTCTAGACACAACATTGCCCATCCCTCTAGATGGTGAATTTAAACCAAAAGATGGAAGGTTAATATTGACAGCCCAGGATAGTGGACTACATACATGTTGGTTTACAAAGCCCATTAGACATGCAAGAGAAAGAAACAAATGCAGGTTATGTAAAACAGAAATGGAAACAGTCACACATCTTGTTGCTGGGTGTAATACATTAATAAAACAAAAAAGAAGCCAGCACCTAGGATGAATGAGAAGTAATTTATTGGAACTAGACCGTTTTCAGCAAGTAGCTTTCATCAGTAGTGTAATCACAGGCAGTAGGAAAAAACCTCGCAATAAATACCTGTTCCAATCAAAAACTTTGACATCATTTCCTGTTTTAGAATGATAACAAAAACAAAATAATGTTATAGATGTACAATGCCTAAATAATTATTATATTAGGCATAATAAAATAAGCATGTCAAATGATAAATATTATACCCACAAGTGTATGAGGCACAAATACAAAATGAAAGAAATATTACAATTTATCATTGAGTCCAGGGGAAAAAAGACCACCAAGTTTGACTATCCATTTTCTTTCCTTCCTATTAAGTATATCATGCCGACCAGTTTTGAAAGATCTATTACCAGTAATATTATCAATAATTGTAAATGAAAATTTGGCAGTAGGGTGAATCAGTGCATGTCTATATAATGCATTGGTAGCTCGGGCATTCCTGATATCACCTATATGTTCAGACATTCTAACCCTGAATTGTCTAGATGTCTGGCCTACATAAAAGGCTTGGCAAGTACAGGTCACAAGGTAAACAACCCAGTCTGTACTGCAATTACCAAAACAATGTATATTGTAAAGTTGTCCAGTATTCCTGCTAGTGAAAGTTTTGGTTTTAAACACGTACTTACAAAATATGCAGTGTCCACAAGGATATGATCCAACCAGTTTGTCCGCCATGAGAGTTTTCTGTTGATAAATAGCATCCCGAAATGTGGTTTTCTTATAATGAGAAAAATGCGACCCTAAGGTCTTACCTTTTCTATATGAGAATGAACACCTGTCCCCAAGGTAGTCCTCCAACTGTGAATGAGTTTTTAAGATGTTCCAATGCTTGTCAACAATATCCATAAGGTGCACTGTATTCCTGCCATATGTTGTAACAAACCTCAAAATGTCATTAGTATTCTGCTTGTGATGTGGTTGGTATTGTAATAATGTAACCCTGGATTGGTTTCTAGACCACTGCATGGCGGAACTAACATTTTGTTTTGCATATCCCCTGGCTAAAAATCTATTGGCTAAATCCTCATGGTGTTGTGTCAGGTCTTGTTGAGAAGAGCAAATCCTATTAAGGTGTAAGAACTGAGATTTGGGAATATTATTGATTGTATTTTTGGGATGGAGACTGTTGGCATGTAGCAAGGTGTTATGTTCTGGAAATTTACGATATACAGTAGTTCTTAATGTATTATCAGACTGACGCTGTAAAAACATGTCAAGAAAATGAATCTCATTTTGATGGTAATCAACCGTGAAATCAGCACCCCCTATATTTCCATTAAGATGTTCTATAAACTCATCCAAATATTCGCTACCTCCTTTCCAGACCAGCCAACAGTCATCCAGGTATCTTCTCCAAATGTCAATTTCAGGCAAATATAAATTATGAAGTTCATCATAAATAATATGCTCCTCCACATACCCCATATAGAGGTCAGCATAAATTGGGGCAAAGGAGGCCCCCATGGCTGTACCTTGTATTTGCCAATAGCAGTCATGTTGAAAATAGAAAACATTTTTTGTGAGAATATGTTCCGCCATACAAATAAGTAAGGTGTTATAACCAGGGCTATAGATATTAGTTCTATTCAACCAGAATTCAATTGCAGCTAATCCAGCCCAATGTGGAATGTTAGTGTATAATGATTTAACGTCAAGGGTACACATTAACCAATGTGGTTCTAGTTGGGATTCTGAAACAATTTGCAAAAATTCTGTGGTATCTTTGAGTCTAGCTCTGATGAATGGCAGAAGTGGTTTGAGGTTGTCCATGAGAAATACTGACAGGGGTTCTGTGAGGGACCCAATCCCTGAAACTAAAATACATATTATGTATGATGAACTTCATAATTTATATTTGCTTGAAATTGACATTTGGAGAAGATACCTGGATGACTGTTGGCTGGTCTGAAAAGGAGGTAGCGAATATTTGGATGAGTTTATAGAACATCTTAATGGAAATATATGGGGCGCTGAATTCACGGTTGATTACCATCAAAATGAAATTCATTTTCTTGATGTGTTTTTACAGTGTCAGTCTGATAATACACTAAGAACTACTGTATATCGTAAATTTCCAGAATATAACACCTTGCTACATGCCAACAGTCTCCATCCCAAACATACAATCAATAATATTCCCAAATCTCAGTTCTTACGCCTTAATAGGATTTGCTCTTCTCAACAAGACCTGACACAACACCATGAGGATTTAGCCAATAGATTTTTAGCCAGGGGATATGCGAAACAAAATGTTAGTTCCGCCATGCAGTGGTTAGAAACCAATCCAGGGTTACATCATTACAATACCAACCACATCACAAGCAGAATAATAATGACGTTTTGAGGTTTGTTACAACATACGGCAGGAATACAGTGCACCTTATGGACACTGTGGACAAGCATTGGAACATCTTAAAAACTCATTCACAGTTGGAGGACTACCTTGGGGACAGCTGTTCATTCTCATATAGAAAAGGTAAGACCTTAGGGTCGCATTTTTCTCATTATAAGAAAACCACATTTCGGATGCTATTTATCAACAGAAAACTCTCATGGCGGACAAACTGGTTGGATCATATCCTTGTGGACACTGCACATTTTGTAAGTACGTGTTCAAAACCAAAACTTTCACTAGCAGGAATACTGGACAACTTTACAATATACATTGTTTTGGTAATTGCAGTACGGACTGGGTTGTTTACCTTGCGACCTGTACTTGCCAAGCCTTTTATGTAGGCCAGACATCTAGACAATTCAGGGTTAGAATGTCTGAACATATAGGTGATATCAGGAATGCCCGAGCTACCAATGCATTATATAGACATACACTGATTCACCCTACTGCCAAATTTCAATTTACAATTATTGATAATATTACTGGTAATAGATCTTTCAAAACTGGTCGGCATGATATACTTAATAGAAAGGAAAGAAAATGGATAGTGAAACTTGGTGGTCTTTTTTCCCCTGGACTCAATGATGAATTATAATATTTCTTTCATTTTGTATTTGTGCCTCATACACTGTGGGTATAATATTTATCATTTGACATGCTTATTTTATTATGCCTAATATAATAATTATTTAGGCATTGTACATCTATAACATTATTTTGTTTTTGTTATCATTCTAAAACAGGAAATGATGCCAATGTTTTTGATTGGAACAGGTATTTATTGCGAGTTTTTTTCCTGCTGCCTGTGATTACACTATTGATGAAAGCTGCTTGCTGAAACCGGTCTAGTTCCAATAAATGACTTCTCATTCATCCTAGGTGCTGGCTTCTGTTTTGTTTTATTCATGTTTGTTTGCTTGCACTTGCCGTACTTGCTAGCTCTAACCTGCCTTTATGTAATACATTAATGGCTGCCGTCTGAATACTGAAAGGCATAATAATGTGGCAAGACTGTTGCATTGGGGATTGTGCAAACATTATAATATTCAAGTAGCTGAGGAGCACTGGAAACATGAGCTGCAAAGCATTATAGAAAATGATGAATCTTATATCACATGAGATCACCCATTACTGGCAGTTCAAAAAAATAGATGTGAGAAAACCAGATATAGTGGTCCATGAAAAGAAGACAAAAGTAGCACTGGTCATTGAAATTGTAACATTATAACGCCCAGTGACTACAGTTTCTAATGTACAAAGAGACAAAAAGCCATAAAATTTCAGGATTTGTATGCAGAAATGAGGGCAATGTAGAAGAAGGACACCCAGACAGTTCCAATAGTAGTCGGAGCAATGGGACTTATAAAAAATAATGTACAGTTGTACTTAGATATGTTACTGATACTTGTAACTCCATACAAATTGCAAAAATTGTCAGTTATGGGCACATTACGGGCACTGCAAAGAGCACTTTTAGGTAATATCAAAAACTGAAACAATATTAATTTCATGAACTTTAATCATATTTTGATGTACAAATGGGGTCTATTCCTGTCATGGTATTGGAATACCAGAAGACTTGTAGAAATTAAACCACGTAAAAATAGAGAAAGAGATCTAGGACAAGTCACCAAAATGACTCCTAACACTGATGTCACTCACTAATGGTACTCCCCCAACACTAGTGCAATGCAAATGTCTCCAGAGCGGGGGGAGCATCTCTGTACCCTCTATAACAAGCATCCTCTAACCATACTTAAAATAACATAATAAATATAACCTGCACACAGAATGAGCTGACCCTAAAAATGCAAAGGAAATGAAAAGACCTTTCCTGCTATATATGCTATATATTTTCCCCTTACATGTTAGAAGAATGTGTTACAATAATTTCCTTCTTTTGTTTCTAAAACAGTGCAGTAAACTATCAATAATTTGGCTATATTACTAAATGGCTCTATACTGCAAAGCCCAAATCAAAACTTTCCAAACAGTTATTACATCAGTTCTAACTGACAGTCCACAGACTCTTTCATCAGTTAAACCACAGCTTTTCTTTATAACTATTTATTTGGAACCATGCTTTTTGAGACAAACCTGCTGCCTCACTTGACTGAAGCTGCAACTTGCAGAGCTTCAGAAACACATAAATAAAATATATAAAGTAACAATTTCTACATAGCAAGTACATCTACTCCTACAATTAACTGCTTTACTTATATAGTCAACAATTCTTTACAGAGTACTCTGCCAGAAACATTGGGGAAGCAAATGTCTGCAACGAGGAAATTATTCTTTTGAGCTGAGACACAAAGATCTGAATTGCCCAGACATTATATAATAAGACCTTAATAAGTTAAATGCTACTGGCTGCCAAAAAAGCAATTATAAAAAAGAGAAATCAAAAACTAGACCAACTGTAATTGAAGTACTGAATATTGCAAAGTGATAAAAAATGGAAGTGGGATCTTTAGAACAGATAAGAGCAAATTACATCGAAATAAATGGAATGTTTGAGAAAAATACATGCAGAATAAATGTTCAGGTGGAGGAGCGAGGTTTAAGAGAAGGCAGGAATTGGGCAATGTATGTAATGTCAAATGAATAATTCTTGAAAAGAAAGAAACCATATATGTAATGTGTAATGCATTAAATTGATAAATGCTACTGTTTTTTGTCTTTTCATTTAATGTATATATGTCTATATCTTAACTGATAATTTAATGAAGTTGTTTAAAAAGCATTTATTAACTGGAATGCAGTTGTTCCATTAGAACTACTGTGCTATATATTACCTTTCTGATTGTGGTCATGACAGAATTGCTTTGTATGAAAAAGACTCCTCCTCCTTACATGGTAAATTAAAAGACAGTGTATCATGTCTGGGCAGTACACACACACACACACACACACACACACACACATATATATATATATATATATATATATATATATATATATATATATATATATATATATATATATGTATGTATACAAAAGGTCTACTTCTAAATTTTAAAGTTTCAAAACCTGGAATACTTTATGGTCAAGACCATAAGATTGAACTTTTGAAACTTTGAACTGTTTAAATTGAGATCACCCTACAGAGTTGAATGGTAGTGTGATCTCGGACTGGACATATTTAATTAGCAGAGGGTGTGGAGGATGCCTGCAAAAACAAGTATTTGGGATTTTTGTCTCAATCATATAAAGTTTGCGATTATGGTATTTCGTCCTTTAAAAATAGAGCCATATATATATATATATATATATATATATATATATATATATATATATATATATATATATATATGGAATCACTACATAATCTTGAAATTTTGAAATATCGAATTCCAAAATCTCAAGACTATATAGCCGAAACCCCTAAATACTGAAAGTCCAGAAGGGCAAAATTCAAAATCCCGATGTTTGGAGATATTGAAGTAGTGCTTCTAGTCTTGTGGTTTGTTGATAGGTAGGTGGAAGTTAAGGTAAGTATCTATGTGTAAGTGTGTTGGTTAGGGGCTTTAGCATGTGTCAGTGTGCGTCATGACTGTGATGTGTGTGTGTGAGGGACTGTAAAATGTGTGGGTGTGAGTTTCCCTTGTGTGACTGTTTGTGCAATCTCAGAGTTAGTATATAGAAGTGGGGGGGTGGAGGGACAGGGGGGCTTACCCCTCTACTTATCTGTAGTGTAGGATGATATGTTTAAATGTGGGGGGCAGTTGTGTGTATGTGTATGTGTGTGTTATATGTGTGTTGTACGTTTGGGATTTTGAATTTCATGCTTCTGGTCTTTTGGCATGTAGGGGTTTCGGCTATATAGTCTCAAGAATTTGAAACTCGATATTTCAACATTTTGAGATTATATAGTGAACCTATATATATATATATATATATATATATATATATATATATATATATATATAAACTACTCATGTACCAACTCTTTTGCTCAACGTTTTCTGGAATTCATAAATTCCAATGCCTTGGATCAACTTATCCACACCCCCACCAGAGCAGCAATATCCTAGACCTGGTTATTACCAACAAGGATGACCGTTCCTCATTGGTCAGATCTGACCACAAGCTAATCACCCTAGACATCCACATCCTGCCCCCACCCCCCATTAGGGAAACCACTGTAAAAAACTACTCCAAAGCCAACTTCACACTTCTTAAGACAAAATGGCAAACTTCACGACACCCATGCAAATTGACAATAGAGGTACGACTGCTGAATCCTACACAAATGCAATTTATGAGCACTTACCTGAGTGCATGGATCATGCTATCCCTAACAGAACCAAGATGCTATCCTCCAAAAAAAGGAAGGCAATCTGGTGGTCCCCTGCCATAAACAAACTCTATAACAGAAGAAAGAAACTGTTGCAAAAATGAGTAAAATCCCATGATTGGAGGAACTCCGTGGTCAACCACAGTAAGAAGCTGAGATCCCTCATAAAATCCTCCAAAGCTAGTTACAAAAACAAAATTGCCACTGATTCTAAAGACAACCACAAAGCATTCTATAGCTATGTCAATAATCTCAATGGCAATACTCAGATCTGCTTTGAGTTACAGCACAATGGCACTAAATATACAGAACCAACTGATACTGTCAACATCCTGGCAGTTAGGTTCAGTGCTAACTTTACCCCCATCTCACCCCCTTAAAGGGCCCATCTCTATACCAGAAGAATACAAAGTTCCTGTATTCATGGCTGTACAGGTAAAAACCACACTCTCCAAAGCAAGAACACAGCATCCATGGGACCTGACAACATCCCAGGCTGCATGCTACATGAACTGCAGAATGAACTGACACCCCACTTAAGCACCACGTTCAATCATAGCCTCACCTCATGCTTTGTGCCCACTGAATGGTGTACAGCGATGGTTATCCTATTCCACAAAGGAGGAGCCACCATGGACCACGGGATCTACCGCCCCATTAGCCTAATGAGCTTGGTCTGCAAGGCCATGGAATGTATCATCATGGAACTTATAAAGAAAGACATAGGTAATCTCTAACTCTGGACCCCACCCAGTTTGAGTTTGTAAAAAGCAGATTATGTCTCCTAAACCTGATAGACTTCTTTGAAGCAGTCACCAAAGCCGTAGATGAGGGTAAGGTGGTTCACACAGCCTATCTAGATCTCACCAAGGCTTTTGACACCATCCCCCACTCTGGAATCATAGATAAACTCACTAAACTAGGTATAAATCTATATGTCACAAGATGGGTTGCCAACTGGCTCACTGACAGAACCCACACTATGAAAGTAGCAGACTCCAAATCCGACTTCAGACCAGTGACAAGTGGAGTACCACAGGGTTCAGTCCTGGGTCCTCTCCTGTTTGGTATCTACTTTTCTGAAGTACAGGCTAACACAGAATGTCTTTGGCTAACGAAGTTTGCAGATGACTGCAAACTAGGAGCCATAATCGAAACTCCTAACGATGTGGACATCCTACAAAAGGGCCTCACTGAGACAGATGCCTGGTGTCAAAGCCATGGCCTCAAGCTCAATGCCAAAAAGTGAACTGTCATCCCCTTTGGGAAAAACTCTGTACCCATGAGCTACCACATAGGTGGTAGTCTACTTAATACCGAAAGTGTGATAAGAGACCTTGGGACACAGCTGGACAGTATTCTCTCCTTTGATAATCACATCACACAGTCATCAGGAAATCTTTCTACATGGAACACCTCATCACAAAAGGTTTCTCATCCAGGAAAAAATAGGTCATTGTTCCCCTTTACTCATCACTCATTAGACCTATTATAGAGTACATCTTCCCTTTTGGTATGTACCTCACAAGACATCTACAACAACCGGAAAGGCCACAGAAATACCTCACAAAGAGGATTACCGGCCTCAAACAAATGCCCTATGAAGACCGTCTCAAAAAACTCCAGCTTTACGCCATCACATATCACCTACTCAGAGGTGATCTCTGCCTAACATACAAAGCTATGTCAAACCTAGAGCTGTTGGACATGCTCCACTTAAAGAAATCCCAATCCCTCAGAGCTACACACTCTAGGGACCTAAACCTTGTCACCACAATAAACAGAACATGCTGGAGGGATAGATTCCTGTACCAGAGACTTCCAATACTCTATAACAAACTACCTATCTATATCAGATAAAGCTCCTCATTGGCACTCTTCAAGAAAAATCTTGATGATTGGATGGGAAATATGAAATTCACCCTGGGGATCATCTCTGTGGCTCTGCTCGACAAGGGCACAGGAAAATAATTTTCTTGTGTAGCAAAAGCCAGGGTACTTTTTGTTGGCTAGGCTTATATAGGCCCTAGGGCCAATAGCCTAGTACCTACCTATGAACCTATGAACATATATATATATATATATATATATATATATATATATATATATATATATATATATATATATGGGTCTACCTGATAACACTGACACGCCAAAACACCGACACCAAAATAACCGACACGACAAAACCGAAAGTTCAAAAACACGAAACTTCACATTCCCGACAAACCACAATCCCGACAATCAACAAAACAAATAACTTTCCCGAAAAACACACACACAACACAAACACACAAAAAACCTTACAAACCTACACTAAACCTTACATACACAACTATATATGCACTAACCTTAACCCAAACCCTAACCCTAAGGTCCGTCACTATTGCGCACTTACCTTATCCGCACCCTAACTCTAACTCACTTAATCCACCCCTAACCCTTAAGTCTGACACTATTGCACACTTACCTTACCCACACCCTAACCCTAACTCACTTAATCCGCCCCTAACCTTAAGTCCGTCCCTATCGCGCACTTACCTTAATGTGTCGGTGTTCTCAGTTTTGGGATTCTCAACTGTCGGTCTTCTCTGTTGTCGATCTTCCAGTGTCGGTTATCTCTCTGT
Source organism: Protopterus annectens (assembly GCF_019279795.1). Lineage (NCBI taxonomy): Eukaryota > Metazoa > Chordata > Ceratodontiformes > Protopteridae > Protopterus > Protopterus annectens. Next base: position 1,047,773,506 of record NC_056733.1, read on the forward strand.
CGATCATTTACAGTTTCGGTTAATTCAGGTAGACCTATATATATATATATATATATATATATATATATATATATATATATATATATATACACACACACATATATATATATATATATATATATGTATATATATTATATATATATATAAATATATATACATATATATATATATATATATATATATATATATATATATATATATATATATATATATATATATATATAAGTCATATATTGGGGTTGGGAGGTGGCCTAATGGTTAAAGTGTTTGCCTTACAAACACAAGGGCGAGGGTTTGAGTCTCAGGGGTAATTGGCTAGGCTTGAAATGGCTCGCAAGGGCAGTTAGCTTAGTACTAATCTATGAACCTATGAACCTATATAGGTAGTATATATATATATATATATATATATATATATATATATATATATATATGTGTGTGTGTGTGTGCAAATGTATTAAGAATGAGTGCGAGTAAATCTGATAAAAACTGAGATGAAAGTAAGATAGCTATGTTCAGATAACTGAAGTAGTCATAAACTAGAAGAAAAATTCTATGACTATATAATATTAAATCAAATTAACTTATGTTTGCTGTATAAATATTTACAAAAGTCTAGTCTTTTAATAGTTTGCACGAAACCTTCTTGGATTACTCTTCATTTGTATGACCTACGTGGAATACCTCAGCTTGAGTTAGCTTTGTTCTTACTACAACTCTTGTTACCTTCTGCGATGTTACAAGGTTTATGACTGAAACATCCTAGTTTGCACATATTGTAAAGTGATTATATAGGGGAATGGTGATTCTGTTATGAAACATATACTATCTAGCCTCTACAGTGTCTTGGATTCTGCTGTCTTCTCCGTGTTCCTCTCCCCTGCCAGTATATGACTCAGGATCTCACAGGACATCCGTTGTGCCCATCACCTCCTCCCGTTACCTTATCTTGACCACATTCACTGACCTTCTAACAGCAGTTCTAAATAGAGTTAACCTAATCTCAGATCTCATTATCCGTCCCACTGTACTCCATCCTGACATAACTCATTTTATATTTTTAATTATAAAATAATGAAATCCATTTTAAAACTACAAATAAAATTAGTTCAGGGCAAAATATTATGTTAGTGCAATCAGTGCACTAATGATTTAATTGCTTTGAAGTAATTTAAAACATATTAATCGCCATTTGAGCACTGCACTGCAGATTATGTGCTAGTAAGATGTGCTACTGTGCAGGGTAAGCCCTAACATCAGTTGTTTACGAAGCAACCAATGTCATTACATGCATGTTTTCTTCTTTCTTTCTTTGGCAAAGGACATTTAGGAGGATAAACACTTTTCCAAAGGACGGTTATTTTGTTTTTCTTGTAATGTTTTATTATCTAGAGGGCAGATGTCATTACTTCATGAACTATTTAAATGAAATTCAACACACAGCAACAAATTCTGAAAACTTTTCTGTATGCAGACAAATTGGCATTTGCAACCCAGTTGTTTATACACACACATACACACACACACACACACACACACACACACACACACACACACACACACGCACAAGCACATGCACAGTCACATGCACACGCGCACACACACACACACACACACACACACACACACACTGAGACTAGACATGCACATCAATAAATGTTCTGAATTTAAAATGGTAATACTTTGTTATTGCTGTCATTGATTAAATATTTAGCTAGTGTCACTGGGGAACATCACACTACCTCTTCCTGCTCTGTTTTCTTTTGCTTTAAAGGTGAAATCTTCTCAGCTGTCTGGTTGTATCCCATTCTTGCCTGAATAGTCTAGAACATCATGAATTGTAGCCTTCAAGGCTCTTGAGGGACCAAAAATCACAACTGTGTGTTGCACTTACTTTATTAGACTTCATGTATGTCCATCACAAAGAGTAATTTGCCAATATATTCATCTTCTTCCTAGTGTTTAACCATCCAGGCAAACTATATGTATTTATCCCCTTCCTGTAACCTTACAGTACCTAGTAAAAGTACCCTTCACCAAGAAGGAGCTGATGTTAAGAAGGCTGCAGGGAAGAGATACTTTGCAGATAATCAGATCAGCAACACTCTCCTCCTAAAATGCAACAGTTTGGTTCTTGCTGTAAGAGAGAGAGAGAGAGAGAGAGAGAGAATAAAAGTGTTTGCCATTTCTGAGAACTGCATATACATTATCCTCCAGATAACGGAGAACCACAAATATATAGCAACACAGCCAATGTTTGTCTATTCTATGATACCAACCAAGACAATCAACATGATTGATTGTTCCAATTCCTAGTGTTTGATCTCCATTCCAGGACTGATACACTGATAGTTTTTGCCAAAATGTAAAAGAATTCACAGGGTATATAGATAAGTTGATGCACAAACTAGGAATATATGTACAACATACAGGTCACACAATATGACAATGTAGTATTAAACATATCAAGAGTTACATAAACAATGTAAGCTACAAATTATAGAAATGTGATTAAATAAAGAAGTGAAAGGTACTTGGAGAACAGCAATAGAAATAAAATCTGACATACAAGCAATCAATATATAACAAAGAACATGCAAGTAGAAACCTAAAGAACAATCTCATCAAGATAGCCAAACAGAGCAAGACAAAAGGTAATGGATCATTAAGTAAAGCTGCCAAAGCAGGAGGGATCTGCATCTGTAAATGGACATAGAAATGGACTTACATTGGAAGAATAGTCTGCAGATATTTTAGAAGGGACCTGAAAGTCATGCAGATTTTTGCAAGAAGCATAGGCTACAAGGGCTGGTGATACTTTACCTCGCTTTCCAGAATACCTTTCCATATGGATGCTCTGGCCTCAGGTACAAAAAACACAGAGAGCATAAGCAGTCAAAAATAGTAGGGTTCTTATTAATATTGATGAGATCATCATCTAAAAAGAGTCAACGTGGATTTCTAAGTGTTTGAAAGAAGAAGCTGGGTTGTAGACTGTTATGCCCAGATCACTGATGATAACCAATGTGTTATGCATCAGAGAAATGGATTCAAGAAATTTGTTTTGAGTATGAGTCTGATTAAAAATTTTGAGTGGTTGAAAGAAACACAACGATGCACATAAAGTGTTAATAAGAATCTCTGCACTCTGTAACCACATGTTAAATATGTTTATCACACTCATTTATCAGTTATGCTTTTGCCTATTTACTGCCCAATCTAGCACTATTATAAATACTCACACACACACACACACACACACACACACACACACACACACACACACACACACACACACACACACACACACACACACACACACACACACACACACACACACACACACACACACACACACATAAGATTACTACATACTGTGTGCAGGTTGTCAACAGATATTTCTGATGGTGGATGTTATCAAAAACACTTGTTGTAGAGTGCATCAGTCAATGAAAGGAATGGCACTGAATGTTTATTCTCCTGGAGGGTGTGTGTGTGTGTGTGTGTGTGTGTGTGTGTGTGTGTGTGTGTGTGTGTGTGTGTGTGTGTGTGTGTGTGTGTGTGTGTGTGTGTGTGTGTGTGTGTGTGTGTGTGTGTGTGTGTGTGTGTGTGTGTGTGCACATGTGTGTGTGTTGTATGTGAGTTTGTCTAAATGTTTTGTCATCGAAGTGAGAGTGTGTGGGAGTGTTTGCAGGTTAGGGCTAGGAAAAGGGGATAGATATACTTTTTTGCTTACGTGTTGGTGAGTGTGAAGTGTGTATGTATGCTTGCCTTGTTTAGGGCTACTATTAGGGAAAGGACTTTTAGTAAGGTAATGTTTGGGTTGGGGTCAGGATCAAGAATAGAATTAGGGTTATGGTTAGCTCTAATGAATGAGGTGAGACAGGGGGGTGATGTCATAGCATTTTACAAGGGGGACAGGGCGTTGCTGTGTCACACATATAGGCAAGGATGTCATACCATTAGTCTATTGTACATCAGTTCCTTGGACAGCGTGAGTGTGCGCTGAAGTGGGGACAGGCTAAGCAGAAAGACTGTGGGAAAACTCCCTTGGCAGCAGGGTGAAGCTGCCCCAAGAAGTCTTGATCTCCTCTCTAGGCTTGTACATGGGTAACACTCAGTGCATGGGAAACAAAGAGATTTGGTAGATCAAGTGGAGAAGGTAACATCCTAAAAACAGCTGATGGCCAGCTGCACAGAGCCAAAAACAAATCATATCTTTTTCCACAATTTGCCTCACCTGAAGAGAAAGCATTCCTGTGCTGTTACTAGTCAGCCAATCTGGAGGTGAGCTTTATTGCTGTTGAGTTGCATGCATCTGAATGTCAGGATGACTGGAGTTATTCAACTCCTAAAACCATAGCCACTGGTGCTGAAGGTTTGCTATTGTTCAGCTAAGGCAGTTCCTCTAGTAAAATAAGTTGACAAGGAGAAAGTCCTTGAGGTTGCCTTTGAACTGTCTATACACCAGGATGGATGGGACCATAGCAGCTGTACTGGGATTGCCTGTATTGTACTTACGATAGGAGTCGATAAAAGCCATCATTGACATATAAAGGACTGATTATCAGAGCTATGATAAAGTAAATACAGCACTGTTAGCATGAAATAGTGAACTTCTGAGGCACAACAGTTTATTAGCTGGACAGTTTCTCCTAACAACATTGTAATATTTCTGTTATTTGGTCTAAAATTTGTACTAATGTTCTGGCTATGTCAAGAACTTCAATGTATTAAAGTAATAGGACAAAAACGTTAGCCATAGATATGTTTACAAAGTCTTTGCCTACTACTTTAGAAATGTGGGTGTTTGAAGATGGCATGAAGAACACTAAAAATTTTGTTCTACTTGTACAAAGATTATTATGCAATGAAGCTACATTTAAAACTGAGCAAACACAAAACATCAACTGTAGACATACTCTGTTTTAAATATGGGAAGTATGCATGAATAGGTTCTAGGACAAACTTGATAAAGGAAGAAAAATCCCTAACCTCCATACCTGGCTCTCCCACAACCACCTGGACATTACCACCATTTCTGAAACCTGGCTGAAAACCTATATAAAAGATAGCAAAATCCTACTACCAGGTTTCCAAATCATTCAAAACAACAGAGCCCACAAAAAGGGGTGGAGTAGCAATAATCTACCCCACCGCCCATACCATAACTCCTTACTCCAATAAAATGCCAACCTTTGCCAATGCTGAAATTATAATAAGTGTACTAAAAATAAACAACCACCAGTCCATATGTATCACTGCCCTCTATATTCCCCCTGGAGATAATATCAAAACTCTTGAAAACATCCTGTCCTGGTTCTCCTCCAATATAAAAAATGAAACCTATATACTTGGTGACACCAGTATCAACTGGAATACTATTAACTCTGAAGCCCAGTCCCATACAATCAACTTGTACAACTTCTCTCAACTAATACAATCTCCAACCAGACCAAATAAAGATGGTACCTCTGGTACCATCATTGACTGGATCCTAACAACTCACCCAAACCTTATCACCAAAGCCGGAACATTACCTGATCCTCTCAGCGATCATGTACCAGCCTTCGCTGACTGTCTCCCATCTCCACTGCGTAAACAACACCACTACATCCAAACCTGCAACCTCTCCTCGCTCAACCCTCTAACTTTCTCCAAATGCTTAAAGCATACTGTCTGGTCCCCTCTAAAAACCCTTCCTCTAGATGATGCAGTTTCCTACTTTAACCACTCATTCCTAACCCTTCTCAATCAGCAAGGCTCCCCTCAAACCAAACACATCAAAACCAATCCCTGCTCATGGTTATCAAAAGATACTAAACTAGCTTTGCACCAAAGGGACAAAAAATGGAAACAATATCAAAAACATAAAACCTTAAAACCCTCCTAGACTATAAGCAACTACGAAAGTTGGCAAAAAAAACTAATAATTAAAGACCACAAAGCTCACTACTCCAAACTCCAGTCTTTGTACTCAACAAATCCCCAAATATTCTGGGACTCCATCTCATCCATGCTGCATCCTGGCAACAAAGAAAACCCCTGCCCAGACCCCAATCTCTCCAACCTTAAAACAGCCAGCCAGTTCAACTCATTCTTTATAGACTGCATAGCTAAACTATCAGCCTCCTTCCTACCCCCTCCGCCACCACCACCCTCTCCTGCCCAATTACCACCCCAATCATCAGACTTCCTCCACATCCTTCTGCCTCAAGCCCATCCCCATAAGCACTATAAATATACTTCTCCTCAAACTGAAACCCTGTCACAATGCACCCGACAACCTTCCACCCACCTTCCTCAAACAATCTGCAGACAGCATTGCCTATCCCATCTATATTCTTATAAATAGACCCATACAAGAATTATATGTCCCTTCTATCTGGCACCATGCTTACATCATCCCCCTCCACAAAGGTGGCAAAAATACTGATACCACCAACTTTAGGCCTATTGCCATCCTTTCCCCTCTTTCTAAACTACTAGATAAAATAATACAAGCACATCTCATGGCACACCTAACACTAAACAATCTCCTCTCCCCTACCCAACATGGCTTCCATCCTGGCCACAGCACCATGACTGCCCTTCTTTCCTTTCTTGAAACCATAAACCTTGAACGCTACTCAGGCAATTTCGTATCCACACTATTTCTACATCTGTCAAAGGCCTTTGACACCATCTCACACACCCTACTTATATCCCAACTATCCACCCTACACCTCTCTCCCACCACCAAAGCCTGGTTTTCCAGCTACTTGTCCAACCACCAACAAGCTGTCCAATGGAAAACTTCAACCTCCCCCTCCCTTCCCACACCCAGAGGTGTCCCCACAAGGTTCTGTTCTTGGCCCTCTTCTCTTCAACCTATTCATTAACAACTTTCACCAATCCATCCCAGACTCATCTATCATCCAATATGCAGATGACTCAACAATCATCTGCTCATCCTTCTCCCCCTCCGAGCTCCTAGCAAAAACCCAACTAGCCTTCTCTAAAACAGAAACCTGGATGCAGTGAAACCATCTGCCACTAAATGCAAATAAAACCAAACTGATGTTTCTTCCCCCACTAAAAACTCCATTGACAAATCTACATTCACCATACAGAGCCAAAACAACACCCTCCTTGACACCGTTCCCAACACCAAGCTTCTTGGCATCCATTCACCATACAGAGCCAAAACAACACCCTCCTTGAAATCGTTTCCAACACCAAGCTTCTTGGCATCATTATTGATGAAGAACTAAAATTTGACACCCACATCTGCTCTGGAATCAAGAAGACCCACCAAATGTTAGGTCTCCTCTACAGGCACAACCGTTTCCTAAGCCCCTCTACCCATCAAACTCTTGCATCCACCTTCCTGTGGTATGTATGGTGCCTCTCTTTTCACCAATCTGCATCTTGGCCTTCGGTCCAAACTTGAATCCTGCTAACACAAGATCTCCAAATTTGCAACCAATTCAAAAAACTCATCCCACCACTGTCACTCCCTCCTCACCCTCAACTGGCTTGAACTACCCAAGTACCTCAGTTACCTACAACTCACTATTGTCCACAAGCTCATCTTTAAACCTGCCAACTGCCCAGCTCTCGCTACTTCCTTAAAACCTTACATTCCCAACCACTCACTCCTTCAGGTCCACAAACCTGTACGACCTCCTGGCCATCTACTGCTGTCCCACTCCTTAGCTAAACAGTGGAACTCTCTCCCCACACAGCTACGCAATCTACCTAACCATACAAATTTCAAATCTTAGCTACTCTCTCATCTTTCTTCCGAATGGGTATTTCCTTGCCATGCTTCAACTTAAACCCCTCCCCCCTCATTCCACCTTGCACTGACTCATCCATCTACATCTACTATTACTTCATCCCACCCAAAACAATCCCTCCTCTACCAAACACTAATTTTCTCTCTAATATCTATTGTACTATACTCTCCAATCTCAAATATGCTATTTCTCTCTCCATGCATAATATTTTCCTAACCTACTAATGGCTAGTAGCTATATATTTTGAAATGTTAAACCTACAATTGAGTTTATAACAATAATATTCACTTTATGTAAATGTTGACATTTCTGTATTGAATTATGTCTTTTCATTTTTGTAACATTGTGACAAGCCAATTGCAAATATCATGGAGCTTATCTGTAAATGTTTAATTAGCTGTATGGACTATGTCCTTTTGTAACTTGTGAAATGTAACTTGCAATTATTGTGGAGCTTTTCTCCCCAGGCCTTCAATGAAAACAGGCTCTTCTTGGCCCAATGGACTTCCCCGGTCATCAAACTTAAATAAATAACTAAATAAATAAATAAATAAATTTGTTGAAAAAATGTAAAACTTTAAAAGCTTATATATAATATGAATGGTTATAGTATTTACTAATAACAGGAGAGAAGAGGTGGGGATTCAGGTCAACTGGCAAAATGGCTAGTGGGAGGTGCTGAGGTTTTTTTATGTCAAAAATGGACTATGCCCATCCCTAATGTCCTTTTTTGAATATATAGAGAATGAAATTACTAATATCCATTTGTTAACCAGGCAGGCCAAATGGACACCCAATCTTTTTTTGGGGTGACCCAGGAGCAACATCTGTTTAAATAACTTGCTAAAGGTGACACAGTAAGCAAATCAGGGCTGAGGGAGTCAAACCCCATGCCACCAGAACTACAGTTATATCATTAACCCTCTGCATCAACTGCCAAAATAAAAGGATACATTTGGCAGACCAAATTCAATAAGAGATGGAGCCCAAAGAATCAGAGCTAACTGCACATGGCATTTGCACACCAGATGAGGTAGAAAGAATAGAATGCTATCAGGAAGGACAATTCAGACAATGTATTTCAATGACTGGGTCATCCCTATCTAGATACTTTGAATGAGATTTGGAACAGACCAAGGCAGACACATTCAACCAGAAACCCACAAAGCATACAGAGGTCAAATCTGTTTTATTGGTATTAAAGAATCACAACCAGGAGGCTTTAACATTGTACACTGGGGCTTGTTCTGATGGAATTATAACTATTTAAAGTTTTAAAAATTGCAATTTGTCTTCCAAAGTTTTAACTGAAGGAGAAATACGTTTGCATAAAAAAGTGATGGGTTTTGTACAAGCAAAGAGACCATCTATGACTGGCACTTTTACAGCAATTAGGCTGTTTATGAGAAAGTTGCATTTGGCCTCAATTCTGTATAATAATGTTATTTTTGAAGGCAAAGTCAGTGCTTACATAACCAAACAATTTCCCCTATAATCAGTGCAATCAAAGCCTTTGAAAAAACTGTGAGGATGGAATTAGTAATACTTTATTAAAATCATGTAATAATAGTTTTTTTCAATATTTAATAAGATTAATAAGATAAGTAATAATAAGAAAAAACGATGCCATGAAACAATAGGTTTGTAATAAGACTTTACTTATGAGGGTAGATAAAGGGTAGAAGTAGATTTTTTGGACACTACTGTGTACAATATGAAAATGAGAGTATTGCTTAATGATGATATTTTTAAAGGCAATATACAAGGGTTATATTAACAGAGACTACAAAGAAATTGATATGTTTTTAGTTCAATAGATTCATAGGTTCATAGGTAAGTACTAGGCTATCGGCCCTAGGGCCTATGCAAGCCTAGCCAAATGAGTTCCCTGGCTTTCGCCACCCAAGAAAATTATTTTTCTATGCCCCTGTCAAGCAGAGCCACAGCACTGATTCCCAGGGTGAATTTCCTATTACCCATCCAATTGTCAAGATTTCTCTTAAGAGGGCTATTGAGGAGCTTTGCTTGACATGAATGGGCAGCCTATTCCAGAGCAGGGGAAGTCCCTGGGACAGGAATCTATCACTCCAGCATGTTCTGTTTATTGTGGTGACAAGGTTTAGGTCCCTGGAGCATGTGGCTTGGAGAGATTGGGATTTCTTTAAGTGTAACATGTCCATCAGGTCTGGGTTAGACATGGCTTTGTATGTTAGGTAGAGGTCGCCTCGGAGTAGGCGATATGTGACAGAGTAGAGCTGGAGTTTTTTGAGACGGTCGGCATATGGCATCTGTTTGAGGTGGGGAATCCTCTTAGTGAGGTATTTCTGCAGCCTTTCCAGCTGTTTTAGATGTCTTGTGAGGTACATGCCGAATGGGGCATTGTTATTCTATGATAATAAGGGATGAGTAGATAGGAACGATGACCTCTCTTTTTCTGGAGGAGAACTCCTTTGTGATGAGGTGTGCCACATAGAAGGATTTCCAGACTACTGTGGCGACATGATTATCAAAGGAGAGACTACTATTCACCTGTGTCCCAAGGTCTCTTATCACACTTTCAGTGTTTAGTAGGCTACCGCCTATGTGTTAGTTTATGGGTATGGTATTTTTCCCAAAGGGGATGACAATGCACTTCTTGGCATTGAGCTTTAGGCCATGATTTTGACACCAAGCATCAGTCTCAGTGAGGTCTCTTTGTAGAATGTCCACATCCTTAGGTGAATCGATTATGGGTCCTAGTTTGCAGTTATCTGTGAAATTCATTAGCCAGAGACCAGCTGTATTAGACTGGACTTCAGAGAACTAGCTACCAAACAGGAGAGGACCCAGGACCGAACCCTGTGGTACTCTGCTTGTCACTGGTCTGAAGTCGGATTTGGAGTTGGCTACTTTCACTGTGTGGGTTCTCTCAGTGAGCCAGTTGCCCACCCATCTTGTGACATAGGGATTTATGCCTAGTCCAGTGAGTTTATCTATAATACCAGAGTAGGGGATGGTGTCGAAAGCCTTGGCGAGGTCAAGATAGGCTGTGTTCACTACCTTACCCTCATCTATGGCTCTAATGACTGCTTTGAAGAAGTCAGTCAGGTTTAGGAGGCATGATACACCCTTTACAAACCCAAACTGAGTAGGCTCCAGAGTTTGGAGGTTAACTATGTCTTTGTTTATAAGCTCTAGGATGATGCATTCCATGGCCTTGCAGACCAGGCTCGTCAGGCTAAAGGGGCAGTAGTTCCCAGGGTCTGTGGTGGCACCCCCTTTGTGGAATGGGATAACTGTTGCTGTGTGCCACACCTTAGGCACAAAGCCTGAAGTGAGGCTATGGTTTAACATGGTGCTTAGGTGGGGTGGCAGTTCATTCTGTAGTTCATGTTATCCAGTCCCATAGATGCTGTGTTCTTGGCTTTGGAGAGTGCACTCTTCACCTGTGTGGCTGTGATTTCAGGGGCTTTGCAATCATCGGGTATGAGGATGGGCCCTTTGGGGGGTGAGGGGGGATAGCACTGAGCCTGTTTGCCAGGATGTTGGCAATATCAGTTGGTTCTGTATATTTAGTGCCATTTTGCTGTAGCTCAGAGCAGATCTGATTGTTGCCATTGAAATTCTTGACATAACTATAGAAGGCTTTGTGGTTGTCTTTAGAATCAGTGATGATTTTATTTTCATACTAGCTTTGGAGGATTTTATGAGGGATCTCAGCTTCTTGCTGAGGCTGACCAGGGAGTTCCTGCAGTCATGGGATTTTACTCTTTTCTGCAACAGTTTCTTCCTTCTGTTGTAGAGCTTGTTTATGGCAGGGGACCACCAGATTGGCTTCCTTTTTCTGGAGGATAGTGTCTTGGTTCTGTTGGGGTTGGCACAGTCCATGCACTCATGTATGTGCTTATACAGTGCATTTGTATATGATACAGCAGTCTTGTCACTATTTCCCATCTGTGTGGGTGTAATGAAGTTTGCCACTTTTGACTTAAGAAGCATGAAGTTGACTTTGGAGAAGTTTTTTATGGTGGTTTCCTTAATGGGGATGGGGGTATGGATGTCTAGGGTAATTATCTTGTGGTTGGACCTGACCAGCGAGAAGTTGACCTCTGGAGTGGGGCATCTATTACCCATATTGGTAATGACCAGGTCCAGGATGTTGCTACTCCTGGTGGGGGTTTGGACAAGCTGGTCCAGGGTGTTGGAATTGATGAATTCCAGAAAATGTTGGACAAATGAGATAGTACATGAGTAGCTTTCCCAGTTGATGGGGGGTAGTTGAAATCTCCCAAAATTAGGGTATTGGGCTGTATCTTAATATTATCCAGTATATCGAGAAACATGGAGTGGGCATCCTGGGGCATGGCTGGGGATCTGTAACATGCTACAACTTGAATTGCAGTCTTGTCCAGTGCTAATTGTACTTGGATAATTTCGGAGGCATTATGTTGAGCAACTAGCCTGGAGGTGTGGATATCCTTTATGAATATGGACACGCTTCCTCCTTTAGTATTTCTGTCTGGGTTGAGTGGCCAAATGGTGTGGTAAGAATTGTAGCCTGGTAATGCAGGGGTGCTCTCTTAAACCAGGTCTCTGTCACTGCACAGATGTCAATCTTCTCCATCTTAAGGAGAGCCTCAAGTGTGTGCATTTTGAGGTTTAGACTTCTAGTATTGAGTAGCATTACCCTTAGTTTTTGCTTGTTTATGTCTACTATGGTGATGCATTTGACATTTGAGCTTTGCCTAAAAAAGGCACTATAGGGGCAGCAAGAGACTTAGCCAGTATTTGGAATCCCAGCGGTAACAGGTGCAGACCATCTCTGGCAAAGCATCATGGCCTGTTGATCATGTCGTCCCAGGCAGACAGATACTGGATCCCCTTGGAATGACACTAGAATCTTAGCCAATTGTTGAAGTCATTCATTTTGTCCTTGTACTGTGGTATCATTCTGGGCAATGGCAGGATACTACTTGGGGCTAGTGTCTTACTTGCCTGGGCAACATGGTCAGAGAGCTCCTCCATGTCTCTTTTCATGTAGTCCAGGGAGGTACATCTCAGATCATTCACTCCAACATGGACAATGATGGAGTCATACTTGTACTTGTTGTGGAGTGACCTGAATGCGTATGTTATATGGCAGATCCTGGCACCTGTCTGACAGCTGACAGTGACTTTCTCCTTGTTCAGCCTGGTAAGGGGGCATCAGTGTGCCTGACTATACAGTTACCAGAGACTAGTGTGCTGGGTACATTGTTTTGCCTTATGGGCTGAGGTTGAGTGGCACACTGATTTTGTGGGCTATGTGTCATTCAGGTAGTGTTGGGGGTGGTGGTTGCTTGCTTTTCAGCTTTGGGGGTCTCTGTTTGGGCAGATTTTTATTGAGAACGTCCGCGAATGTAGGTGTATGTTTTGTATTATTATGTGTGGGTTTGGAAGGTGCAGGTTTTGATGGTCTATGTGTTGAGTGCAGTGTGGTGTTAACCTTCTCCTCTTGACTGTCTAGTCCAGTCTTGGATTGAGAGAGCTTGGCTTCCAGTTTGGCTATATAAGTGCATCTGTCACAGGTTGTAGTGTTGGGTAGTAGGAGGAGAGGGTTGTCAGTGTACATGAGGAAATTGCTACATTGCCCCAAGATGTCCAGATTCATCAGGTGGACAGGAGAAAACAGCAGGTGGTGACCCTTGGACATGCCTGGTTAGTTCTTATTAATTTAAGTACTGGGAGCTGATTTCCTCTTGATTAGTGAGGAAAGTTGAGTGCTGCAGTAATTTGTAGATTATTTAGTGCTTTCAGCGAGAGTTGGAAAAGTGAGGAGCACCAGGAACAGTTATAAGTGCTAAAACTAGAAAACTGGCTAGTTTAAGGGTACAAAAACAGTTTTGAGTGCTAAAACTAGAAGATTGGCTAGTTTTCAGGGAACAAAAACCATTTTGAGTGATAAAACTAGAATACTGGCTCATTCAAGGGAACAGAAAGTTTTGAGTGCTAAAACTAGAAGACTGGCTCGTTCAAGAGAACAGAAACAGTTTTGAATGCTAAAACTAGAAGACTGGCTAGTTCTAAGAGAAAATCTGAATAGCAGACTTTCTGGCACCGGGAATAGTTTAACTGCAGTTAAATGCTGCTGCACAAAACCGCGCAAACACAGATTTTTAAACAGAAAGATGAATGGAAAAGAAATAGCCTAAAACAGCCAATAAAACTACAGATTCTGAGCTGAAAAGTCTCCTCCAGATGACAGATAGCCTGTTTCAAAGCTCACCACTCTCACTGATGAACAGAGAAGCTTCCCTCTATCTCAGAAATGTCTGGGCAACACAGAAACTTACAAACAGCCCAGAATTTGGCAAAATCTGAAAACTGGACTATACTAGCTCTAGAGAGGTGGTAAACAAGTACAGAGACAGGATTTTGTTTGTTGTTGTTTTTTTTCAGAAGTTAGAGCAGATACAAGTAAAAAACACTTTTAAAGCAGGAAGAGGCTATTGCACTTGAGTGTGTAGCCCTTTACAATTAAACAGATGAAAAAACACTTAAAAATGATCAATTAAAGTTCAACAATATAATAATTCAAAAAGAAGTTCAAATAAGTAGCAAAATTAGTATAAACAGTTGGAATAATGCAGCCAGCAAAAATAAACAATAAAAAGCAAAACAGAGGTATTTAATCCTCTCAAAGTCTCCCTTTTCTCTCTCTGCTGCTGTAACACTCTGCAGGACACCCAGGAAGGCTATGGCTGAGGTAATACAGACACAAAAATGCACAAATACAGGTTTTTAAACAGAAAGATGAAAGGAATAAAAAAGCCCCAAACAGCCAATAAAACTAAGATTCTGTGCTGAAACCACTTTTCCAGGTGATAGATAGGCTGTTTCAAAGCTCAGCACTCTCACTGATGAACAAAGAAGCTTCCCTCTATCTCAGAAAGGTCTGGGCAACACAGAAACTCACAAACAGCTCAGAATTCAGCAAAATCTGAAAACCGGACTCCACTAGCTCTAGAAAGGTGGGAAACGAGTACAGAGGTAGGATTTTTTTTTTTTTTTCAAACGGTAGAGCATATACAAGTAAAAATAACACTTTTAAAGCAGGAAAAGGCTATCACACTTGAGTGTGTAGCCATTTACAATTAAACATATGAAAAAAAACACTTAAAAATGATCAATTAAAGTGCAACAATATAAGAATTTAAAAAAACAGTTCAAATAAGTAGCACAGTTAATAAGAATGGTTGAAATAATGCGGCTAGCAAAAATAATCAATAAAAAGCAAAATAGAGGTACTTAATCCTCTCAAAGTCTCCCTTTTCTCTCCCTGCCACTGTTGTAGAATGTTTAGTGCTGGTAACACTTTTGTGTGCTACAAGAAGTCTGATACAGCAAATCTGTATCTGAAACATGGGCTTTTAAACCAGAAAGTTGAAAGAGATGGAAAAACTGCCCAAACTGCCAATAAACTACAATTTCTGGGCACCAACAGTATCTGGACTAGACTAGTTACAGGAAAGGCAGGAAACAAGCTTAGATTTTTTTCCCAGAAAACAGCTAAAATAGCACTAAAAACAATTCAATGCAATTTATTCAAAATTTATTCTGAGCTAAATTCAACTCTGAACAGCCAAAAAGTGCAAAAATATACTTATCAGCTGAGAAGCACACTTAGAACACAAGGAGAGAGATTCTTTTTGTTAGTAAAGTATAAAGGGAGGAAGGAGGAGCAGAAGACAACTCAAGGTCAAGAACGATAGAATGAACACTAGACTGGGGGGAGTGTCTCAGATCAAACCCACAGCAGGGGCGGGAAACTGCAAAGCCACCAACTATAACAACACCACAGGAATAGGGTGAATAGGAGAGAGAAAACCAGCTTCAGAACAGATGAGAAAACAGCAAACAAAGTCAGCCAATATACAAAATAATTCAGTCAGGCAAAAAAAAATAAGACAATGCAGAACTCTGAAAAGTTAAAGTGCCAGGGAATATACTTATCAGATAGTTTGAGAAGCACTTCAGTCAGAACACAAGGATATTCTAACAGTGTATGCAGAAATTTACAAATAAGAACTATTTTTAAATCAGCAAGCCTTGAAACAATCAGATAACACAAAAGCTGTTACACCAGTTTTATACCACGGGAATGGGGGGTGGGGACCAGGTTCACAACAGATGAGAAAACAGCAAACAAAGTCAGCAAATATATAAAATAATTCAGTCAGGCAAAAAAATTAAGACAATGCAGAACTCTGAAAAGTTAAAGTGCCAATGAATATACTTAGATTGTTTGAGAAGCACTTCAGTCAGAACACAAGGAGATTCTGACAGTGTATGCAGGAATTTACAAACAGGGACTATTTTTTTTTAAATCAGCAAGCTTTGCAACAATCAGATAACACAAAAGCTGTTAGACCAGTTTTATAAAATTTAACACCACCACAGGAATAGGGGGGGGGGCAGTTTCAGAACAGATTAGAAAACAGAAGACAAAGTCAGCAAATATTTAAAATAATTCAGTCAGGCAAAAAAACTTAAGTCAATGCAGAACTCTGAAAAGTTAAAGTGCTAAGGAATATACTTAGATTGTTTGAGAAGCACTCCAGTCAGAAAACAAGGAGATTCTAACAGTGTATGCAGGAATTTACAAATAGGGACTATTTTAAACCAAAAAGCTTTGAAACAATCAGATAACACAAAAGCTGTTAGACCAGTTTTATACCACAGGAATGGGTGGGGGGGGGGGCAGTTTCAGAACAGATGAGAAAATAGCAAACAAAGTTAGCAAATTTATAAAATAATTCAGTCAGGCAAAAAATTAAGACAATGCGGAACTCTGAAAAGTTAAAGTGCCAAGGAATATACTTATCAGATTGTTTGAGAAGCACTCCAGTTAGAACACAAGGAGATTCTAACAGCGTATTGAAATCGACCCACTTGATGCTAAGTTCAAACAATTTTTAGCAGGTAATTTTCCTAGGACTGCTGGTGTTTTTTACATTTTTATACCTTTTAAAGATAAGGAAAGATAACCCCTCCCCCACCCCCACATTATAGCCTGTTGCTTCATCCGCTGGCTCTGAAATGGAACTGATGTCTCTTTTTATTGAATGGAAATTAAAACTGGTAGGAAAAGTTATCAAGTCTTTTGTGCTGGATTCTATTGACTGCATAGAAAAAATGAGCATGATTCCAACAGAATTCAGAATGCTGTAGTTCAAAGGCTATTTGCCTTACTCACACCAACGTTAAGACAAAGTGCTGGATATTGCAATTGCTTGAATGGAAATGCTAGTGATTTGTACTGCCAAGGCTCCCAGCTGCATTAAAGCACAAAAGGAAGTACTATAGGTTTTGAAAGTATTTTTCTTTTATTTTTTTTTTTGGAACTAAAAAATATTTACATTTTATCCATCTTTATGTAGTCAACTTTTGTTGCACGAAAACCAATTCCATTTCCCCTCTGTACTGTTGCACTTTATCATCACTCGAGGCTGATACAGTTTCCCTTTACATTCTCCTTTTCCTTCTTGCTGGTATGATTTTCACTCTTGTAGTAATCTAGAACCGCTTTCCATGATTTTCACTCTTGTAGTAATCTAGAACCGCTTTCCATGATTTTCACTCTTGTAGTAATCTAGAACCGCTTTCCATGATTTTCACTCTTGTAGTAATCTAGAACCGCTTTCCATTTACTTTTCATTTTACTTCCCCTTGCTATGTCCAAGAACTTGTCGTGTAATTTTTACTTCTGTATCATTTTTGTCCCCTTCCAGTTTTGAGTGATGAAGGCTTTACTTCAGTGTTCATCAGTCTGATAAGGTTCACTTATCTCTGTTTCAGACATTGTACTCTTTCTTTATGTCTCACGTACAGAATTCACAAGTATGCTCTGCTTTCTTTTGAAAAGTGTCTCTCCAAATCATCTATGCCTATTTCCGGATTTCTGCTGTCAGCCACAGTCCCAGGGCATGTGCATCATTCCTGCCACTTCTTCCTGGCACCTCAAACATTTACTTTCCTCTTTTCTGCCTTTACCAATCTTGTGTGGGTTAGATACTATGTATTCAGCATTCCCAGGCTTTGAATTCCTTCTCTACAAATTGTCTGCATGTGTCTCACTACCTATATTGTCTTCTGACAGTACCTTGCAGCTTTTTTCTATTCTCCCCCCTCCCTACGTCTTTCTCGTTCTCTCTTCTTCAGCCTTGTCCATTCTTTCCCTTAACACTCCATAGATGTAACTTCTCTAATATACTCTAGTTCCTCCAGTTTGCCATCATCTCTCTGTTTGCCCTCCTTTTCTGTCTGTTCCATTCTCTTGTTTCCCTCTCAGTGTTCTTTTTCCAGGTATCCCTAAGTGCCAGGTAGTCCCAGTAACTGGGCCCCTGTTATTCTACATTTCTGTATTAATTCATCCATTCTACAAATCTTTCCCCACCATGCCTTTCTCAGCATACCAAATTTTCTTGTTCAGCTGTTTCACTACTCATCAAGATTTCTTCATTTTTCTTTCCTATCTTGTCTCAACATTTGTGTTCCCCATACTTTTTCAGGTCCTTTCACCCAATTTCATGCACCCCAGTTCTTTTAGTGCTTATTCATTCCTGTCCTTTATTAAGTTTCTCCATGCCTCCCTCTCCCAAATTCTTGTTTGCTTAATGTCCTTCTCATCTGTTTCAATGCAGTCAATGATGTTACATGTCAGTGAATATGTTGGGATATGTGGGAGCCTCCAGCTCCCCTTCTTTTCCTTATAATTGTCTTTCTGCCCTGACAATCCTCTGTTTCTTTTTGCATTTACTGTCACCTTCCCAAGCAATGGAGAGCATCCCTTACATTTATTTCCAACTTCCTCTAGGTTTTCCCAGTTGTCTCTCTCACCATGTTCCCAAAATAGAACCCTATATACTTGGGGAGCTCTGCCTCTTTTATCTCATCTATTTTGCTTTTCTCTTCCCTTTCCCAACCTTACTAATACTTTTAGTTATTGCACCTGAGTTCCACCATTTCCTTAAACTAATCGAATGTCTCTCTTATAGTTCCTATTGTTGCAGCCATATCTTCTGAAATAACATGCAGTCATCTGCATATAACACAGGCTGAGATTTTCCCCTCCTTTTCATCAAGCATTGCTAATTGATCCCATCCCACTAGTGTTATTCCAGTTTGTCCCAGTCTTAAATATTGTCCTGTCCTGACTGCTTTATTTATCTTTACACTGATTCCTTGTCCTCTAACTCCTTCCATAAACATCTAGCCCACCCCCACCCCATTATCATTGTTTTCCATTCATGCAATCTTATCTTAAACCTTGCTGTTAAGTGATCTGATATGTATCTCTCCTTTATTTGGATCTAGTCAAAGGCAAAGTCAAAGTTAAAGAAAACTTTACTGTCATTCAGAACTAAACAGCAGTGTAGCTGAGCGAACTTACAATGCTTCGTTCTCCATGCAGGAAGCAGTTGCACATATAGACAGAGAAAAATTAATAATATATCACAGTAGAAATTTAATAAGTAGCAATTTATAAGTAAAGTAGGACACCAGTGACCCACACCCATCCCAGAACAGGAGACATTTCCATTATGTTTAGTTCCTCTCAGAGCCTAACCTACTTGCCTGTACAAAAATATTTCTAGTGAAAGTGTATTCCCTGCCATTTGGATACTTTTCCTTCCATATGTCCAACCACCCTTCATGTTTCATTCCTTGGGCTAATTCTTGTCTTATATTTTTGTTATATTCCTTCCATCAATACAGCATGTCTTTTTCTAGTCTCATGCTGACACTGTAGTCCCCCTATTGTCTTTATTCAATCTCTTGTGGTCTCTACCTTGTTAGCAATTAAGCTCCTGTAAAATTCGTATTCACCCCTGTTTAGGTATATACATTTTTCCTATTTTCCAGCATGGAACTTTCACCTTGCCCTGCAGGATGAGCCATCTGCCGATCCCATTTGTATCACTTTCTCTCTGGTTGTCAGAAGCAATCTACAAAATACAGTTGCTACTCCCTCTTTCCTCCCCCGGCTTGCTGCCCATTTCTCTCTTTGGGTAGTCATAACACAGTATTTTCTACAAATTTCTAATTTTAATCTTGCCTTTTTCTTTTTCTTTTTTTGTGATTGAACAATAGCCCTCCATCCTCTTTAACTTTTCCTGTATTCCTCATCTTTGATAGGATTTGGCAAATCCTCAGTTTTCCACATAATTAACTGTATTTTTCTTGTTGTTTTGCCCACCCCTCCCTGCTTTCTCAGTGGCTGCCATCTGTCACTATCCATTATCCTGGTCTAAACTCTGAGCTGAACATTGTGTTCTTTGACAGCTGTATAAGCCCAGTTGTCTCCTCCCAGTCCCTAGCCTCTGGATTTCTACTCTTTGGTTCTAGCATGTGCATGGCCATGCCTTGGACATGGGCATTTTAAGACTTTCTTTAGTTCCCTTTCAGAGACCCGCGCATTAATATATTGCATGTTAACCCAGTACTGATATCACAATTTATTTATAATACAACATTCCCATTCATTGATTTCCCCTACCCATTTTTGCTCAACAGTCTGTTGCACCAACTTAACTTGTGTGATAATCCAACATTTGTTTACAGTTTGATGGCTATTCTCTGCACTGTTTGTAAACCGCTGTTCCTTTATTTTACATTTGTCTCTGGATTGTTGCTTACTTTTCCCTATCTTTGCCTTTTCATATTCCATATTCCTTACTTCCTATATCAGCAAGTTTTTTCTTATTTTTTTCTAAGACTTAGTCATTAGGCTTATGCTTATTGCTGTTTATTGTGCACTAATAAATAGTATGAAAAATATACTTTGGAGGTGTGCCTCTTTGCCCTCCTTAACAGCATTATCCATCATTGCCCCGGGGACTGATTCAGTTCCACCCACTGTTTGTGAAGTTCTGATGTTATTTCCTGTGGGGTACGCCTCACTAGATAAGGATCTGTTTCATTTAATACCCCCTTTCTGCACTGTCAATAGTCACTTCCACCTCTTTGACTTTGCCATCAGTCCCAAATGTTCAGTGTGTTTAGTCCCTCATTTGTCAGACAGTTCACTTGTGAGTCACCTGAACCATCTGAGACATCATCTTCTCATCTCCTAACAGCTCACCTCTGTCTGTCTCTACTTCTGCTTCTATCTCTGCTTTTGTGCCTAAATCTCCCTTGGGACATTTGTCTGATTCTATTGCCCCTTTGATATATCTCTTCAAAGTTTTTCCCCTTCCACATTCTTGCCTCTTTTTCTCATTTCCTTAGGTTCATAGGTAAGTACTAGGCTAACTGCCCTTGCAGGCCATTTTAAGCCTAGCCAATTACCCCAATTTAAGCCTGATCAATTATCCCATTTTATACTTGAAATATCCAATCCCATTTGGTTATAGATTAGCCTTAAGCATCCCATGGTCGACAATTATATATTATCCCTGATGAGAATAACTGGGATAATACCATAGATAATTTCAGGGAACCCATGCATAGGATAAAACATTGACCATGAGTAGTAAAGGGAGCAGTCTTGGGATAAATTTTCTGTTTCCTACCCATATATCTAAGTTGTGATTGAAAATGGACAGAGACCAACTTTATTTTATGTGGCTGGACAGTCTGTTCCAGAAACACTGTATCTTCTGCAAAAGGTACTTGTCCTTCCAAATTGTTCTGTTGATGTTGCAGAAGAAGTTTAGATCCCTGCACCCAATATTTCTGATGCCCTTTGTCTTGCTGATGTGCAATAAATCCATGTGCTCTCTCTCCCAGAACTGCCTCCTGGAAGGCATCTACATGTTGAGTGATTCCTGAAATCTCTGAGATGTGTAGATCAACATGGACAGGACTATAATTTTGTGGTAGTAAAAGTGCCCCAAAGGTCGTGATCAGTCATTGTGGAAGAGGTAAGCTCTGGGAAGTTTAGTGGTTAAGGTAGGGTCAGGAGGTGTGTGAGTGAGTGAATGTGTGGGGCATGTTGAGTGTCAGTCTGCCTGGGAGATAGCAGTAGGGTAATTAGGGTAATTAATGAAGGTGTCAGGTAAGTTTGTGAATGCGCGCGCAAATGGATGAATAGATAAGAGTGTGACTGTGATTGTCTGGATAGGGAGCAGAGTGTGTGTGTGTGTGTGTGTGTGTGTGTGTGTGTGTGTGTGTGTGTGTGTGTGTGTGTGTGTGTGTGTGTGTGTGTGTGTGTGTGTGTGTGTGTGATTGATGTGCATGCATGTGTGAGTGTGGTCTGGGGTGGCTGTCATATTTCCACATGCTACTGCACTAAAGACCATAGTCTACACCACTGGATAGGAAGACTACTAGCCATCAGGGTTAATACACTTGTGCCATAATGGAACATAAACCAAAATGGGGATCTGGAATGAGGGACACTAAACACCTCACTAGGGCCACGAAGGGAGATATAGTGAAAGGGCAGGCAACTCAGGGACAGATACAGGAACTGTAGTGTGTGTGTGTGTGTGTGTGTGTGTGTGTGTGTGTGTGTGTGTGTGTGTGTGTGTGTGTGTGCGTGTGCGTGTGTGCGTGTGTGTGCGTGTGTGTGCGTGTGTGTGTGTGTGTCTATGCATGTCATTGTGGTAGAACTTGTACTTCCATGAGTCAGACAGTGATTGAAAAGGGTATGATGCCAATGTGGTTAAGCAGTTAACTATTGATGTAACAGTGATTCAGAGACATGCAAATTACCTAATAATGAAGTCTTTTCACAGTGTGGCTAACATGTCTCTGAATTGCAAAATACTACTTCATGGGAGCAAAGCTTTTTTAAACATGAGCCATGCAACTTGCAATAAGGCTATTAATGAATCCCTGGGATAATTTTTATTTGGTGTTGTGAAAAAAATATAAGTGGAGTTTCAGAAATATTTTAATTCTATGACCAAATTTTTGAAATTTACATTTAACTTAAGTAAGGTAAGTGCGATATTTTTAGACTTTAAACTGGAAAAATGTTTGCAAACTGAGAGGCTGGTGATCATGTTAGCAGGAGAAGATGTAGCCAGGAATTATTTGCAATACAGAAGTACACATCTCATTTAGCAAAATGTTAATATTATTAAAAGATAATAAATGATTAGTATCAGTAGACTATCTACTTCCATGCTGATTTTGTCTGCAAAATTGAACTTTTGGAATCTAGTTTTAGAGAATGAGGGTATCTCTAAAATACAATAGATTAAATCACATTAGAAGTGGAAAACTGTATGGCTAATAGATACAAACCTTTTACGGAGAGACTAATGAAAGCTAACTTTGAGTCTACCAGTAATTATGAAAGGAAATATAATATGGGGATGGTTCTTTCATATTCCTTGGATACACCTGTGATTAAAAAAATTATAATAAGTGTTGAATTTTGGCAGGCCATTGATTTGTTAAAGTATAGTAGGCAAAGCTTCAGTTAATATTAGAAAGAGAAATTGTAACTTAGGGTATTATGTGAACAAGTTGGTCTAATGAAGGCACTTCTTCATAGATGAAACTCTTACTCTGGTAAATAAAAAAGCATATTTTGTATTTCATTTACTGTAGTTCTGATTTATCTTGCAGTTATTTAACTGTTGTACATTTCCAGAAATAATTTAAGGAGATAAAAAATACACACCTATGACAGGCAATCTACAGCAATATATCCTTTAGAAAAAAAGTTTGCTGTCTGAATATGCTGTATAGCAGGAACTAGATGTGATTAGAAAATGTGAAAAGAAGGAATCACTGACTGAAAGAGAGTATTAATGCATAACCTGGGCAGCAGTCTAAACCTTCTGTTAAGCAAAAATAGAAAAGCCAATAACAGCAGTTGTGTGTTGAGGATGAGAAAGTTATCAATAAAAAAGTTCACTAGATAAGTAGAAGAAAATCTACCTGGTCAGAGTTCTAAACCCAAATTTGGAGTGTGTCTCCCCAGGCCTCCACTGAAAATTGCCTTTGTTCCAAGTTGGACTTTCCCAGTAAACACATGTTAAATAAATAAATAAATAAATAAATAAAAGTACATCATAGTGAAATAGAAAACTCACCTAAGTGAAGATCCTGAGCAACAGGTATATATAATTTAAAAAAAGGGAAAATGGTAGAAAATGGTGTCCCAAGATTCTCTTCGCATGGGAAGACCCAGAGAAAGAAAAGAAATGGAGATGGTGGTGTTCAGTCACATTTACAGAGAGGAAGAACAACTTAAATAAGACAATGAAAAGGAGAGGAGAGTGTACAGGAACAGGCAAAACATCTTTAAGCAGTGCCTTAATAACATTTCTTTGAGTAAAAGTACAGGGATAATAAATTGAAAATAAAGAGTATTCAATGCATTGTGTGTATTATGAAAATAAATAAATACGTTTGGTAGAAAAGATTACATTAAATAATACTGCTATAAGTTACCTTTCTTAGGATAAGAAATAGACACTGAGATGGCTGTACAGCTGGACATGGCAGCCTTTCCATCTCACAACAGACAGACAGGCTGACAGGAAATTTCAGAGCTTGCTGACCTCCAGGTAAGTTAGATAAACTTTGAAAAGACACAATGGGAAGATGACACTTTGTAGGGGAAGAAGCTGAACAAAATGATAACAGTAGATTTTTGAAGCTGAAAATATATTAGATTAGAAATAATGTTTTCCACTCTTGAAAGGGAAAGTTTATGCATCAGTGGGTATTATCTTCACTAAGTCTTATATTACCTTCTTAGCTAAGAGTTTTAGAATTACAGTCCATTTTCTTTGACTCAGCTAATCTTTTACGTGGCAATTTGAAATCAGAGGCTTGCTGCTTTTGCATGAAAAGTGATCTTATTTCATTATGATCTTTTATGAATTTGTATGGGCTTGGTTCCCGTATTTAGTAAAGACTAGCCTTGCACTGCTGCACAACCACATTTTTGAATTCTACCTCTAGAGTATAAAACTAACTTAAAGGCATTCCATTCATAAAATCTGCATAGACTAGTTAAAGCAGGCAATTAATGTAACCCACTAAAACCATTAGGAAATACTACTCTGACATAGACACATGGGAATAATTGAATCATACCTCTCAATGTCTTAGCACAAGAAATCTGGACAAAACCTAAAATAATGGGGCCCAATGACAAATTTTAAATATTGCTATTATAAACTTAGAAACTTGCTAAGATTTGTATTAGCATGCCTTTTCTGAAATATATGAAGTCTGGAATTCAGTTTTTGTCATTATTTAGTGACCTCATTCCACTGTGATTTGCCAGAAAACCACAAATTTTATGAGGAACAGATCAAATATATGATGCAAAAATCTAAACATTTTGAGAAAATCTGGACAGTCGAGAGGTATGAATTGAATAAATTAAATATACATAGGCAACCATAACATAAAATATTTTAAGTAGCATACACCCCAGACTTCCATATTTATATATAAACAAATTTATACATCTTTCTGATATATAATTATGCTGCTTATATGTTTCTCTGTGCATGTATTTTAAGTGTGTGTGTGTATGTAATAAAGGTCTATATCACGTTGTCGAACTTTTAAAAGTTCGAACATCATATGGTTGACACAATATGATCGAACTTTTAAAAGTTCAAACGTTTCAACTGAGATCTCTGTACAGTGTGGAATGGTAAGATTTCCCTTTTCTGCACTGTAGTGCGATCTCAGAGTTGGTATATTTAAAGAGTGAGGGGTGTGGGGAGTGCAGCCCCCCACATGCAAGGTACAGGGGGGCAAGCCCCCCCTGCTTAAACTGTTCAGGTAGGTTTTTTTCTTTGGTTTATTTTTTTTATTACATTTTCGAACTTTTAAAAGTTTGATCCTATGGCGTCGACCATATGACATTCAAACTTTTAAAAGTTTGATTATGTAATATAGACGCATGTAATAATACTTATATGCCTGAAATGCGTTAGTTATTTTGGAGTAGCTAATGAAGTATCACACATAACACAAATTAACAGTAAAATGAATACTCCAAATTCAAATAAAAATATTGAATTTTTGAAAGGCACATTATTGTTTCATTATATAATACGTTGTGTACTTTCAATAATAAGTTCTAAGAAATAAACATTGTTAGACAGATTCCTCAACATTGGGCATAACAAGACTTTGAAAAAAACAAAACAAAACAAACAAGTGTAATATCAAGGAAGAGCAATGAAAACATTCAAACATGCCTCTGTGTTTACACAATACCCACTTCGATAAATCCAATAATGCCCGGTAGTTAAAAGTGATTTAAACATTTCTTTCAATCTTATACAAAAACCTTACACCCAGATGGTGGAATGGCGTTAACATACAATGAAAACACTTCATAGAGTTGATGATAGCAGTTGATCTTAACTTGATGTCTTAATTAGTTGTTTAAAGCAAACAGAAAAACTACCCATCATGAATTCCATTCCTTGTTGTTGTCTTTACTGGGTACCAAATTGCATACCTGCTTATAAATTAGATGTCTGCCAATTAACAAGACATTTCTTCCAATGTTTAATCACAAACCCAATAAATGACACACTAACTAGTCTGACCAAACTGGCTAGAGGGAAAATGGTGTTTGAATTATTTGATTCCATCCTAAACAACCAAAAGTCTAGGTGCAGGATGTCAGGTAGCTGTTAACTTGTAGTTGAAATTACTGATTGTCACATTATATTAAGGATAATGCAAGACCAGATCAAATGTGTAAAGTTAGCCCCTAGCTCCTGACCATGTCAACAATAGTTTATTGCCATGCTCCTCTATTTATGGAGTCATGAAGGGTGGTGCCATTGGCTTAGCAATTTAAAAATTACAAATTGATGTATTGCTGTAATATTTGGCAGACAGTTTGTTTGAATAAAAATGAATCCCACCTACTCTGTGAAAGAGTACTAGCATATAGAGGCCCATTTCTCTGTTACATTTTTCTTAATTGATGATGGTCTATGCATTGGTTACAATAAAAATGATTAATCCATAGCTTCCCATTATACATCTGAATGGTAATTTTCCATTTCTGAATCATCTATAAGCTGCTACCTTCTCTTTGGACTTGTTTATGCTCACTTTACTATAATACACTTTGCATTTGTAAAGATCGTCATCAAAACAGATTATTTCAATTTATCTTGTAAAGTAGTATAATCTGTCATTTTTTTCAGATCTTATCTGTCTATTAAGCTAAAAATATCTGCTTTAGTCCAATTGTTCCAGTACTGGGGACTCAAAGTGAATAACCCTGAATCTTTAGACCCAATCTTTTCCACTGAATACTGTTGTTGCTGCGATCTGTCCATGTAAAACCCTATTAGCCACCTATTTTCTGTTTGCATCAAAAATGTCTTTTCTGGTATCAGCATTTGTATGCATGGCATATTCCATCCATATACCCACACTTGTCTGGGGATAAGTCTAGATATAATAAATAGATTTTTAACTACTGCTTCATTATATTTCTGAATGTTCAATAGGCCAAGACCCACCCCCATTTTTTATCAAGCATAAGTTTTATATGACTCACTCTAGAGTGAGCTTTGTTCCACAAAAACTTTGACAATACGTTTTGGATTTTATATGTCAACTTAGTTTCATAGAACTTCAGTAAATGTCTTATGGTGAATATTATCTTGGATAGGAGGAGCATTTTGATTATTTTTATTTTTGTTAAGAAGGGTATGAATTATTTATTTCAGCATATTATCTCATTAGTTAAAAATTGTAATTGAGACCTGCAGTTCATTTCCAGGATGTCTCCTGCATTAGTTTTAACTTTTATGCCCAAATAGTTAAACTCTGATATCTACTTCCTCATGTCAATCCTCTGATTGTTTTCCCAAAACTTTCCTTAATACAAAGCCCTATAGAAGGTTTCAGAAAACAAAAGGGTGAAATTACAGTCTTACAACTTACTTGAGGTTGGCTTAAACCAAATTATGCAATCATCCACAAACCAAGTTGAGATAGGGTTGGTTACCTTTTGAATAATTATTCTAAACTGATCCAGAGATTTGTTGTGGTATAAAACATATGCTTCTGTTACTGGAATAAACAGGATGAGGAAAGAAGGCAGCCTTGTCTCATCCCTTTTACCAACTGCATTGGTTGAGAAAGAATGCCTTTAAAGTTTACTTGCTCTGTGAATTTTGCATATAATAATTAACATTTATCTATGAATGCCTCCATGAAATGGAGATATTTAGCAATATCCATATAAAGTCCCATTCCACTGAATCGAATGATTTTTAAGAAAAAATAATGTATTATTGCTGCCATGTTAATCTTATGCTGCCAACACCAACTCTGTATATTCCGCCAAAGCCTGACAAGATCTGAAATACCTGAACTAAGTTTTATGAACCCTTGTTGGTTGCTGGAGATTAGGCTGGAGATTAAGGTGTTAACTCTTTTAGCCAAGATTTTGGCAAATATTTTCACTTCTAACTGCAACAAAGATATTGATTGACAGGTTATAGGACTTATTTTATCCTTGTTAGGTTTAGGGAGTATTATGGCTGTGGTTACTAAAAAATCCCTGGGAAAACTGTGAGTTAACTCACATCTTCATGCAATTTCTTTACTTGTTTAATTAACAGGTATTTATAAGGCTTACAGAAGTCTGGTATGAGGCTGTCAAATCCCAGAGGTTAAATCTTTGACAGCATCTAGTATTTCCTTATCTGAGAAAAGCAAATGAAAGTTGACATGATGAAGTCCAGTTGGTAAAAAAAAGCCCTTATCATAAAAAAGAGTTATTCCATTGACTAAGATGGTTTAAGTTTTTATTCATTACTTTTATAAAAGATAAATTAACATCTGAAGTGTTGGACTATTTATTATTGTTGCCTTTAATTCTAAGTTTAAGAGATTTTATTTTTCATTTTTCTCATATAACAAGGGAATGCTGGGGACAGCTATCTCCTCAAATCTCTGCTGTGGTTTATCTACTTACCTGAGATAGGCTTAGGCAATATCAAGCTCTCCGTAGCTGGCAGAGATTTTAATTCCAGCTGTGCTACCACAGAGTTAGTGTAATTCATATTTAGTTTGTTACTTAATCCCGACTGCTTACTAAATTCTTGCACTAATATTTTGTTAATCTATCCTGGATATGTTGTGATATTCCTGCTTTTATCCACAATGGCAGAAATATAAAATTTACCCTTTCTGTCTTGCAGTCTGTTAACTATGAGATTATGTGAAGTCCCCGTACCCATAAGAAGTTAGCATATCTTTCCTTTTTGCCCTTTATTTTATTATGATGTATGTTTCAAATATTTTTTCCATAATTATTCAAGCTCCTAACAATGTATCTATGCATTGCCCCTTTTTGAAGTCTACCTCTGTTTATTTCCACCTCACCTTTTTCATGTTTTCCTTTATTTATTTATTTGCTATCCTTTTAATGCAAAGTTTAACCATACCACACTCTTGCCTTTTCCTTAGTGTCCCCTTTTTATTGTTCTCTGAATGTAGTCTAATCTCTTTTTTCACTTGTTCCTTATATTTAGTATGAGCAGGTCAAATCTTTAATCTTCTAGAGTGTTCGCTGTGCACATCCTGTCTCATTAAAGTGAAGTGCGGACTGACCAAATAGAAGTTAGTATCTCAATAGCTTGTAGATCTTTAATCAGGGTTTTTTTGTATAAGCCATTAATGCTTTCTATTACCAATATCCATATTTGGTGCTGTATAGGTGTAATGATGCAAAACCCTCCACTCATCTTCCAGATTTAGCTCAAGCATTGTTTTTAAAAATGCAGAATTCTTGTTTTGTCTGATGTAGCTCTTGGGTTTTTCTCCATTATCTGGTTGAATACCATATTGAAATTTTGATGTATAATAGCATAATCTGGCCTCCCTTTCAGCTTCATAATATTCTTATAAAAGTTTGTCAAAGGTGATGTATCGTCTGTATTAGAACCATAAAAATTGCCTAGCAGTATTGTATATATGCATGCATTCATGAGTAAAATAAACTATCTGGCTTGTGCGACCATAATATCTTCAACTTTGGGGCATTCCAGCAAGGTATGAAGTATGGTACATACTCCTTGTTTTGCTGAGGGTCACATCCATTCCAAGTGGTTGTTAACCTCAGTTTTTTTTAATGTTTGTCTCTTGCAGGCACACTGCTTTGTCTTCAATGTGCTTAATATTAACTGTAAACTGCTTTCCTCTTGCAAGGATTAGTTCCCTTGCATTCAGTGATAACAAATCTATCCCCGGGATTCATTAAACTTTTTTTTCCATGCAGGAACAGTGTAGCCATTCCTGCATGGAAAATGGCCACCGAGCAATTCAGGAAACAGCTGCTCTGACATGCACTAGCCTGCCGACATTGTTCCTGCATGGAAAGAAGTGAATAATGCTAATTACCTCTTTTGCTATTGAAAACCATGCAAATGAGGTGAATTAGCAATTCAGGAAGCAGGCAGGCATCTATGCAGCAACAATGCTAGTTACAGAAATGTATTTGGTTACTAAATGAAAACATTTCTGCAAATAGCAAAACGGAGGCATGACAGCTCAAATAAAAGCATGTATTATAAACTTTAGGCATGCCAATGGCCAAATATATGGCCATTGGCATGGGAAAGTGTTTAATTTAATAAAAAATTAAAGTATTATTTTTTTTTTGGCAATTTAAGCATAGGGTAGCGGCGTGCAAACGGGATTGCGCGAAAATAAAAAAAAATGTAAAAATTCAATTTTAGGGGAAATCTGCATTTTGCCATTATAGTCAATAGCATGCAGAATCAAAACGTTACCAGGGAACACTGGTTGTCAAAGAGAAAGGCTCCATGTCAGAGCAGTAACTATGGACTAAGGCAGTGGGGTATGCAAATGAGGGGAAATTTACTGAATCATAAAATGTTCTATGTCCACACACTGCACCTAACTGTGTAGGTGCCTGAACAGGAGAGTTTAGGCAGGAGGAGCAGCTAACATGAAAAGGGGGTAGGTCAAGATTGCTGAAAGCACATTGGAGGTCCATTGCCCGGGTTTGCTCATAGATAAGCACAGCTAAGTAAGGGTGTGTCAGAGGCTATAATGTCTTACACCAAAAAATGAAGAGCGTGTTCACGTCCAGGGAGAGCCACTACTGCCAAAATCTGTTTACCTTAACTAAATGGTGTGCATGGCATGCACTGGGACTTAAAAAAACAAACAAACAAAAAAAATGTAAATAGCAGCACCGCTAGTATTTAGGCAGCGGGTTTGCATGCCACACCTCGGGCCTTAAAAGGGGCGGAAATGGGAAGGGAGAAAAAAAAAAAAAAGGAAATAGCAAAATACAGCCACTCAAATACAAGCAAAATAGCTGGCAGGTGGAATGAGTCAAAATCAGCCAATCACACAGGCAGCATCTGCAACACACCACTGTAAACTATGTATCATAGTCAGACAAACACACAGGCAGCATCTGCAGCACACCACTATAAACCATGTATCATAGTCAGCCACTCACACAGGCAGCATCTGCAGCACACCACTATAAACCATGTATCATAGTCAGTCAATCATACAGGCAGCATCTGCAGCACAACAGTATAAACTATGTATCATAGTCAGCCAATCACACAGGCAGGATCTGCAGCACACCACTAAAAACTATGTACCATAGTCAGACAATCACACAGGCAGCATCTGCAGCACAACAGTATAAACTATGTATCATAGTCAGCCAAACACACAGGCAGCATCTGCAGCACACAACTATAAATTATGTATCATAGTCAGCCAATCACACAGGCAGGATCTGCAGCACACCACTATAAACTATGTATCATAGTCAGCCAATCACAGAGGCAGCATCTGGAGCACACCACTAGAAACTATGTATCATAGTCAGCCAATCACACAGGCAGCATCTGCAGCACACCACTATAAACTATGTATTATAGTCAGCCAATCACGCAGGCAGCATCTGCAGCACAACAGTATAAACTATGTATTATAGTCAGCCAATCACACAGGCAGCATCTGCAGCACACCACTATATACTATGTATCATAGTCAGTCAATCTCAACGGCAGCATCTGCAGCACACCATTATAAACTATGTATCATAGTCAGCCAATCACACAGGCAGCATCTGCAGCACAACAGTATAAACTATGTATTATAGTCAGCCAATCACACAGGCAGCATCTGCAGCACACCACTATAAACTATGTATCATAGTCACCCAATAATACAGGCAGCACATGCAGCACAACAGTATAAACTATGTATCATAGTCAGCCAATCACACAGGCAGCACCTGCAGTACAACAGTATAAACTATGTTTCATAGTCAGCCAATCACATAGGCAGCATCTGCAGCACACCACTATAAACTATGCATCATAGTCAGCCAATCACACAGGCAGCATCTGCAGCAAAACAGTATAAACTATGTCTCATAGTCAGCCAATCACACAGGCAGCATCTGCAGCACACCACTATAAACTATGTATAATAGTCAAAAAATCACACAAGCAGCATCTGCAGCACAACGGTATAAACTATGAATCATAGTCAGCCAATCATACAGTCAGCATCTGCAGCTCATCACTCTAAACTATGTATCATAGTTAGCCAATCACACAAGCAGCGTCTGCAGCACACCACTATAAACTATGTATCATAGTCAGCCAATCACACAAGCAGCATCTGCAGCACACCACTATAAACAATGTATCATAGTCAGCCAATCACACAGGCAGCATCTGCAGCACAACAGCATAAACTATGTATCATAGTCAGACTACCACACAGGCAGCATCTGCAGCACACCACTATAAACTATGTATCATAGTCAGCCAATCACACAAGCAGCATCTGCAGCACACCACTATAAACTATGTATCATAGTCAGCCAATCACACAGGCAGCATCTGCAGCACACCACTATAAACTATGTATATTAGTCAGCCAATCACACAGGCAGCATCTGCATCACAACCGTATAAACTATGTATCATACTCAAACAATCACACAAGCAGCATCTGCAGCACACGACTATAAACTATGCATCATAGTCAGCCAATTACACAAGCAGCATCTGCAGCACAACAGTATAAACTATGTATCATAGTCAACCAATCACACAAGCAGCATCTGCAGCACACCATCTTAAACTATGTATTATAGTCAGCCCATCACACAAGCAGCATCTGCAGCACACCACTATAAACTATGTATCATAGTCAGCCAATCACACAGGCAGCATCTGCAGCACACCACTATAAACTATATATTATAGTCAGCCAATCACACAGGCAGCATCTGCAGCACACCACTATAAACTATGTATCATAGTCAGCCAATCACACAAGCAGCATCTGCAGCACACCACTATAAACTATGTATCATAGTCAGCCAATCATACAGGCAGCATCTGCAGCACACCACTATAATCTATGTATTATAGTCAGCCAATCACACAGGCAGCATCTGCAGCACATCACTATAAAGTATATATCATAGTCAGCCAATCACACAAGCAGCATCTGCATCACAACAGTATAAACTATGTATTATAGTCAGCCAATCACACAGGCAGCATCTGCAGCACACAACTATAAACTATGTATCATAGTCAGCCAATCACACAGGCAGCATCAGTAGCACAACAGTATAAACTATGCATCATAGTCAGCCAATCACACAGGCAGCATCTGCAGCACACCACTATAAACTATGTATCATAGTCAGCCAATCACACAGGCAGCATATGCAGCACACCACTATAAACTATGTATCATAGTCAGCCAATCACACAAGCAGCATCTGCAGCACAACAGTATAAACTATGTATCATAGTCAGCCAATCACACAGGCAGCATCTGCAGCACACCACTATAAACTATGTATCATAGTCAGCCAATCACACAGGCAGCATCTGCAGCACACCACTATAAACTATGTATTATAGTCAGCCAATCACACAGGCAGCATCTGCAGCACATCACTATAAACTATGTATCATAGTCAGCCAATCACACAAGCAGCATCTGCAGCACACCACTATAAACTATGTATTATAGTCAGCCAATCACACAGGCAGCATCTGCAGCACACCACTATAAACTATGTATCATAGTCAGCCAATCACACAAGCAGCATCTGCAGCACAACAGTATAAACTATGTATCATAGTCAGCCAATCACACAGGCAGCATCTGCAGCACACCACTATAAACTATGTATCATAGTCAGCCAATCACACAGGCAGCATCTGCAGCACAACAGTATAAACTATGTATCATAGTCAGCCAATCACACAGGCAGCATCTGCAGCACACCACTATAAACTATGTATCATAGTCAGCCAATCACACAGGCAGCATCTGCAGCACAACAGTATAAACTATGTATCATAGTCAGCCAATCACACAAGCAGCATCTGCAGCACACCACTATAAACTATGTATCATAGTCAGCCAATCACACAAGCAGCATCTGCAGCACAACAGTATAAACTATGTATCATAGTCAGCCAATCACACAAGCAGCATCTGCAGCACACAACTATAAACTATGTATCATAGTCAGCCAATCACACAGGCAGCATCTGCAGCACACCACTATAAACTATGTATCATAGTCAGCCAATCACACAGGCAGCATCTGCATCACAACCGTATAAACTATGTATCATACTCAAACAATCACACAAGCAGCATCTGCAGCACACGACTATAAACTATGCATCATAGTCAGCCAATCACACAAGCAGCATCTGCAGCACAACAGTATAAACTATGTATCATAGTCAACCAATCACACAAGCAGCATCTGCAGCACACCGTTATAAACTATGTATTATAGTCAGCCAATCACACAGGCAGCATCTGCAGCACACCACTATAAACTATGTATCATAGTCAGCCAATCACACAGGCAGCATCTGCAGCACACCACTATAAACTATGTATTATAGTCAGCCAATCACACAGGCAGCATCTGCAGCACACCACTATAAACTATGTATCATAGTCAGCCAATCACACAAGCAGCATCTGCAGCACACCACTATAAACTATGTATCATAGTCAGCCAATCATACAGGCAGCATCTGCAGCACACCACTATAAACTATGTATTATAGTCAGCCAATCACACAGGCAGCATCTGCAGCACATCACTATAAACTATGTATCATAGTCAGCCAATCACACAAGCAGCATCTGCAGCACAACAGTATAAACTATGTATTATAGTCAGCCAATCACACAGGCAGCATCTGCAGCACACAACTATAAACTATGTATCATAGTCAGCCAATCACACAGGCAGCATCTGTAGCACAACAGTATAAACTATGTATCATAGTCAGCCAATCACACAGGCAGCATCTGCAGCACACCACTATAAACTATGTATCATAGTCAGCCAATCACACAAGCAGCATCTGCAGCACACCACTATAAACTATGTATCATAGTCAGCCAATCACACAGGCAGCATCTGCAGCACATCACTATAAACTATGTATCATAGTCAGCCAATCACACAGGCAGCATCTGCAGCACACCACTATAAACTATGTATCATAGTCAGCCAATCACACAGGCAGCATCTGCAGCACACCACTATAAACTATGTATCATAGTCAGCCAATCACACAGGCAGCATCTGCAGCACACCACTATAAACTATGTATCATAGTCAGCCAATCACACAGGCAGCATCTGCAGCACACCACTATAAACTATGTATCATAGTCAGCCAATCACACAGGCAGCATCTGCAGCACAACACTATAAACTATGTATCATAGTCAGCCAATCACACAGGCAGCATCTGCAGCACACCACTATAAACTATGTATCATAGTCAGCCAATCACACAGGCAGCATCTGCAGCACAACACTATAAACTATGTATCATAGTCAGCCAATCACACAGGCAGCATCTGCAGCACAACAGTATAAACTATGTATTATAGTCAGCCAATCACACAGGCAGCATCTGCAGCACACAACTATAAACTATGTATCATAGTCAGCCAATCACACAGGCAGCATCTGCAGCACAACAGTATAAACTATGTATCATAGTCAGCCAATCACACAGGCAGCATCTGCAGCACACCACTATAAACTATGTATCATAGTCAGCCAATCACACAAGCAGCATCTGCAGCACACCACTATAAACTATGTATCATAGTCAGCCAATCACACAGGCAGCATCTGCAGCACACCACTATAAACTATGTATCATAGTCAGCCAATCACACAGGCAGCATCTGCAGCACACCACTATAAACTATGTATCATAGTCAGCCAATCACACAGGCAGCATCTGCAGCACACCACTATAAACTATGTATCATAGTCAGCCAATCACACAGGCAGCATCTGCAGCACACCACTATAAACTATGTATCATAGTCAGCCAATCACACAAGCAGCATCTGCAGCACAACAGTATAAACTATGTATCATAGTCAGCCAATCACACAGGCAGCATCTGCAGCACACCACTATAAACTATGTATCATAGTCAGCCAATCACACAGGCAGCATCTGCAGCACAACAGTATAAACTATGTATCATAGTCAGCCAATCACACAGGCAGCATCTGCAGCACACCACTATAAACTATGTATCATAGTCAGCCAATCACACAGGCAGCATCTGCAGCACACCACTATAAACTATGTATCATAGTCAGCCAATCACACAGGCAGCATCTGCAGCACAACAGTATAAACTATGTATCATAGTCAGCCAATCACACAGGCAGCATCTGCAGCACACCACTATAAACTATGTATCATAGTCAGCCAATCACACAGGCAGCATCTGCAGCACACCACTATAAACTATGTATCATAGTCAGCCAATCACACAGGCAGCATCTGCAGCACAACAGTATAAACTATGTATCATAGTCAGCCAATCACACAAGCAGCATCTGCAGCACAACACTATAAACTATGTATCATAGTCAGCCAATCACACAGGCAGCATCTGCAGCACACAACTATAAACTATGTATCATAGTCAGCCAATCACACAGGCAGCATCTGCAGCACAACAGTATAAACTATGTATCATAGTCAGCCAATCACACAGGCAGCATCTGCAGCACACCACTATAAACTATGTATCATAGTCAGCCAATCACACAGGCAGCATCTGCAGCACACCACTATAAACTATGTATCATAGTCAGCCAATCACACAGGCAGCATCTGCAGCACAACAGTATAAACTATGTATCATAGTCAGCCAATCACACAGGCAGCATCTGCAGCACACCACTATAAACTATGTATCATAGTCAGCCAATCACACAGGCAGCATCTGCAGCACACCACTATAAACTATGTATCATAGTCAGCCAATCACACAGGCAGCATCTGCAGCACAACAGTATAAACTATGTATCATAGTCAGCCAATCACACAGGCAGCATCTGCAGCACACCACTATAAACTATGTATCATAGTCAGCCAATCACACAGGCAGCATCTGCAGCACAACAGTATAAACTATGTATCATAGTCAGCCAATCACACAGGCAGCATCTGCAGCACACCACTATAAACTATGTATCATAGTCAGCCAATCACACAGGCAGCATCTGCAGCACAACAGTATAAACTATGTATCATAGTCAGCCAATCACACAAGCAGCATCTGCAGCACACCACTATAAACTATGTATCATAGTCAGCCAATCACACAGGCAGCATCTGCAGCACAACAGTATAAACTATGTATCATAGTCAGCCAATCACACAGGCAGCATCTGCAGCACACAACTATAAACTATGTATCATAGTCAGCCAATCACACAGGCAGCATCTGCAGCACACCACTATAAACTATGTATCATAGTCAGCCAATCACACAGGCAGCATCTGCAGCACACCACTATAAACTATGTATCATAGTCAGCCAATCACACAGGCAGCATCTGCAGCACAACAGTATAAACTATGTATCATAGTCAGCCAATCACACAGGCAGCATCTGCAGCACACCACTATAAACTATGTATCATAGTCAGCCAATCACACAGGCAGCATCTGCAGCACAACAGTATAAACTATGTATCATAGTCAGCCAATCACACAGGCAGCATCTGCAGCACACCACTATAAACTATGTATC
The DNA here is from genome assembly GCF_019279795.1 of Protopterus annectens. Classification (NCBI taxonomy): domain Eukaryota; kingdom Metazoa; phylum Chordata; order Ceratodontiformes; family Protopteridae; genus Protopterus; species Protopterus annectens. The sequence continues at coordinate 1,047,811,357 of NC_056733.1, forward strand.
ATAGTCAGCCAATCACACAGGCAGCATCTGCAGCACACCACTATAAACTATGTATCATAGTCAGCCAATCACACAGGCAGCATCTGCAGCACAACAGTATAAACTATGTATCATAGTCAGCCAATCACACAGGCAGCATCTGCAGCACACCACTATAAACTATGTATCATAGTCAGCCAATCACACAGGCAGCATCTGCAGCACACCACTATAAACTATGTATCATAGTCAGCCAATCACACAGGCAGCATCTGCAGCACACCACTATAAACTATGTATCATAGTCAGCCAATCACACAGGCAGCATCTGCAGCACACCACTATAAACTATGTATCATAGTCAGCCAATCACACAGGCAGCATCTGCAGCACACTATAAACTATGTATCATAGTCAGCCAATCACACAGGCAGCATCTGCAGCACAACAGTATAAACTATGTATCATAGTCAGCCAATCACACAGGCAGCATCTGCAGCACACCACTATAAACTATGTATCATAGTCAGCCAATCACACAGGCAGCATCTGCAGCACAACAGTATAAACTATGTATCATAGTCAGCCAATCACACAGGCAGCATCTGCAGCACACCACTATAAACTATGTATCATAGTCAGCCAATCACACAAGCAGCATCTGCAGCACAACAGTATAAACTATGTATCATAGTCAGCCAATCACACAGGCAGCATCTGCAGCACACCACTATAAACTATGTATCATAGTCAGCCAATCACACAGGCAGCATCTGCAGCACAACAGTATAAACTATGTATCATAGTCAGCCAATCACACAGGCACCAACACAAAACTTTTTAAACACCAACAACTTTCCAAAACCACAAAACTTTTTCCACCAATAAACGGGGTTAAAACCCAAAAACTTTTAAATTTCCCCAAAAAGGGATCCCCCCAATAAACGATCTTCACCAATACAACAGCACCAACCATTTAAAAATTACCCAAATAAAAACCAGCACACACAAAAATTTTTAAAAAAACCCAATAAAAAACCCCACACAAAAAAAA
>NC_056733.1:1047812889-1047815389 GCF_019279795.1 Protopterus annectens
AATGAACAAGGAGAAAGAATGAAAACCTGATCTATCAAGGTAGAGTAATTATTAAACCTTTAGGAACTAATGCCTCACATAAATAGTTACAATGAACAAAGAGAAAGAATAAAAACGTGATCTATCAAGGTAGAGTAATTATTAAACCTTTAGTCTACGTGATTTCAGTACAGGTTGAAGGGAAGCTCTCTCATTAAGCCCCCTACCTCTATCGGCTCTAAGCCTTAAGAGCCAGTTGATCTGCTCTTCTCAGTGCCATTTCTAATGCCCCCTTGTCTAATCATGGGTGTAACTACATCTATAACCATAAAACTAAATGTATGGTTATCCCCTAGGGTCAGTACATGTTCAGCTAGGGCACTGTTAATATGATTAATTCTAATAGCATATAGATGTTCTCTAATTCTAGTCCGAAATGTCCTATTAGTTTTCCCAATGTAGAATGATGAACATGTATTACACACTGCCAGGTAAACTACATGCTGGTTGTCACAACTTGCAGTTATATTAAACTTAAATTCTCTACCAGTATCTGGGTGAATAAAATTATCACTGGTATCTGAACCCACAGAAATGACATTTTCCACATGGCGTTGAACATGGAATGATTATCTGATGACATACTTTTGTGTAAAAATACAAATGTGTATTTATGAGTAAAGAAATGCAGGTAAACATAACTTTATATATATATATATATATATATATATATATATATATATAATATGTGTGTGTGTGTGTGTGTGTGTGTGTGTGTGTGTGTGTGTGTATATATATATATATATATATATATATATATTCACACACACACACACACACACACACACACACACACACACACACACACACACACAAACATATGTTGTTTTGAATATTTCCTGTGATTTTGAACTCTGAAGTAACCATGTTTGTTTATTGAGTATTGTCTTGTTCTTTTATTATTTATTATTAAATATATTTAAACCTATCTTTGTGGCTGATATTTGTGAGACATATTTAAGCCCTGAGAGTACTGACGTATGTATTTGGTGACAATGTAAAGGCCACTCCTACATAGCCTTGCTTGGTCAGACTACCATTTACATAATAGTAATATTACACAGTAGTATTGAACACCCTTTGTTAAAGGCCTTAAAAGTAGTTGATAAGAGTGGTTGGTGGCAGTGGAAACTACCTTATACTCTGGGCAGAAGGAGGCATAGGTAGAAAACCTGTGCCAGCCTTTCCCAGGAGTGCGTGTGTGTGTGTGTTTGTATATAAATCAGACCTCAAAGAGTGTGTGTGTGCTACTTGGGCAGGGATACAAAGCACTGGTTGGACAAAGAGGGTGCTGGAGTTTTTGGCTTGGCCATTCAGCTGAGATCTCAACCCTATAGCTGTGCAAGTGGGGAGTCTTACTGTGGATCTGGAGAAAGAGGGAGAAACTAGCCCCAGACTGACTGTGGTCTCTGTGTGCTCATAAGGGAGATTGCACTTTATTGTGTGTGAACTTCTAATCCTCCCAGAGTGTACATCCCCCCACTGTTGCCAGTGGTGAGGATTGAAGCTCCTTGATTACTAGGACAGTGCAGGGACATCACAGTAATACATTTGAAATTTCTTCCTGATATGGATTTAGCTACAATACTATACTAAAAGTACTTTAGCCCTTCTATTATCTTTGTGTATAAATACTCTTGCAGTTATATGTAGTAACAAAATCAGTTAAAGACAGAAAACAGAATTTACTACTTGACATTTCTTTTCTAAATTGTTAAGGTTTTTATTCATACTTACCTGGACCTTCATTCAGTCTGGTCAGTCTCCTACATTATTGACTGGCATTATATTCAATCTCCTCTTCGGGGGAACAGCATAACTATTTACCTATCTGACTTTTTTCCCTTAATTATTTCTGACATGTTTCATAAGTTTTCACTCCTTTATTAAACAAAACATATTTACTGTTACAGATGGATGTAGTACATATACTTCATGACCACAATGTGTGCTTTGATAGTTTTCTGTCTAATAACTGTAAGCACAAAAGGAGGTGTTTTATAATGTATACAAAAGTAATACAACTGGTCATCTCAGACTAAAGTACGTGCTGGTCATTCAACTCACCATCCACCCCTCTCCCACAACCTTGATTCTGACTAGGGTATGGTGCCTGACTTAGCTTAGTCATCTTGTATATGCAGCTGATATTGTGGAAGAAATTACTATTTTCTACAATTATCATACAAATAAATATTTTCTGGCCTACAAAATATCCTTTATTTACAAATATTGCATGCAATACAAGTACTAACTAAGGTAATATCAACTGTGTATTTAATTATGTGGCAATGCAAATAATGTTTTTTACTTGTTTATAAATACATACATTTATATACATGCAGATGTACATCCATATTTTACATATATATATATATATATATATATATATATATATATATATATATATATATATGTGTGTGTGTGTGTGTGTGTGTATATATATACACACACACACACA